>NC_062542.1:8902527-9225860 GCF_022655615.1 Tachysurus fulvidraco
AGACCAGGTCACCCTCTCCATTGCTCCATGGTCCAGTGCTAATGCACATGTAGGTGCTTCTAGCAGTGGTCAGGATAGACAATCTGAATGGTCTGCAACTACACTGCCCAAACTACAAGCTGTAATGTACTGTGTGTTCTGACACTATTTTATCATAGCCATCATTAAAATTTTCAGCAATTTGTACTACAGTAGCTTTTCTGTGGGATTGGACCAGATGGGCTAGTCTTCACTATGGGCATAAACGTGCATCGACAAACGTGCATAAATAACTTTATTTTTTCTGCTGTTAAGCCATTTTAGACCAACACTATGTCTTTTGAGAATATGTTTAAGAAAATCTGGCAGTATTTTAAAACTAAATATTTTAAATTATGTTAGCATATACACACATATGCATAAATGCAGAATAAAGAAATTGTTTAATTTTTTTATCATTTATTAAACACGTTAGAGAAAACTATACTTGTAATAATGCTGAATTCTTCTATATAACAATAAAATAGAATCAAACAAAAATATGATTTCTTTTTATCAGTGACTTTTATGAATCTTGAGGCTTCTGCAGGACTCCAACACCAAGCTTTGCCAGCATCAGAATACTAGAACACAAAAAAATGACATCCATAAATAAGACGCTATGCTCTTTATGTAAGGTAAATAAGAAAATTATGCCATGCCCTTTTCGAATAATTATTATAATCATAAAAAGGGCCTCTGTGTAGTGTGAGAACCTGCTTAAACAGAAACCCATCTGTTCCAGAACAATCTTTGAGCTTATTTAAAGATCATGGAAAATGTCCAGTCTTTAGGGACCTTTGGTGTATCAAATGTGAACACGAATTACCTTGCTCCAGCCACTATACCCGCAGGCATTATCTTCCGAGAGTTGTAAAATCTTTTCCCCATGAGAGCAGCCAAGGTTCCTGATGTAGCTACCCAATATAAATAGAAATTATTAATACATAGTCTATAATAATCATGCTTTTTGCAAAGACTAATAAATTATTAGGATTTAATACACTTATTTAGCTCTAAAAGACTTGAGAATTATTTTTATTTCTATTACATCTAGTAAATTTATTCTAAACCCATGAAGGTAAATAAGACATACTCATGGGAAGAAACCCATCCAAATGCCTGAACAGGCTCCAGTGCTAGTAATCAGGTCACTTCTGGAATCCAGACATTTTCATTATATGTGGAATCACTACTCCACAACACAATTTTAAGGCATCAGTGTAGCTATAGCACCTTCATATCAAACACTCAGAAACCTCGATCAATGAATGGCCAAAAAGTGTGTGATCTTTTCATAGGTTTAAATGGCTTTCACATTGGAGGTTATGTTGGACACAGAGCTTGGTTTGCATGCTACCTGTATAAAGTGCCCTGAGTTCTGTTGCACTAAAACTGTGAATGTGAATGCAGCTCATACTCCGGTCTGCACTTGTTTAGGAAGCAAAGTAACCTATTAATATAAATATTAATTGGAAATACCAACCTAAAGACACCCAAATGTTTTCAGAGTTTTGTGACATATTGTAGGCACCAAAACCTGCTAGACCTCCAAATAACAGTCCAGCTGCCAAAGAAGGGACACTGCCTAGAGAAGAAGAGAAGGTTTGGACAAACCTCAAGATAAATCCTCATTGTTGTAAATGGAGATGAACAACACAACAGTACATTTCTACACATTAAAGGTCATGGTATAAATCATATCTATTTGTATGATCAATATCTATTTGCTGTTTTTTTTTCTTCATAATTGTTCATTTTGAATTAAATGCCAAAATTTGAATTGTTTATAAAATAACGCTCTAAACAATTTTATAAATATTATGGTGATATGTTAATATTTAATACAAGGAGTATTAAAAGACCTGCTTTGACATAACCCATGACTCCTCCAGAGGCAACGAGGGCTGCATATCCATATCCAACCCAGTCAACAGCCATCATCAGCGCCTGCAATCATATACAGTAACATCATTCATTTCAAAGGACGCTAAAGCTAAATATCTGCTCAAGCACCAATAATGATTTACTCGGATTATAGCATAGTTGTGTTTAAATCTATACATTGTCTCAGTGTATGATTAAAATAAACAGAGTCAATGAAATAAACCTAAACATACTCACTCTTTAGAGTGTTGCTTTAACCAGCTTTAACCAGTGAAACGTCCTTCAGCTTCCGGTGTGACGTGTTTCATGTATGACTAAAGGGAAATGTAGTTTTCTGAAACAAAGCTCCCCAAATAGGTTAAGACTAAGTTAAGTCATAATTAATATTTCAGTAGTATACAGCCCAGATTTTGGGAAATTTCATACAATACCACTGTAAATCTAAAAGTAAATATTCACACACAAACAGTAAATTATGTAGTAAATGTAGTAAATTATAGGTTATAGTTAAACAACCCTTTCTTCACATTCCTCTGCACAGTCCTCTGGTGCCCCCTACTGATTAAAGGATTAACACTTATCTCAGATCACATCCCATTCTAAAATTGAGCATACACAAAATTCAGAAATCATACACCAAGCTTGGTACAATTTCTATTTTATTTAAGGAATAATTTAAAGAAATAATTTAAGGACGGTCTCACATATGGATGTAATGGTCTGGTGTATGTATATTTTGGACATACTGTCATATGCAAATGTTTAGGAACCGCTGACAATTTCATTCAAATAATTTCATTTATAAATATTTGGGTGTTTGGTTCAGCAATTTCGTTTTGATCTATCAAATAACTGAAGGACACTAATATTTCAGTAGTGAAATGAGGTTTATTGGATTAACAGAAAATGTGCAATATGCATCATAACAAAATTAGACAGGTGCATAAATTTGTGCACCCCAACAGAAAGATCACATCATTAGAACACATCACATATTTAGTAGAGCCTCCTTTAGCAAAAATAACAGCCTCTAGATGCTTCCTATAGCCTGTAATGAGTGACTGGATTCTGAATGAATGTATTTTGGACCATTTCTCCTTACAAAACATCTCAAGTTCAGTTAGGTTTGATGGTTGCCAAGCATGGACAGCCTGCTTCAAATCACCCCACAGATGTTCAATGATATTCAGGTCTGGGGACTGGGATGCCATTCCAGAACATTGTACTTGTTCCTCTGCATAAATGCCCAAGCAGACTTTGAGCAGTGGTTTGGGTCGTTGTCTTGTTGAAATATCCAGCCCCAGCGTAACTTCAACTTTGTGTACTGATTCCTCGACATTATTCTCAAAAATCTGCTGATATTGATGGGAATCAATGCGACCCTCAACTTTAACCAGATTCCCAGTACCGGCACTGGCCACACAGCCTCACAGCATGATGGAACCTCCACCAGATTTTACTGTGGGTATCAAGTGTTTCTCTTGGAATGCTGTGTTCTTTTGCCGCCATGCATAACGCCCCTTATTATGACGAAATATCTCAATATTTGTTTCATCACTCCACAGCACCTTATTGCAAAATGAAGCTGGCTTGTCCAAATGTGTGTTTGCATACTTCAAGCGACTCCGTTTGTGGCGTGTGAGCACACTTAGCACCTTGTGCAAAGTGCGCTGAATTGTTGAACTATGTACAGTGACTCCATCTGCAGCAAGTCTTTGGAGGTGGTCTGTGGGCTGTTTTTGACCGTTCTCACCATCCTTCGCACTTGCCGTTCCAATATTTTACATGGCCTGCCACTTCTGGCCTTAACAAGAGTGCCTGTGGTCTTCCATTTCATCAATATGTTCCTCACAGTGGACGCTCACAGCTTATATCTCTGTGATAACTTTTTGTAGCCTTCCCCTAAACCATAATGTATCTTTGTTTTCAGGTCATTTGAGAGTTGTTTTGAGGCCTCCATATTGCCAATCTTCAGAGGAGAGTCAAAGAGAACAACAACTTGCAATTGGCCACCTTAAATACCTTTTCTGATGATTGGATGCACCTGTCTATGAAGTTCAAGGCTTAATGAGCTCAACAAACCAATTGTGTGTTCCAATTAATCAGTGCTAAGTAGTTACAGGTATTCAAATCAATAAAATGGCAAGGGTGCCCAAATTTATGCACCTTCCTAATTTCGTTTTGATGCATATTGCACATTTTCTGTATCCAATAACCCTCATTTCACTACTGAAATATTACTATTTTTCTTCAGTTATTTGATAGATCAAAATGAAATTGCTGATCCACATTCATTCATTTAAAAGGTGTATAGCTAGACCCTTATATACAATTAAATGACTGAAACAACCCAAGAATTAAGCCTAGAATAATGCACTTGATTTCCGTCTTCTCAGTGCTTAAAATATGGCTGCATGAAATGAACCTAGAGCATTCATACACTTTATTTTCCAAGTCAGCTCTCCAGAGGGTGATGCAATCAGCTGAGTGTACCATCCTGAAACCATACCACACTGAACTGCCCAACCTGCAGTTGGTGTACAGCATCTATCATCCATTTGTTTTTATGTTTTATATTTTTATATTTAGAAAATTACTTAAATACTTTATCAATAGTTCTCTATAATTAAGCTGAATAGAGATTTTAGTGAAAAATGGAATTCCACATTTTGTCTATATTTTAAGTTTCCCAGTTCCTCAGCTCTGCACATTTTGAATGTTTCACTTATATGACACATTTCAGAAAGTCAGTCAGAAGAAGAAGCTGCTTGGATGAGTAGTGAAACTTTTTAATCTAACTTGTATGTTAATTTCCATTTTTCACTAAAATCTCTATTCAGCTTAATTATAGAGAACTATTGCTAATGCATATAAATACTTTAACACTATGTTTTAATACTTTAGCAATATTTCTGTTAAAGGTCCACTCATTTTATACATTTAAATATTTTATATTTAATATATAAATGCATTAAATATGATTTTTAATTACATAGATCATATAGTATTTTTTAAATATATGTTTTATATTATTTGCGCACACATATTTTAAGCTGTTTTTAACGTATATAGTAATCGGAGCACATTTATAAACTCGGCCATGTTCAGATCAGATGTGTCTTTAAAAAACATGCCTAGATCCATGTCAGTAGGTGTCAGTATAAACTCCAACAAATTTAAATAAATAAATAATTAAAACTGAACAAATACAAAACATTACCTGGTGCACCTTTAATTTGGTTGGCAATGATTATTAAAAATAATAATCAAATAATAATAAATTGTAACAACAACACAACTAAATCTCTTAAAGACATCCTTGTTAGTGTAACTGTAAATTGACTTGTAGATTTCTGACAATAAATGTATGCTTAGGCCATCCTTAAAAATATTCTTGTTTGCCATAACCTGACCGACCCTGTCAATTTAGGACCGACTCAAATTTAATTGAATTTTTTTTTTGCTTTAAGTCTGACCGACTTGCCGGTTGTAAATTTGCGTTAAGACCGACCAATTTTTTTTTACTCTTCAAACAACTAATACAAAAGCATTAAAATAATATTAATTATATTTTTAATAAGTATTGTAAATATATAAATTGCCTAGGCCTACATACAAATGAAGGCTACGTTCTTTCTTTTAAATAAAAACCCGTGACTTCATCTATGTTTACACTATTGGTTAACGGATCGGTCACACTATTGCCTGTGTTTTGTTTTTTGTTTTTTATTAACAAAAAGCACCAACATACAAAACTTTCATTGGGGAACAGGATATACATGTGTATATACAATACAAATGTTGTCACTGTACAAGAAGGATTTCTTGATAAAACAATAAAGAATAAAAAATAAAAAGAGGGCGATGCTTAAATACACAAGTCAAAAAAGGTTAAAGAAAGTAAAAAACAAATATTTAGAACAGTACATAAGGAAAGACTCATCAAAATAGTGGTTTCCTAGATATGTCACTATACATTTTCCTTACAATTTTAGTAGATTTGATCTTTTTCATTGAGGAAAAAACAATTTAAAAAATCCTCCACAAAGCAGAAAAGTCGACAAAAAAAAAATCCATGGGGAAAAACACGGGCCTGCGACACCCCCCACGGACAAAATGTCACCAAACCCGCTAAGTACAGGGGGGAAAAAAAACAAAAATGCTCCCACAATAAGCCGGTCCGAGCTACAGCCATCCTGCTGGGTCTCAGGGCGGCGGAATCATCTGTCACGAACGCTGGATAAAAGGGGTCCCAAACTCAGGATGGCAAAAATAACAGGGTTTAATTATGAAAAACATGAAACATAACACAGACCAGACCAGACAAAGACAACAGTTGATTCCGCGCTGCACAAGGCAACACGGCACAAGGCAACGCGGCACAGTTACATACAAAAGACAATGAGACATGATTAGGAACAGGTGTGGAGACAGGGAGGGGCAGACGATGCCGGGGCAGACACGTGACGAGGAACGCAAACAAAGGCACATGGCCAAAAGTCCGGGCTGAGTCCTGACAGACAGGTTGAAGGTAGGAATATTATCCACATTATGTGACAGCCAATTGTGTATCTCAGACCAGAAGCTGTTACATACAGGGCAAAAAAGAACATGTGTTCCAGAGTCTCATCAGCCACTTCACAAAAAACACAAAGGTCTGCATCAAATTTAAATCTTCTTCTAAGAAAGTCAGTAACCGGGTATATCTTCTAGATTATTTTAAAGTGGGTCTCTTTAACTTTGGGGGAAATGGGCCATTTAAAGAAAATAAAATGAGATTTTTCTATGGACAATGTATCCATGTTCAGAATCTGTACACACAATCCTCTGTTGTAACCAAAGAACAATATAGATTTCAAAGCATCACTAATAAATTTATTACATTTATTATTACATATTACCCCTCCTTGAACCACCACCTTATTGTGGTGGAGGGGTTTGCGTGCCTGAATGATCCTAGGAGCTATGTTGTCTGGGGCTTTTTGCCCCTGGTAGGGTCTCCCAAGGCAAACAGGTCCTGGGTGACAGGCCAGACAAAGAGCGGTTCAAAAAACCCTTATGAGTGAATTAATATCAAGGTCCGTGACGTCGCCCGGTAAGGCGCAACCAGAACCCCGCCCTGGAGCCAGGCCCGGGGTTGGGGCTCGCATGCGAGCGCCTGGTGGCTGGGTCTTGCCCCACGGGGCCCGGCCGGGCTCAGCCCGAAAGAGCGACGTGGGGCCGATCTCCTGTGGGCCCACCACCTGCAGGAGAAACCGTAAGGGGTCGGTGCAATGTGGATTGGGTGGCAGTCGAAGGCGGGGGCCTCGGCGACCCAATCCCCAGACACGGAATCTGGCACTAGGGACATGGAATGTCACCTCCAGCCCTCCAGCTCAGCAACCATGTGTTGGAGTTCACCCCGGTGAACGAGAGGGTCGTTTCCCTGCACCTTCGGGTCGGGGATAGGTCTCTCACTGTTATTTGTGCTTACAGGCCAAATGGCAGTGTAGAGTACCCGACCTTCTTGGCGTGTCTGGAAGGGGTGCTGGAAAGTGCTCCGACTGGGGACTCTGTCGTTCTACTGGGGGACTTCAATGCTCACGTGGGCAGTGACAGTGACACCTGGAGGGGTGTGATTGGGAGGAACGGCCTCCCCGACCTGAACCCGAGTGCTGTTTTGTTATTGGACTTCTGTGCTAGTCACAGTTTGTCCATAACGAACACCATGTTCAAGCATAAGGGTGTCCATCAGTACACATGGCACCAGGACACCCTAGGTCGGAAGTCGATGATCGACTTTGTGGTTGTTTCATCTGACCTCCGGCCATATGTCTTGGACACTCGGGTAAAGAGAGGGGCGGAGCTGTCAACTGATCACTGGTGGTGAGTTGGATCCGATGGCGGGGGAGGAAGTTGGACAGACTTGGCAGACCCAAACGTACTGTGAGGGTCTGCTGGGAACGTTTGACGTTCCCAGCAGACGAGTCTCCGGTCAGAGAGATCTTCAACTCCCACCTCCGGCAGAGCTTCAATCAGATCCCGAGGGAGGTTGGAGACATTGAGTCTGAGTGGACCATGTTCTCCACCTCCATTGTCGATGTGGCCGCTCGGAGCTGTGGCCGTAAGGTCTCCGGTGCCTGTCGTGGTGGCAATCCCTGAACCCGGTGGTGGACCCCAGAAGTAAGGGATGCCGTCAAGCTGAAGAAGGAGTCCTATCAAGCCTGGTTGGCTCGGGGGACTCTGGAGGCAGCTGATAGGTACCGAAAGGCCAAGCGAGCTTCAGCCCGGGTGGTTACGGAGGCAAAAACTTGGGTCTGGGAGGAGTTCGGTGAGGCCATGGAGAAGGACTATCGGTTGGCCTCGAAGAAATTCTGGCAAACCATCCGGCGCCTCAGGAGGGGGAAGCAGTGCCCTGCTCACACTGTTTACAGTGGGAGCGGGAATCTGCTGACTTCGACTGGGGACATCCTCGGACGGTGGAAGGAATACTTCGAGGATCTCCTCAACCCCACCGACATGTCTTCCACAGAGGAAGCAGAGGGTGGGGGCTCAGTTGTGGACTCGTCGATTCTCCAAGCTGAGGTCACTGAGGTAGTTGAGAAGCTCCTCAGTGGCAAGGCACCAGGGGTAGACGAGATTCGCCCTGAGTACCTCAAGTCTCTGGATGTTGTGGGGCTGTCTTGGTTGACACGCCTCTGCAACATCGCATGGAGGTTGGGGACAGTGCCTCTGGACTGGCAGACTGGGGTGGTGGTCCCTCTGTTTAAGAAGGGGGACCGGAGGGTGTGTTCCAACTAAAGGGGGATCACACTTCTCAGCCTCCCTGGAAAAGTCTATGCCAGGGTACTGGAGAGGAGAATGCGTCCGATAGTCGAACCTCGGATTCAGGAGGAACAATGCGGGTTTCGTCCCTATATACTCATCTCTATACCCTCGCCAGGTTGCTGGAGGGTTCATGGGAGTTTGCCCAACCCGTTCACATGTGTTTTGTGGATTTGGAGAAGGCTTTCGACTGTGTCCCTCGTGGTGACCTGTGGGGGGTGCTCTGGGAGTATGGGGTCCGGGGCCCTCTGTTAAGGGCTGTCCGGTCCCTATATGACCGGAGCAGGAGTTTGGTTCGCATTGTCGGCAGTAAGTCAGACTTATTCCCGGTGCATGTTGGACTCCGGCAGGACTGCCTTTTGTCACCGGTCATGTTCATTACTTATATGGACAGGATTTCTAGGAGCAGTATGGGGCCGGAGGGGGTCCGGTTTGGGGACCACTCTCAGCGTGCACTGGGACGGTTTGCATGAAGCAGCGGGGATGAGAATCAGCACCTCCAAGTCCGAGGCCATGGTTCTCAGTCGGAAAAGGGTGGCTTGCACCCTTCAGGTTGGTGGAGAGCTCCTGCCTCAAGTGGAGGAGTTTAAGTATCTTGGGGTCTCGTTTACGAGTGAGGGAAGGATGGAGCGGGAAATCGACAGGCGGATTGGTGTATCTTCTGCAGTGATGCGGTCGATATACCGATCTGTTGTGGTGAAGAAAGAGCTGAGCCACAAGGCGAAGCTCTCTATTTACCGGTCGATCTACGTTCCTACCCTCACCTATGGTCATGAGCTTTGGGTCATGACCGAAAGGACGAGATCCCGGATACAGGCGGCCGAAATGAGTTTCCTCCGCAGGGTGGCTGGGCGCTCCCTTAGAGATAGGGTGAGGAGCTCGGTCACTCGGGAGGAGCTCAGAGTAGAGCCGCTGCTCCTCCACATCGAGAGGAGTCAGCTGAGGTGGCTCGGGCATCTGTTTCGGATGCCTCCTGGACACCTCCCTGGGGAGGTGTTCCGGGCATGTCCAACCGGGAGGAGGCCCCGGGGAAGACCTAGGACACGCTGGAGGGACTATGTCCCTCGGCTGGCCTGGGAACGCCTCGGTATTCCCCCAGAAGAGCTGGAGGAAGTGTCTGGGGAGAGGGAAGTCTGGGCATCCCTGCTTAGACTGCTGCCCCCGCGACCCGGCCCCGGATAAGCGGTCAACTTTTTTTGAATTAACTGTAATAACGGTCCAGGTATTGCTTTACAGATCATATTGTATTTTCTATATGTACATGTTGTTTGTATATGTTCAAATTATATTTGTTTAGGAAGGCTTTATATTCCAATAGGTTACCCTTGTCATCTACAATATCATTCACAAAAACAATTCCCTTTTCATACCAATCATACCTGAACAGTGATTTCCTATTGATTATAATGACCTATTGTTCCATAAGGTGGATCCATGAGGAGAAACGTTATGGGTAAATATCATTTTCCAATATTGGAGAACTTGTTTGTGGAATTTTAAACTTAACAGGAATTTTGGTCACCTTAAAATCACAATACAAAAGAAAATCAAGCCCTCCTACTTTTTTAAATAGATTTCTAGGTATGTGAAACCACATAGAATCTGGTTGTGATAGATATGTTTTCAACCAGTTAATCGTAAATGTCCCAAACATTGCATCAAAATCCAATGCTTTAATACCACCCATATCATAGTCTTTAACCAGCTGTGATTTCTTAATATAATGAGTTTTGTTTTTCCACAGAAATTGGAAAACAACTGAATTAGCTTTCTTAACATTAACTGTAAAAACATACAGCGAGTGGCACGGATAGATTATTTTGGAAATACCCTCCGATTTAGACAGAGTGACTCTACCAAAAATAGTGAGATCCCTGGTAAGCCAGCGGCTCAAGGATTTCCTCAAATCTATTAACCGGTTAGAAAAGTTAACGTCTTCTCTTCTAATAGCATTTTTAGATAAAACTATTCCTAAATATTTCACTTCGAGATGATAGAGTCTGTTGATGAGTGAATGGGAAGTAGCTCATTTTTTATGTTGGTGTTATCTTTGTAGAAGCCAACATTCTGATTTCCTTTATAAGCTTATTATTATTATTATGTTGGCTTTGTAGAAGTCAACATTCTGATTTCCGTTATAAGTGTATTATTATTATTATTAGAATTATTATTATTATTATTATTATTATTATTATTATTATTATTATTATTATTATTATTATTATTATTATTATGATGTTGGCTTTGTAGAAGCCAACATTTTGATTTCCGTTATAAGCTTATTATTATGTTGGCTTTGTAGAAGCCAACATTCTGATTTCCGTTATAAGCTTATTATGTTGGCTTTGTAGAATCCAACATTCTGATTTCCGATATAAGCTTATTATTATTATTATTATTATTATTATTATTATTATTATTATTATTATTATTATTATTATTATTATTATTAGAATTATTATTATTATTATTGTTATTATTATTATTATTATGTTGGCTTTGTAGAAGCCAACATTTTGATTTCCGTTATAAGCTTATTATTATGTTGGCTTTGTAGAAGCCAACATTTTGATTTCCGTTATAATCTTATTATTATTATGTTGGCTTTGTAGAAGCCAACATTCTGATTTCCGTTATAAGCTTATTATGTTGGCTTTGTAGAATCCAACATTCTGATTTCCGATATAAGCTTATTATTATTATTATTATTATTATTATTATTATTATTATTATTATTAGAATTATTATTATTCTTATTGTTATTATTATTATTATTATGTTGGCTTTGTAGAAGCCAACATTTTGATTTCCGTTATAAGCTTATTATTATGTTGGCTTTGTAGAAGCCAACATTCTGATTTCCGTTATAATCTTATTATTATTATGTTGGCTTTGTAGAAGCCAACATTCTGATTTCCGTTATAAGCTTATTATTATTATTATTATTATTATTATTATTATTATTATTATTAGACAAAAATGTATTTAAAAAAATGCGGCCTAGGGCATTCGAGCCACATGCACCAAAATTGGATATGTCGTAGACCCTGGTCTGAAGTTTGTTGCTCCTATTTTTCTAAGCGATCGGAATTCCGGGATTCCCGGTTCGGAAGCTCAAAATGGCCTTTTTTCCCATAGACTTCCATTATAAATTTTGAGGTTTATAACCGAACTCGGACAGGTTCTTTAGGACCTTACTCCGGAAGAAGTTTTTATTTCAGACTTACGACGGAATTTTCGGTTTTCCCGTAGCCGACGGTCGAACATCCCATAGACTTGAATGGGGAATTCCGAAATTTCCTCTAAGCTCTCACACACAATACATCCAACATTAAGAATTGCATGACTGTTCTATATAGTATAATAAATAGAATCCCATAATGACTGCAGTATTGACATGAAATGTCCAAACCCTCAGTAGCCACTTTTTGCCAAAAGTATTGGCACCTCACCGGGTATTCTAGTGACGTCACTCGACACCACATGACGTCAAGTGTAGCCTCGTCCCCAAAACAAGCGAAATCAAAAATTGGCACAACATGGACATGTGACATATCAAAACACTCAGCACATTAAGAGGAACTGCCCCATGGGTATTCTGGTCATGTCACGTGTAGCCCTGACCCCAAAACAAGTGAAATCAAAAAAATTGCACAACATGGACATGTTACATATCAAAACACTCAACAAATTGAGGGGAAATGCCCCACGGGTATCCTGGTCACGTCACGTGACGGCACGTGATGTCACATGTAGCCCCGCCCAAAAAACAAAGCAAAATTAAAAATTTGCACAACATGGACATGTGACATATCAAAACACTCAGCACAATGAGGTTCTGCCCCACGGGTATTCTGGTCACGTCACGTAACGTTACGTGTAGCCCCGCCCCCAAAACAAGTGAAATAAAAAATTTGCACAACATGGACATGGGAATTTTTGATTTTGCTTGTTTTGGGGGCGGGGCTACTCGTGACATCACGTGACGTGACCATAATAACCGTGGGGCAGTTCCCCTCATTGTGCTGAGTGTTTTGATATGTCACATGTCCATGTTGTGCAAATTTTTGATTTCGCTTGTTTTGGGGGCGGGGCTACACGTGACGTCACGTGACGTGACCAGAATACCCGTGGGGCAGTTCCCCTCAATGTGCTGAGTGTTTTGATATATGACATGTCCATGTTGTGCAAATTTTTTATTTCACTTGTTTTGTGGGCGGGGCTACACGTGACGTCACGTGACGTGACCAAAATACCCGTGGGGCAGGTCCCCTCAATGTGCTGAGTGTTTTGATATGTCACATGTCCATGTTGTGCAAATTTTTGATTTCGCTTGTTTTGTGGGCGGGGCTACACATGACGTCACGTGACATGACTAGAATACCCATGGGGCAGTTTCCCTCATTGTGCTGAGTGTTTTGATATGTCACATGTCCATGTTGTGCAAATTTTTGATTTCGCTTGTTTTGGCGGCGGGGCTACACGTGGCATCACGTGACGTTACCAGAATACCCATTGGGCAGTTCCCCTCATTGCGCTGAGTGTTTTGATATGTCACATGTGTATGTTGTGCAAAATTTTGATTTCGCTTGTTTTGGGGGCGGGGCTACATGTGACATCACATGATGTCATGTGATGTGACCATGATACCCGTGGGGCAGTTCCCCTCATTGTGCTGAGTGTTTTGATATGTCACATGTCCATGTTGTGCAAATTTTTAATTTTGCTTGTTTTTGGGAAGGGGCTACATGTGACATCACGTGATGTCATGTGATGTGACCATGATACCCGTGGGGCAGTTCCCCTCATTGTGCTGAGTGTTTTGATATGTCACATGTCCATGTTGTGCAAATTTTTAATTTTGCTTGTTTTTGGGGTGGGGCTACATGTGACATCAAATGACGTCACGTGACGTGACCAAAATACCCGTGGGGCAGTTCCTCTCATTGTGCTGAGTGTTTTGATATGTCACATGTCCATGTTGTGCAAATTTTTAATTTTGCTTGTTTTTGGTGTGGGGCTACATGTGACATCACGTGACGTCATGTGACGTGACCAGAATTCCCGTGGAGCAGTTCCCCTCATTGTGCTGAGTGTTTTGATATGTCACATGTCCATGTTGTGCAAATTTTTGATTTCGCTTGTTTTGGGGGTGGGGCTACGCGTGACTTCACGTGACGTCATGTGACGTGACCAGAATACCCGTGGGGCAGTTCCCCTCATTGTGCTGAGTGTTTTGATATGTCACATGTCCATCTTGTGCAAATTTTTAAATTTGCTTGTTTTTGGGTGGGGCTACATGTGACATCACGTGACATCACGTGACGTGACCAGAATACCCGTGGGGCAGTTCCCCTCATTGTGCTGAGTGTTTTGATATGTCACATGTCCATGTTGTGCAAATTTTTGATTTCGCTTATTTTGGGGGCGGGGCTACACGTGACGTCACGTCACGTGACCAGAATACCCGTGGGGCAGTTCCCCTCATTGTGCTGAGTGTTTTGATATGTCACATGTCCATGTTGTGCAAATTTTTGATCTCGCTTGTTTTGGGGGCGGGGCTACACGTGACCTCACGTGACGTCACGTGACGTGACCAAAATACCCGTGGGGCAGTTCCCCTCATTGTGCTGAGTGTTTTGATATGTCACATGTCCATGTTGTGCAAATTTTTGATCTCGCTTGTTTTGGGGGCGGGGCTACACGTGACGGGACCAGAATATCCGTGGGGCAGTTCCCCTCATTGTGCTGAGTGTTTTGATATGTCACATGTCCATGTTGTGCAAATTTTTGATTTCGCTTGTTTTGGGGGCGGGGCTACACGTGACCTCACGTGACCTCACGTGACGTGACCAGAATACCCGTGGGGCAGTTCCGCTCAATGTGCTGAGTGTTTTGATATGTCACATGTCCATGTTGTGCAAATTTTTAATTTTGCTTGTTTTTGGGGCGGGGCTACATGTGACATCACGTGACGTCACGTGACGTGACCAGAATACCCGTGGGGCAGTTCCCCTCATTGTGCTGAGTGTTTTGATATGTCACATGTCCATGTTGTGCAAATTTTTGATTTCGCTTGTTTTGGGGGCGGGGCATCACGTGACGTCACGTGATGTGACCAGAATACCCGTGGGGCAGTTCCCCTCATTGTGCTGAGTGTTTTGATATGTCACATGTCCATGTTGTGCAAATTTTTGATTTCGCTTGTTTTGGGGGCGGGGCATCACGTGACGTCACGTGATGTGACCAGAATACCCATGGGGTAGTTCCCCTCATTGTGCTGAGTGTTTTGATATGTCACATGTCCATATTGTGCAAATTTTTAATTTTGCTAGTTTTAGGGGCGGGGCTACATGTGACATCACGTGACGTCACGTGACGTGACCAGAATACCCGTGGGGCAGTTCCTTTCAATGTGCTGAGTGTTTTGATATGTCACATGTCCATGTTGTGCAAATTTTTGATTTCGCTTGTTTTGGGGACTGGGCTACACGTGACGTCACGTGACGTGACCAGAATACCCGTGGGGCAGTTCCCCTCAATGTGCTGAGTGTTTTGATATGTCACATGTCCATGTTGTGCAAATTTTTTATTTTGCTTGTTTTTGGGGCGGGGCTACATGTGACATCACGTGACGTCACGTGACGTGACCAGAATACCCGTTGGGTAGTTCCCCTCAATGTGCTGAGTGTTTGATATGTCACATGTCCATGTTGTGCAAATTTTTGATTTCGCTTGTTTTGGGGGCGGGGCTACACGTGACGTCACGTGGTGTCGAGTGACGTCACCAGAATATCCGGTGGGGTGCCAATACTTTTGGCAAAAAGTGGCTACTGAGGGTTTGGACATTTCATTGCAATACTGCAGTCATTATGGGATTCTACTTATTATCATACTGCGTGGATCACAGAGAGAGAAGCCGTGCCTGAGCTCCGCGCACGCTGTGTGTGTGAGAGCTTAGAGGAATTTTCGGAATTCCCCATTCAAGTCTATGGGATGTTCGATCGTCGACTACCGGAAAACCGAAAATTCCGTTGGAAGTCCGAAATAAAAACTTCGTCCGGAGTAAGGTTCTAAAGAACCTGTCCGAGTTCGGTGTAAATCGCTCGAAAACTTGCCGAGTTACAAACCTCAAAAGTTTATAATGGAAGTCTATGGGGAAAAAGGCCACTTTGAGCTTCCGTACCGGGAATGCCGGAATTCCAATCTCTTAGAAAAATAGGAGCAACATACTTCAGACCAGGGTCTACGACATATCCGAATTTGGTGCATGTGGCTCGAACGCCCTGGGCCGCATTTTTTTAAATAAATTTTTGTCTAAGAATAATAATAATAATAATAATAATAATAATAATAATAATAATAATAATAATAATAATAATAAGCTTATAATGGAAATCAGAATGTTGGCTTCTACAAAGCCAACATAATAATAATAATAATAATAATAATAATAATAATAATAATAATAATAATAATAATAATAAGCTTATAACGGAAATCAGAATGTTGGCTTCTACAAAGCCAACATAATAATAATAATAATAATAATAATAATAATAATAATAATAATAATAATAATAATAATAATAATAAGCTTATAACGGAAATCAGAATGTTGGCTTCTACAAAGCCAACATAATAATAATAATAATAATAATAATAATAATAATAATAATAATAATAATAATAATAATAATAATAGGCTTATAATGGAAATCAGAATGCACAACACATATCACAACACTCAGCACAATGAGGGGAACTGCCCCACGGGTATTCTGGTCACATCACGTGACGTCACGTGTAGCCCCGCGCCCAAAACAAGCGAAATCAAAAAATTTGCACAACATGGACATGTGAGATATCAAAACACTCAGGACAATGAGGGGAACTGCCCCACGGATATTGACGTGCGAGCAGGAGGATTCCTCACAATATGGGACAGCAGATAAGGATGCTCAGGTAGTTCAGGAGAACTGAGCTGTTCCAGAAGCGTAGTGAGCTCAGAGATGATATGAAGCAGTTGGAAGTGGCGATAGCCGGCGATGGCGTCAGCAGGCACAGGCCTTGGATAGGGGGAAGGACGAGGGATCCGGATGGTGTAACCAGGATGAATTGACGGACCCGGAGGTGAAGGATCTAGGGGGAGAGAAGAGTAACTTAGTAGAGATAGAGGAACTGAAGCTTGAGATATGTTAGCACGCCCAGCCAGGGAAAAAGACAGGCTGAGATCATAAAAAATTTAGCAGGCTTGAGGAGTCATCAAAGAACTCCACTTGTACACAAGCAATATTACAGCAGCAATAGCTTAGCAATAATAACAGTATAAAATAACGAATAGGTAAGAGCTTTTAATATAATATCGTGTGACATAAACTAGACTCATAGAGTGACTTATAATCAGTAAAAATCATGTACAGGAGAAGATAGCAAAAGAGAAACTTACTCATTGTAGTTGAATGCAGGATTAATCCTCAGGACGTCTGTCATAAAAGACTGAGAGGCAAGTTTGACTTTGACCAGGAAGTGAAGCTCTTTTTGAGCACATTTGTAATAACAAATGTAATTACATTTGTTATTACATTTGTTATTACATTTGTAATAACAAATGTAAACTTGTTATGTAGAATGGAACCATGGTTCTCAGACCTTAGCTCATAGCGATAACTTGTTATGTAGAATGGAAAAGACCATGGTTCCCAGACCTTAGCTCATAGCGATAACTTGTTATGTAGAATTGAAAAGACCATGGTTCCCAGACCTTAGCTCATAAATTGTTATGGAGAATGAAGAAGACCATGGTTCTCAGACCTTAGCTCATAGCGATAACTTATGTAGAATGAAAAAAACATTGGTTCACAGACCTTGGCCCTGAGAACTAAGGGGAGGAAAATCCATAAATGGGCATATGGGGAAAAGGTAATGGGAAATGTGGCAATTTCTCTTAAAAGATTGTTGGCTGATTGACCACAATAAAGACGTTTGCTCATTCTCATCAGGTCTGAAGAGTTTTCTCACTGTTTTTGTAGTAATTATAGAGTTAACAGTTAAGTCTAACTAAAACAGTTTTTAGTAACCAAAAGGAGAAGAGAAGAGGACACCCTGTGATGTGTCGGCTTGGAGACCGGCTCTGAGTTACGACACATTCCACCAAAAAGGTTTCTGGTTTCCTTTAATCTGTTGCAGTCTCCAGCTGTTTTGACACCATAGATATTTCATCAATGATTAAAATGTACGCATTAGAAATGTCTGCCCTGATTTCATCCAAGCAGTTCCCCAGGCCTTGATAAGGAGGCATTAAGATTCTTGGGAGTTTCAGAAGACAGTGCAATGTTTTGCCTGAGATATTAAAGGCAGCTGTTCCAGTGAATGCTGTTAGAAGTACAGTAGGCTTGGAAATACTCGTATCCTCTCTTATGCATGGATGTCTACGCAATATTTTGGATGCCTCTACGTAAATAGATTTAATAATATGTGACTTATCAACTCCAGCTCCTCCATTCAGGAAATATAGAAACTGTTGTGTGTTTTTACCAGAAACACATCTTTTGCACCAGTCTCGCACCGCATAAAATATGGACGCTTGTGTTTGATTCAGGCTTTGGTACATTTTTCGAATCTGTTCAGGATTCATCTGGGGTGCTTCCTTTATTGGTATAGCTGTGTTACAAACAGAGGCAGAAACTGTGTAATCAGTAACGTCATCTTGTTCATTGATATCATCAGGATCATTTGGTTCACGTTCCAAAATGCTCTCCAATCGGATCAGTTCATTTGCTGGTGCCAGTGTAGCCCATGCATCCTCAATTGGGCCATTCTGCTCAAAATCCTTGATTGCATTCTCTATGGCCTCGTTATGTTTTTCATATTTTTTTACGGCTTTCGTTTACAATTACACACACATTCTGCAGTTTGTCACTGTCAGGTATTGTTACTGATGCACATGAATAGAATGATTCATAAGTTTGGAATCTGGAGGACTTCAATTGTGTATCTCTGCGATATGGCAGGTAAAGTTTTAAGAGTGTGCCATAGTACTTTTCTGGGGTTTTTTGCTGTGAGAAACGGGCGAATCGAATAACAGCAGGTTTTCCCCTTGTTCTTTTCTGTATGTATCCCATATTTTTTTGGAGAGGCAAAACATTTTTACTTCTTTTCTGTCCTGTATAAACAATGCGGTATTCACTTGCATTTCTTCTCATTGAGCACTGTTTCCAGCCTATCATCCTATCATTGTGTGGCTTTTTCCCCATGTGACTGGTGTACTGTATTATTTACTGGCTATCAGACATAGGCTAAGGATAGCGGAGCTAACAATGAGCAGCAAGCCTACAAAAGGAATGGCTAATGTTAATTCAGAGGGAGTCACCGATGTTAAAATAACTAACAATGAGGACATTCCTGAACACTCCTAGGGTGGCTTCAGCCCCCTGTCTGTAATCTCAGTCACCCTAAAACTATAAGTATAATTTTTACTTTCATAAATAAACAATAAAAATTACGTTAAAATGCAGGACATGCCGTTGATGGGAAAGAAAATTATTTATCAGTTTGATCCAAGAGCGATTTTTTTTTTTACTTTGCTTTTATTCCATACTTTTACACGCGTGTTGTAGTCTTTCAAAAGTGCGTCTTCAGCTGTCTGCTTTATTTGAACAGAAAAGCACAGGTACGCGCAGCGTGCATGCGCAGTCCAAGCTGGAGGCGTTCATCTATAACGTTAATCGGCGGAAAGACGCAAAGACGGCAACCAAAAGCAGTGAAATTTCACTATTCTTATTACCAGTTGTCATATATAATATAGAACTCTCCTTGTCTTAAATTCTCACTGAGGGCTAAACCCCCCAAAGATGAAATCCTAGAACCGCCCCTGGTGTCAACCCAAAAAACACGATGGCCTTGGTGATACACTTGGTATTTATATTTCCAAAAGTATTGACCTGACCTTTCCTGCTGTATGTGTTTTTTTTCTGATCTCATCCCTACTGAACACCTTTGGGATGAATGTGAACGCTGACCCCACCCTACCTCACCTACATCAGTGCCTGCCTTTTGTAACAATCTTGTGGCTGATGAACACAAATATCCATCAGCACACTCCAAAATTATATATACATATACATACACACACACATACACACATACACATACACACACACACACACACATATATATATATATATATATATATATATATATATATATATATATATATATATATATATATATATATATATATTATATATATATATATATATATATATATATATATATATATATATATATATATATATAAAACATGACATCCAGTTACCAGCATGACACTAAACAGGTAGTAGTATCGGCGACTTTTTACATGTCAAAGCCCATACTTCTTTACTTTAACTTGAGTAAAAGAGTGTAGTCACTACTTCTACTTTTACTGGAGTCTTTTAAAAAATGAGTATCTGTACTTCTACTTGAGTAAAGGATGTGTGTACTTTTGCCACCTCTGAAACACGACAGCTCGTGATGATGATTTTAATTTCAGACTACTTGTACGAGCGACTGCTTCTTGTGCGCTGACCTCTCTGTTCTTTGAATAAGCATTCATGACCTGCTTCATGTTCTCTCGCTCAGACAGGTTATTTTCGCTAAAGCCTTTTATCACTCTTTTCAGGTGTTCACTCATCTCATGTTCAGCTTTGGAAATATACGAAAGAATGTACATTATACAGCTGTATGGGTTAAGAATGAACTGTATGTCCATGTTTGCGTTCCAAGCTCTTAGTAGCAACAGATTATAACAATTAACCCAGCAGTCTAGGGGCCGTCTCTCCATGACTATTAAACTTGATGTAGACATAGACTTTACATAATTCTTATAGTCTGCATAAGTCATGTTTACTTTATTAAGGAGCTGTGTGGTGTTTTCAACACTTTGAGTTGGGTCATTCAATAGATCCCACACCTTTTGAAGCTGTGATTTTGCATCAATGACATTTACAAAATTTGCTTTCTCTGTTGAGTCATCATTGTCCTCATCAGAGTCATTTACAGGAGGAGGCCTGGGGCGGGTTATTATTGTCTTGTCCATGGGTGGCTTAGGAAATCCAAATCTGCAATGCTTATTGTTTTTTCTACAGGATTTGGAATGGTTTCGGCTGTGCATCTGTACTTCAGTTACAGTTCTATGCAGTTCTGGGTCTGTGTTTGGGTCTGATAATTGCATGAGATATATTTATCAATGAAATCACATACAACCTGATCTTCATCGACATCAAACTCTGGAGCATCTTTCACCCAAAATAAGCAATGAATGTGTGGAGAGCCACGTTGTTGGAACTCTACTCTGTACAAAAAGTCAATAACCTCACCAATGGATTGAGCAGGTGACATGACTAGGTCTCTCAATAAGGCTTCAACACGTTTTTCAAACATCCTCATGGCTGTGACTGGGTTGCTTCTTAGGGTTTCACATTTTCGCGTTTTAATAGCTGTTATCACTTCAGGCCATCTCATCTCTGCAGCACTAAATGTCCAGAAAAATGTGGGAGTTCCCAATTGTCTCAGCATAGCAAACAAATCATGGAGGGTTCTCTTCCAGTAAGCTGGTGTACCTCTTAGCAGTTGCATGAATCTTGTTGCCTCCTTATTTTGCACAAGCATTTGTAACTCACACTTGTCCTTCAGCAATGAACAGTTTATTTTGCGACCATCACGTGTCATGGGTTTTACTTTCCTCAACTGAATAGACATGCTAGATGTTGCTTGGTGCATTTCAGTCACAAACTGTGCAAAGAAGATGTAGTTTGTATCGCATGCAAACCGATTATCAACAGAGAACAGCCTTGAATTAAAGTACCTGCTGGGGGAGACACCAGGACATCTGTCAGGCTCATCAAAGGTGTTTTTACCATCAGGAAATTGCACAGGAAATGCCATAGACTCCATCTTAGGAATTTTAAAAATGCTCTCAGGCCTATTTCTTTCTGCCGGGGCTATGCAAAATATTCCGTCATCGTAAGACAACAATTGCTGACCAAGATCTGGGGGCTGAAGACATGTGTCCAAGGCAAAACCAGAGCGTTGTTGAGCAGTAGTTTCAGTCTCATCACTTGAATCATTATGCTCTGCGTTCTCATTTTGGTTGCTACTGTCCGTCTCTATTGGCTCATCAGGTACATTGCTGACATTAGACCCTGAATGCTCGTTAAACATTTCATCTGCTGAGAGTGTAGCATTAATTACAATATCTTTATATTCTGAATGGATTTCCTTTAGTTTTCTTAACGCAGACAAGACATTGTTCATATTTACAGTTTGAAATTGATAGTGACCCTGATAGCACAGACGCCTTTTCAGTTTCACTGTAAGCAATTGTGATTTGCTTCTGGGTCTGGGTAAACAATTCACTGTTGTTTCTACTTCGGACGAAACAGAAATGGCAGGTCCTTTTATAGCTCTCTGTTGACCTTTAGGAAGTGTTATAATTTTAGCAAATGGGATATACTTTGCAATAATATATCTTTCTAGAATATTCAAATCATAAAGTTCTGGAGTAATGGGAGTAAATTGAAGCTTATTGACCACAGCAATAGCAGGTAATCGACCATTCAAAAGTGTGGTGTGGCAGCTGTGACAGATCCATTCTGTTTTCCAGTTCTCAAAGATACACTCATCAGGACAATCTGAGCAGATATGAACTGCCTGTCAAGCAACATGAAACAACAGTTGGATTTTTTTTTTTATAGGTTTCACGACAACAACCACGCACTTTATTAGAGAAAAGCGCTCTAGCACAGCATGTGCAGACAAAAGTTGGACCCTGTTTTATCTCTAAAAATATTCAATGCCTTCAATGCATCTAGACTCAATTCTACACACTGACTATTTTTAAACATTTCTCTCTACTTCCGAATATGATCAATTCTTTTATATTTTTGCCGTATATATTCCACACATTGTATTTTATGAAGTAACTTCAGTGCAGATATCCTGTTTTGAGACTTGAATAAATAGTATTCCTTGTGACAGGCCCTAAAATGTGAATCACAGTGATACAGTTGTTTAAACTTTTCCTTTCTTTGGCCATAGAACTTCAAATCATTTTTATACCTTATTGTAAATCTGTCTTTTTGCTTTTTCCTGAAAACTAGATCTCTGAAATATCTGTCAGTGATATACTGAATATGCTGCTCCTTATATTTAGCATTATTCCTGAAATTTCTAATAACATAGTTCTTTTGTCTCTACTTTAATTGCTCATCATTTTTGTACTTTCTAATAATATAGTTCTTTTGTTTCTCCTTAAATTGCGCATTATTCCTGTAATTTCTAATAACATAGTTCTTCTGTCTCTCCTTAAATTGCACATCATTTCTGTAATTTCTAATAACATAGTTCTTTTGTCTCTCCTTAAATTGCACACCATTTCTGTAATTTAACATAGTTCTTTTGTCTCTCCTTAAATTGCGCATCATTTCTGTAATTTCTAATAACATAGTTCTTCTGTCTCTCCTTAAATTGCGCATCATTTCTGTAATTTCTAATAACATAGTTCTTTTGTCTCTCCTTAAATTGCACACCATTTCTGTAATTTAACATAGTTCTTTTGTCTCTCCTTAAATTGCTCATCATTTCTGTAATTTCTAATAACATAGTTCTTTTGTCTTTCCCTGAATTGTTCATTATTCATGTAACTGCGGATTACATTACACTTTTTTCTCTCTTTGTAATCTTCATTATATTTATAGCTGACTTTAATGGCTTGTTTATGTTTATCTCTGTAATCCAAATTAAACCAATACTTTTTCTTCATGGCTTGCTTTTGTTTTTCCCTGTATTCAGGGTTTTTTTGTTATAACTCTTTTTTATTTGTTGTATATTATTTGTTTATATATCTGACATATTTTGTTTATTCAGAATAGTCAGATTTTTGTCATAAACACAATGACTTTGTGCTACATTTTTGTGCCAATTTTTACAGTATTCCTTTTGCTTTTGAGTCTTCTTCAGTTTTTTTCACATTTATGTTGTCAGAAGAGGGAGAGGCATCATGTACAGGAAACTTTGCATTATTAGACTTATCACAGTCTAGGGAGATGTGTGCAGAGTCAGCATGGGTGCTATGTTGGGATGTTTTGTTCACAAATGACAAAGGTAGTAGATCAAATTGTTCCTGATCGCTCAGTTGGAAACACCCTTGAAACAACAGTAGCAGTCTCTATCATTTTTTCTAAATGGAAAAAAGTTAACATAACAGCAGTACCTGAACTTTCATCAGTGGACATGCCATCTGATGTTCTACAGTGGGAATCAAAATAACCGGATCTCCCTAACTTATCTCTGAACACAGCGACACATAAGGCTCCACAATTCAGCAGTGCATCATTTACATCAGCTGTGAGACATTGCAGTGTATTTTTTAGGTTATCATACCCATCAATGGCTGGTGTAACTCTCAAAAATCCAAACCTCTGCGGATGTTTTACAATGTTGAAGCAATGTGTATTAGTCTCAATTGTGGTTGGTAGCTCATCAAAATTCAAAAGATTATCAACATATTGTCCTTGACTTTGCAAATTCTGTTTGACGCTAGTGTATAGAGCATCACCTTTCTGTAGAATGTGGTCTAAATCCAAACTGTTTAGCTCATTACACTCATTGTGCACCGTAAGAAACAACAATGAATTGCAAGTACACTGCTGGCCTCTGGAGTAACTGCTGTACCTTGGATCGCTTTGACAGTGCGATGCCACAATAGACAAAACATATGGGTTTACATCATCCCTACCTGACTCACAGATGGTACCAGTACTCGTGTCAAATGAACCTTTTACTTTCCAGCACTGTTTTGCCAATTCACTTCTCTTTCCTTTTCTTGGCATGTTGACTTGACAACACAGAGATATCAAGGGAGAAAATGTAAATCACTTTGAATAAAGAAGTGTTATATATTTGATAAAGTTGACTTTATAAGTATTTGATAAACTAAACTTCAGAAATTGAAGTAAAGGTAAATAATAAACAACTGACAATAATATAACTTTTAAATACAAACAGAACTGTGAGAATAACTGTAAATGGTACTCCATTTATTCTTGCTTTCTGAAGATTCAGCTTTTTTATTTGAGGTTATGATTTGGGGTGAGAAATTCTGACAAATTATTGTTTTTTTTTTTGGGTATACGTGGGGGTTCTGGCCCTTAAGCGTTTTAAAGCTCTGCATGATGCATTCGTTTGTTTTGCGGATTTGCGTTTTGAATATTGCAGGTATGATTCATACCGCATACATTGCGGGTATATTGCGAGCAAGCAAAGCAGCAAGCAGCAAGCAGAGCAGCAGCATTTTTTAGGTTTGGGCCAGTCACCAGTATAGAAAAGAATATTAAAGCAAGGGTCAGAGAGCAAGATAAAGGTATTAAAAGCATAATGTGACGCCCCAATTGTCGGTTCTTCACAATTAACACAATTACAAGCGTAATTAAAGATACTTAAATGGGTTTTTGCATGTTAAAATGTTTTAGGGAATGGTGGTTCTGGCAGTGCACTAGAGGGCGCTGTGGGAGTGCTGCGTGTTGCAAGGTGTCTGCTGGGCTGCAGGTCATAACCCAGCAAGACAAGAGCTGATCACACGCATGGTTTTGTCCTGTCTTTATTTCACCATTCCACAGGTTAGCTGACTGTTTAATGTGCCAATCTACATAGATGTTGATATAGCATATGTCAGTGCATATTAAGTGCTTTAGTTCGATTTGTTCTGATGAATAGTTGTATGTTTAATCCTTACTTAAAAATCGCTATGCTAATGCTATGCTAACCCGCGAGTGAAGGACTAATGTATGCCCTGTGATATGTGATAATGGTTACTGAAGGTGAATATGTTTTAATGTGTTTGTATATCAGTTCGTATAAATGTTAGTTTACTTTTAAAATGCATGTGAGTGATCTAAAATGGGTGAAACATTTAAATAGTGTCATGATTTAAGATGTATTTAGTACAGTTGAATTGAATAGAGACTCAGACATGCTAAATAGTACATGAATATGTAAATGAGTAACACTGCGATTGGCTGAACAACAGATCTTCATCGAAATACTTTGCATTCACAAGAGAGAGAGATTGAAACAGTGGACATTTACATAGAGAAGCAATCTATTGTTCATAAGGTATGTGTTGAATGTTATAATTTTTCTGATAAGAGCATTTTAAGAATTAAAAGATGACCCAGCAAGACAAGAGCTGATCACACGCATGGTTTTGTCCTGTCTTTATTTTACCATTCCACCGATTGCTGGGAGCATTTAACTGCCAGCTGATACGGAAGTCCGTACCCACTACAATAACACAAAAGGACAGACAAAGACAGAAAAAAACCCAAGTTAATTTCATTTTTAAAAGCAAACTGGCATACTAATTGATAAAAAAAAAAAAAATACTGAATCACTAGCTGCAGTAGATGACAATTTCACTATATTGTACAGGACATTGAAAATTAAATGCACTACTGAAACCAGTGTTTCTAATATAACATGTACTGTATTAATAAATGTTACTCAACTTAGTAAACTGAACTTATCAATCATCATTTAATATGAACAATATAACAATAACAAATGGCTAAATGTATTAAATATGTTGTGGAACAATACTTCTTACAGTGATTGGCAAAGACACCCAATCTGCAGAAAATAAAACAGTTATTAACAGACAAAGGCTTGTGTTCAAGACTCAAACAAGGCAAACATAATTATAATAATTAATTGATAATACAATATAAATTGATTACAAAGGTGGCAGTAGCCGTTATTAATGTAAATAGAAGCAGCAAACACAGTTACTAATGCAACTGTATTTAATGTAGCTTTTAGGGCAAAAATAAAACAAGAAAAAAAGACAGACAGGTTACAAAAAAAGTTTATATTTTCTATTGCAAATTTGTTTCTGATTATTATGTGAAATCTGAAAGCTTTATTTACCTCGAAATAAAACACAGCACAAAATCTAATAAAAAACATTTTTATGAGTGAGCACAAATGTTAAGCACAATATTAATTAATTATTAATATTATTAAATGAACTACTAGAGGAAATAGACTACTATATATATATAGAGCTGAGAGGTGATACATTTGTCATAAATTAAATGAACATATTTTGTACATAAGTTCATAAAATAATAAATTCATACAATAATAAATACTGTTAAACGGATATGAATGCGTTTATGAACATAATGACAGTCTAATTACAAAGTTCTGACAGTATTAGCGCCCTTAGCGCTCACTGAGGTACTTCTGAGGTGACTTTAGAAATTATATCTGTGGCGTTGAAAAAGCTTAATAAGCCAAAGAAAGATACGTTGACTAAAGTTAAATAATAATGTAACTTTGAAATTTATCAGATGCGGGAATTGAACTTGCAATCTCTTGCTTGATGGCCGATACCGTAGCCACAGCACTATCACTCCGAAGATGTAGCCTATTAGTGAATAACATGTGCTTAGCGGATGTAGCTTTCCTCAGAGGAATTTTTCGCGGCACTGTAGTGCGTCCTGAGAGTATTAGAGCTCTCGGGTTTCTGATGTATTTTTATTTCACTTGGTATCAGTGACGTTAAAATATTTCAAACTCCATAGTAAAACAAATTGATAAGGTCTGCAAGATATAAAAAAAATTCTATATATAATATCAGCCGAACAGTAGAATCTGACAGGATTGAGCTTTTTTTGAGGAACTTTTCTGTACAGCAGTGTGTTCTGCACCGCTTTTCGGTGCCACAGATTAATCCGCAGCACATAAAAAAAATATATATATTTGAGCGTTTAGCTGACATTAATGTTTCATGGTAGTGATTTATAGTAGTATTTTTCTCTGCTCACATAGACAGCTCGTCTTATAAGTGCGCTCCCCTCGGTGTGTTTACAGCGCAACAGGTGAATCGGATTCTTTAACAATTGCCTCAGGAACCGGTTCTTTAATGAATCTCTCAAAAATCTCACGAATCAAGAGTTATGTGTTCAAAATATTCAAATGAATTTTTAACAATTGATTGGCAATCTGACCAGGGTTTCCCATGCCTTGTGACCCCCTTGGGATAGGCTACATGCGAACCTGTTTAGTTCAGAATATGGAAATAATTTTTAATTGTTTTACATATTATATCAACAAGAAAATTTATTTTTGTGTTTTATTTCTTACCCTCAGAATGGCAATCCATGCAGCTCAACCAGCAATGCACCCCTAAGATGCAAATGTGTGGAAACACGCACCACCCATAAAGGCTCCAATTTTATTTTTAAAGAAAAAGAGGTCAAAATAGACACCTACAATTCCAACATGCAATGCGTGTTGAGTGATGGCAAGGAGATGTACATGGTGTCAAAATCTGGCCATGACACCAATTTTGATGCTGGCCTTTCTTATGTAATAAAAAATTTTGTTTTAAATTTTAGAAAGCATTTATACATTTAGGCGAAGGTATTTGTTAGTTGGCCCCAAAACCTTAATTTTTAGAACAGCTCCACTGGACCTACCAGAGGAAGCAGAGAGAGCAGCGAGGGAGACCCTTTATCCACTTTCACAAGAAGTGACTGGTGAAGAAAAGGACCTCTTTTCAAGACCCGGATTTTTTACTGTCCAGGGCAAAATTAAAACTGTAAGTGAATTTGATGTTGTGATTGATTTTACTCTCTAGCACAATCATTCTAGTACACTGGATGTGTTCTGTTGATTAAGATGTTTTTATATGAGAACAACACACATACACACACACATGTAAAAAAAAATTAACAACAGGTCTATAATATTCCAGGTGTGTTTTGAAGGAATATTTTTACAGTATATCCTGTAATTATTAAATTCTGTATCCAAATATCAGTATAAGAACTACCTGTATTTTACTATCACATCATTTTACAGTATGTAAATTGTGTTGTCTAATTCCTGTTTTACATACTGTACTTATAGATTGTAATACTGGCTTAAATAATTATTAGTATTATTAATAAGCCATTTATTTAATTATAAAAAAGCCATTAAGTAAAAATGTGAAAAAAAATAACATTCAAGGGTCAAGTTATTTCTGTTAAACAAAGTAGAAACATGCATGAAAATTTCACAAACCTGGTACCTGAAGTAATTTTTAAATTAATTAAAAAGTCATTAGAGCCATTTTATGCCTGGTTTATGAAAATTCATTAAAATACTGTTAAAAATGACCTGTACATGTAAAGAAGAGTGTTACAATGGAATGCCACGATGAGCGTGAATAACATTTATTTTATTAAAATACAGGTCGCCCAGGGACAAAGAGTGGTGCAGGAGCTGGAGGTTGACGGGGTACTGGAGAAGGAAGACACCTTTATCCTGCTTGACAGCTTGTGTGAAGAGTACATCTTGCCTGTTGAGGTGTACTCCGGCAGCCTCGAAGAACTAATAGAGAGGCTGCCATTTAAAGTATCTGTAGAGAGCGTTAATAAAAGAGTACACAAATTTAATGCGATAGAGGCAAGTTTGTAAATAGACCCATGGATTTATGATTTTTTTTGTATGATAGTTTTGTTTTAATAATTTGTTCATTTGTTTGTTTTTAGGGTTTAATTGTCATTTATTTCATGTGCAATTCTGTTTCTATTTGATAAATGTTCTGTTTAATTCTAGTAACGAAGCCTGATGATTTTTCCCCACCACACATACATAGTCCCCACCACATATACCATAATAATTAAACACAAACCCTTAAAATAATTTAAGAAATTGAGCAGACCATTCATAACAAAAAGTCATAACAGCAATAACAAATTAAACACTGAACTTTCAAATATAGTTTTAACTTTTAACCTTCAACCTCTGGTTATGAATCTGATGAATTATTGGACCAGGGTGTTTTCCTGCATGGGTCCATAAAACCACTTCCATTTGAACAATGACTGCAAAGTAGTCAAGTCAAGAAGCTTTTATTGTTATTTCAACCATATATAGGTGATGCAGTACACAGAGACACAACGTGTCTCCAGGACCAAGGTGCAACACAAAAAACGACATAAAGCTACATAAAACAAAACATAAAAAAACAACAGTTAGACTTACGTCCCAGCCAAATGAAGTGCAATGTCCTAGCCAAAGGACAGTGCAAACAGACAAAAAAAAAGGAACAAAACTACAATACAAAAAAAATACACAAAATAGTGCTGCCAGTGGCCATTATGTAGTAGCAGCATTTAAATGAGGTAATTATACATTTTGATACAATACTACAACAATTTGATGTGCAAAAACAGCAACCAAGGTAGTGGTTGATTTGTACAGTCTAGTGTATGTGTGTGTGTGTGTGTGTTCTGTTTGTTAAGAAGCCTGATGGCTTAAGGTAAGAAACTATTGCACAGTCTGGTTCTGAGGGCCCAAATGCTACAATACCTTTTTCCCGATGGCATAAGAGTGAAGAGTGTGTGTGAAGAGTGTATTCGGATGACATCACATGCTTGTATCCACTTGGCTCCAAATGTATTGGCACCCTAGTGGTCCACTAGCTTTCACATGTATTGGCACCCTTTCTGTGCACCTGCCTCAAAAACTCACACATACAATTATGTCCACTCGCCTCCAAAAAGCACCGGCCTTTGCGAATACTTGCACCCTTAAAGCCAACATCAAAGTTTGTCGCAACAAACTTTACAAATCTAGTTATTATTATTATTCTTAGACAAAAATTTATTTTAAAAAATGTGGCCTAGGGCTTTCGAGCCACATGCACCAAATTTGGATATGTCATAGACCCTGGTCTGAAGTTTGTTGTTTCTATTTTTCTAAGCGATCGGAATTCCGGCATTCCCGGTACAGAAGCTCAAAGTGGCCTTTTTTCACATAGACTTCCATTATAAACTTTTGAGGTTTATAACTCGGCAAGTTTTCGAGCGATTTACACCGAACTCGGACAGGTTCTTTAGGACCTTACTCCGGACTAAATTTTTATTTCGGAGTTCCAACGGAATTTTTGGTTTTCCCGTAGTCGACGGTCGAACATCCCATAGACTTGAATAGAGAATTCCGAAAGTCCTCTAAGCTCTCACACACACAATACATCTAACATTAAGAATTGCATGTACTGTTCTATGCAGTATAATAAGTAGAATCCCATAATGACTGCAGTATTGACATGAAATGTCCAAACCCTCAGTAGCCACTTTTTGCCAAAAGTATTGGCACCCCACCGGGTATTCTGGTGACGTCACTCAACACCACGTGACGTCACATGTAGCCCCGCCCCCAAAACAAGCGAAATCAAACATTTGCACAACATGGACATGTGACATATCAAAACACTCAGTACAATGAGGGGAACTGCCCCACGGGTATTCTGGTCACGTCACGTGACGTCATGTGATGTCACGTGAAAATCAAAAATTTGCACAACATGGACATGTAACATATCAAAACACTCAGCATAATGAGGGGAACTACGTGACACCTGTCACATGCTCATGTCCGCTCACCTCCAAAAGTATTGGCACCCTAGCTGTCCAGTAGCTTTTACAATCTTTCTGTCCATTTGCCTCCAAAATGCACCGGCCTTTGCGAATACTTGCACCGTCAAAGCCAACATCAAAGTTTGTCGCGACAAACTTTACAAATCTAGTTAATATTGAGGGTTAATCCTGAAGCTTTAGAGAACATTGAGACTGAATTTAGGGCAACATCAACCATGGATTTATTCTTTAAAAGGATTGCTGTGTCATCTGCAAATTGACTAATTTTAAATTCCTTGTCAAATATTGAGATCCCATGCAAATCGTGGTTGTGATTAATGAGCAATATAAGTGATTGAGTGGCTAGAATAAACAGTTTGGGAGAAATTGGGCATCCCTGCCTAATACCGCTGAGCACAACCTAGGAGTTGTACTAGGATCCAGGGATACAGAACTATATATGTCAGTATAAAACATCTTAATTATTTTACAAAAGTTACTCCCAAAACCTAAAAAATCTAATATTTCAAATAAAAATGTATGTTCAACAGTATCAAATGCCTTGTAAAAGTCAAGAAATAAAATAAAAGCATCAGTATTAATGAAGTCTCGATAATCAAGCATGTCTAGTAATAACCTAGTATGGTTATGTATATTCCTACCCTTTGACACTCGTCAATAATATGTGATAATCCCATATTCCGATGATTAGCATAGACAAGTGCTAGTAATTTATAATCATTACATAATAAGGTAATTGGTCTCCAATTATCCAATAAAAGATTATCTATGTTAGGTTTGGGAATTAGAGTGATGAGACCATGTTTCATTGTGGGAGAAAGACTACCTTTTGAAATACAATCTAGATAGGCATTATAAAGCATTTCCCTGATATCACTCCAAAAGAAGGACAGAAACTCCACGGATAGCCCATCTATTCCAGGTGACTTCCCTCTAGACATCTGTTTAACTGCTAAATCTAGCTCCTCAATTCTCAGCTCATCTTCCAAATGTTGTTTAAAATTATCATCTATTGTCATTTTAAACCCCTGGATCTTATCTAAGAAAAAACAACAATCTTCTTTGGAAAAAAGGGATTTATATAAGTTACTATAGAAAGCTTTAATATTTTTGTTTACTTCTTTTTGATTATCAACAATAATGCCATTGATATTTAACTTCTGAATTTTTTTCTTCGTCTGTCTTTGTTTTTCCAGACTAAAAAAGTAATATGTGTTTTTCTCCCCTTTCTTCAATCCAGCGAGCCCTTGAATGTATAAATGCTTCCTTAGCCTTTTCCAGATATATATTATCAAGATGGGACTGTAAACTGTTTAATTCAGTCTGTTCCAGCCTAGTTAAATAATTTTTACAGCATAGCGTATTGATGCGACTAATAATGTCCCTTTGTTTTATCTTTTTGAGTGTTGATGATTGCTTACTTATTCTGATAACTATTTGTTTAACTTTGAATTTGAACCATTCCCATTTACTCAGAAAAGACATGACCAATTCATCTACTTCTTTAACCAGTTGTTTAAATACATCACAAAACTCAGTATTTTCCAGTAGGTTATTGTTAAATTTCCATATAGTATTCATATTATTCTCCCTTCCATCTGAAGAAAGTGTTAATGATATTACACAATGATCAGTTAGGGGTGATGCAGAAATATCACATGAGTGAGTGAGTTTCTTGTAAAAATACACAATTAGCCTTTTGCTCCTTACAGAAAAGAAAAATAGCCTTACGTTTTACATTATCTTTCATCCCCCTAGTATTTAAAGAAGGGCAACATTTAGGTAATAAGTATATAATCTACGAACAATGCACAAAGAATGTAACGATGCACAGGAATGAGTATTTAGTCCTTAATCAATATGTTTTATGTAACTAACTCTCTAGAACTATAAAGAGAGAAAGAGAAAACTATGGACCAAACAACTATTGTACTGTAGCAAAGTTCTCTTTAAATATAAATCTATATCACCTACTTGTTATAATATGCTTAATTTAACGGAAAATATCAAGAGGTGACCAGTTGCAATACTATATTATGAACAGGTAAACAAGGTGAACATACAGTATCTGCCACATACTGGTGTGCAAAAAAAAGGAATCAAAATGTAACATAAACAATGTAACTTAAACCATGCTCCAATCAAAAAAATCTAATTATTTAACCTCAAATGTTCAGTGATACATTAGCACACAAAGTGCAAGTAGTGTTACCCAGATAGCAACGTTACGTTTGGGCCACATGTGGGTATTATCTGGCACATATGGCCTAGATGTGGCGTGGCTATACAGATATCGGCCAAACTTTAAAATCGGCAGGAAATGCTCTTTTGGTTCACAACTCATTTTGAGGTATAAAGCCCAGATAACAACGAACACATGAGAACCATATGTGGTTGAGCTATGGCACACAGTGAGAAACACGGACTTGTGGTAAACTTTTGGCTTATACGTGGAAAAACACAGGAATCCTGAAATCAAGTGCGGCAGACATCCTCCGTCCCACACCTCAGGTTGCTATGCATCTTCCCTCCTATTGGTGGAGTGAAACTATAGCGCGAATGTGTTTGAGACTTGGGCAGTGGGTGGCATTTCTGCTTTCCTTACGACTGTGTAAGCTACGTTCAGGTAAGTGAGACAAAATACATGTCTCTATGTGCGAACCAAGGGACCGTCTGCAAAGTGCAAAACCCGACAAGCGAATAGTAAAAACAACTTGGGAGAAATGTTTTTTTGTATAATTTGTATGTTTTTTTTTATATGAAAATATTTCCCCCAAAAGTAAAACACACTTATTTGGGGGAAATGTGTTTTACTTTTGGCAGTACAGTGTATTACGGTGGTTATTGACTGTTTTTAGTATTCGCTTTTCGTGATTTGCACTTTGCAGACGGTCCCTTGGAATCTCTCTCATGCACTGAAAGTCATGCATGTCTTTTTTAAAGCGGAATACATCCAGTGTAAATTTTAACCAGTTGGTGAAAAAGTACTCTAAAAACAAAATCTAAATAATTTGTCATAAGAAATTATGATATTATTATGGCCCACATATTGAAAAATACAATTTGCAATTCCTTTCAAGAATATACTGGAATTTTTTTTTTTGGTCAATCAGAGGTGGTTAATTATTGCAATTAAAATATTAAAGGAGGAAATTTATATTAAATGATTTTTTCCCCCCATTATCCTCCAGCTCTAACTTCCAGGTTGTATTGCTGCTAGCATTATTTAAATTCATCTTTATTGCAGAGACCGAGAAGGGGGTAGGAGGGAGCGAATGAAGAAACATGAGGCCCAACAAAACACTGCTGACCCTCATTAGGCAAAACTCAATTTCTCAATTTAAGTTCTCTGTACAAGTTAATCTGTTTTTTTTTTTTAAATTATCTGTGATTTTTATTACTCTGAGTTGAATACATTCTTAAATGTATTCTTATGTTTACTCTTAAAGCTGTAATTATTTAAACACTTGTTTTGAAGTAAATTGTTTTGAGTACATTTGTTGTTGAGTGTTTCATTTACCTTTAAGTTAATAAGACTTTTACATACTGTCAGCTGCATGTGTGGCACATATGGGCCAATAAATTTTAACAGAACTCAATAATACTAAAATTGCATATAAGGCTCATATTTGGGCCACATTAAATTGTATTATTTGTCTCATGTTTGGTGGAGTTATGGCACTCCTTTGGTTCAGTTCTTTCAAAGAAGAGGTGTGCCATATTTGGGCCACATAAAATTACATTTGGCTCATGCTTGGTGGACTTATGGCACTGCTTTGGCTCACTTTTGGCAAAGAAGAGGTGTGCCATATTAGGGCCACATAAATTACATTTGGCTCATGCTTGGTAAACGTATGGCACTGCTTTGGTTCAGTTTTGGCAAAGGAGATGTGGGCCATAACTGGGCCGACAAACACAAACTAATCTGGGCCACAGCTCAGCTGTTTATCTGGCCCATATCTGGGCCAAAGGAAATTTGCTGACTGGGTATTACTTACATATTGGAGCATTAACGTCCAACAGACAGTAAAATTAAAATTTCACTGAAGAACGTGATTGTAAGCTGAATTTCTGACAGCTATTCAAACAAACGATATCAAAAGGACATGTTCAGTTTGGGTCCACTCTTCTGTTATCGATTAAAGCGTATCCTTCTTTCAAGAATGCCCATTTACCTGTCTTTCTGGCTTCTTGGAGCAGTTGCCACAGTTTCGCACGCGCCTCCCGGTCTTCTTTTAAGAAGTCTTCTTTAAAGCGTACAGTATGTGCATGTCTTTACACACTCTCGCATCCTTCGACTTCTTCCAAACATCATCACGCACCGTTCTCATCCTGAATTGTATGATGATTGCTCTCGGTGTGTTATTTGAGGTAGCGGCATCACGTCTCCTCCCCAGCCGGTGAACGGTGTCCACGGTATTGTGCAACCGCTCCACTGACATTGGAACAGTTCTTGTTAGAATCCCTATGACAAGTTCTCTAGTGTCTTCCTCCCCATCCTTTTCAGTGAGGCCAATTATCGTCAAATTCCACCTCCTTCTGTACCAGGTTTGCTCAGCACATGTTTCTTTCAACAAGCTGTTTTCTTTCTGAAGGCCTTCTATTTTTTTAGATTTCTTCTCGGTTTTCTTTTGCTGTGGTTGTGTTAACTTCAATACGTCTGTCAAAACTCTTCAAAAGTTTTGAAAACTTTTCAAAAGTTCCATCTGTTCCATTTTTTTGTTCAGAACTTGCATGGCTTGTAGAATCGCGGTGCCAGCACTCACGTCCTCACTTTCCCGTCGGAAAGTGAGGACGAAGCATCACATGCCTCTTGGAGAGCAGCCCTGTTGTAGTTGTGGTCGGACATGATTCCACAAAACAAAGAAAAACCCCCGGAATGATGTAGTATCTTACTTTTGTCTCTTAACTTTGATCCTACATAGAGTAGCTCTTAAGAAGAGGGGTGTTATACTAGTTTATCGTATTTCTAGGACTAAATAAAAAAACTTTTTACCGGAGCCTGCAAAAAAAAGCTGCCAATCACCCTGCCATCTTGAAAAACCCCCTCATGGGAGTTCGCTTCTTCTCATACTCTCATTCACTGTCAGAGTCAACGGTTCGCGCTTGGTAATGATGGCTGCGGCTGCAGTAAACAAAATGTTCGCAGTCACCGTTCAAAGTCATATGGGTTAGGGCATCCTAATACATCTAAAAAATTCATTAAAACAGCTCGACACCGCTTTAACTTGGCACAAAGTTCTGGAAAAACTGTGCCCACCATCACTTTTTTTTTACACTGAAACTTAAAAAATATATAAAGACCTACCTACTGACTGTTTTTTTTTTTTTTTTTTTTTTACTGTTTCTGCAAACCAAAATATTTTTAAGGATGGCCTTATAATGTACTGTATAACTTAAATTAATATCTCATAATGATGTAATAATTCATAATGCTCTTTGACAAGTCATGTGTAGTGTATCGGGTTGAAGACAATAAACAAGCTGAGCAGAGCAACTTAACACGTCTTTACTTCTTACTTCCATGAACAGACTCTCTCACTACAGGAGCCGCAAAGGCTCATTTATCATTTGCCAACAAACTTATCATAACAACTGCTTTTACCATAATGACCCAGAAGGTGGTAGCCTCAACCTGTCAATACACAAATCTATTACATTCCTCCCCTTTTAGTTTTAAAATAGAACAATTTTAAGTTTAGAAATAATAAGCAACAACAAATTTTGCATTTAAATCTCACATCAAAATAAATCCACTGCCTTAATAAAATCTAAACTTACCAAAAAACTTCCTATTTTCAACAAAAAAAAGTCTCATGGCAGCTTACATCCACTGTGCAGATTTACATTTACCTACAAAATCCTGTCGGTTATAGATTCAGTTTTCTAGGTGGTACACGGACCCTCTCTGGGTACCGCATTCTTTCTGTGAAAGAAATAGAGATGAGCCACAACAGTCATGATGACGTTTCTGAGTGGCTTGTTTCTCTTCAATCTGTCTGGCAAGCATGGGCTTAAGCAAATTGAAGCGGGTTCGTATCTGGCGTTTCAGAAATAACTCAGCCGGTGTACGTCCTGTCACGGTGTGGGGTGTACTGTGGTACATGAGCAGGAAATGTTCAAGTCTATGACTGAGTGGCAAGGGAGCCTTTTTCACCACCTTCAACACATCCTTTGTCAGCGCACATTTCAAAATCTGCACTGACTGACCTCTCTGCAGCTCCATTCGATGCAGGATGATATGCAGGAACAGCAGTGTGTTTGATACCGTTTCTCTCCAGGAACCATGTAAACTCCCTTGACACCAGCTGTGGACCATTATTTGATACCAGCTCTTCTGGCAGTCCATACACAGAGAACAGGCTTCACAGCACTTCAATGGTTTTGTGAGAGGTGGTAGAAGACACAGAAAACACTTCTAACCACTTTGAATGACTATCAATGACCACCAGAAAATACTGCTTGTCCTTTTCAGCAAAATCAATATGAATTCTCTGCCACACTCTTTCCGGCCATCTCCAGTGGTGCAGTGGTGCGACTGCTGGCATTTTCTGAACAGCTTGACAGATAGAGCAACCTTTCACGAGCTCTTCAATTTCCCCATCACAGCCAGGCCACTACATGTAACTCCGAGCGAGAGCTTTCATGCGGCAGATACCTGGGTGCACCTGATGAAGGTCTTCCAGGAAGCGCTGTCGATAGCCTGGGGGTATGATGACTCACTGGCCCCAAAGAACGCAACCTTGTTCCACTGACAACTCCTGCCTACGTATGAAATAAGGCTGTAGTGCTTCCTTCTGAACATAACTTGGCCATCCATTCATTGTGTAGCTCCACACTTTGTTCAGTGTAGGATCTTTTAAAGTAGCACTCTCAATATCTTTTGCACTCACTGGTAGTTCCTCCACATGTGAGAAGTAGAAAATACCTCCCTCTTCTCCTGTGTAGTCGAATGAGGCACTGGGTAGGCGAGACAAAGCATCAGCGTTAGCATGATCAGCTGATCTTCTGTACTCAATATCATAACTGTATGCCATAAGGATGAGAGCCCAGTGTTGTATCCTTAATGCTGCTAAGGTTGGAACCGCTGACATTGGCCCCAGGATAGTTAACAGTGGTTTGTGACCTGTAATGAGTGTGAATTTCCTCCCATATAGATATTTGTGGAATTGTTTAACTCCAAAAATGATGGCAAGGGCCTCCTTTTCAATTTGGGCATATTTCCTTTCAGCCTCCATTAATGCCCTCGATGCAAAAGCCACAGGCCGTTCCTCTCCATTTTTCATGACATGAGAAATCACCACCCCTACTCCATAGGGTGACGCATCACACGCAATCCAGAATGGCAAACGTGTGTCGTAATGCACAAACACATTATTTTTCTGTAATAGCTGCTTTGCATCTTCAAATGCCTTAGCACATTCAGAGGTCCAAACGCACTTTGCCTCTTTTCTCAGCAGGCTGTGTAGAGGGTGGCAGGAAACAGCTGTAATAGTTAAGAAGACTTAAGAAAGTCTTCAGCTCAGTGACATTTTTGGGCTCTGGCACTTTGTTTATGGCTGCTACCTTTTCATTAGTGGGGTGCAGACCCTCCTGGTCGATGCGATGTCCCAGATACTCCACACTGCTCTGAAAAAACTGACATTTAAACAGTTTCACCCGGACACAGTGTTTTTTCAGAAATGTGAGCACTTTATCCAGTCTTTTTAAATGCATCTCCTCAGATGACCAGTGATGAGAATATCATCCAAACATCTGTCACATGATCCAGTCCTAGTAAAATCTGGTCCATAACAGACTGAAAAATCGCAGGTGTGTTGGAAACACCATAACTGAGGCGATGAAATGTGTACAGGCCCTTATGGGTGTTAACTGTCAGATATTTCTCTGACTCTTCGTCTAACATCAGCTGCTGGTAGGCATGAGAGAGGTCAAGCTTGCTGAATGATGTTCCTCCTGCTAAAGTAGCAAACAAATCTTCGGCATTAGGTAGTGGGTATGTCTGCTCTTCCACAGACCGATTTATACTGACCTTGTAGTTGCCACAAACCCTAATTGTTTTATCTACCGTTGATACAGTACAGTGACAATCGGAGCAGCCCACTCACTTTTCTCAGTCTTTGAAATCTTTGAAAACTTTCATTTTCTTCAACCTGTCCAGCTCCCTTTCTACTGCTTCCTTTAATGCGTAAGGAACTGGGCAAGCTTTGCAAAAGATTGGTGTGGTTTTATACGGATTTTGGCTTTAAAGCCCTCTATGCAGCCCTGGTTCTCAGAGAACACTGCCTTGTGGCGCTGTAACACCTCGTTCACTCCTAGAGTCCCGTTTGCCTGTGTAAACACCCTGTGTAAAGTGAAAATCTGTTTCCAGTTCAGGTGTAGTTCCTTTAGCCAGTTCCTACCAATCAGAGCTGGTCTACTTCCCTTTACAATGACCAGAGGAAGGGTAACTTGCTGTTTTCATACTGCACTGGAATCATAATGCATCCTCAAACAGCGATACTTTGGCCTGAATATGATTTTAGCTTTAACTCGGGGGCTGGTTTTAAACTGAAATGGTTCAGATTCGTCTGGTAGAAATCCTCATATACCACTGACACAGCTACCCTTTATCCATTAGCATTGTTGTTCTCTTATCATCCAGTGCGACATCCACTGTATACCCCTTTTCATAACTGGAGGTGGAGTATCGTACTGCATACAATCCAAAAGGTTCAGCCTCTTCATCCACTCTGGATGTATTTACTTCAGCTTCCACATACTGAGTTTGAGAAATGGCCTTTCCCTTTCTACATGCACGGGCTATGTGTCCAATTTTGGAGCAGGTATGACACTTTTCATTTTTAAATCTGCAGTCACGTGCTGAGTGTTTTCCCCCACATCGGTAGCATGTCTGTTGTGGTCCAAAGTAACTTTTTACTCCTTTCTGTCCTTTACTTTGCATTTTATTATCATTTTGTCATCTAAACTGTCCTTTCCTCCACTTCTCAGAAAAGCTTGCACTTGACAGGGCATTTACCTGCTGAGGCTCGCTGTGTCCAGAAAATTCCATCGATTTCTTTGACACCAGTTCCATTGCTACTGCAATCTCACAAGCCTTCGGGAACCTGCGTTGCACGGCATCCGAGCATAATCCACTCACAAAACGATCTCTCAGCGCATCATCCAGGTACTGTCCAAAAACACAGGTAGAAGCTAACTGTCTCAAAGCCACCACATAATCAGAGACAGTTTCACTCTCTTTCTGGTTACGCCTCTAAAACCGAAACCGTTCCGTGATTACAATGGGTGCCGGCTTGTAATGCGTGCTCAGTGCTCTCACCAGATCAGCATATGCCATAGTACTCGGTACTGTCGGTGACACCAGATTTTTCAGCAGCTTATAAGCATCAGCATCTCAAAAACAAACACCCGACACAATACAGCGAGTTTAAACCCAGGCAAACCGGGCAAAGACGAGTCAGCTCACACTGCAGGAGAGTTTGCAGAGGAGAGAAAAAATGCCCAGTGACAGTGCGAAGGCACAGGACATCATAGCCAAGATAGCACAAATGATCACAATGAGTGACCTGCCATTCGCCTTTGTAGAGAACCCTGGATTTCTTATGCTTATGGAGCACGTAGTACATCGATTTGAAATGCCGTCTCACCACTATTTCACAGAGAAAGCTCTGCCAGCCCTTTATAAGAAGATTTCTGACAAACTACTTGTCCTGTAGCAAATCTTACAAGAGAGGCAGTCACAGGGACTTTTTAGTGCCGTTGCAAACGTCCTTGATGAGTACAGAAACAGGCTCAAACCTGACAAGGTAGAGGAATCTTTGTCCTGTCTCTAGTCCGTGTCGTGTTTAGTGTTTCCTCTGTTATTAAACCCTGTTTTTGTTTTGCTATCCTGCGTCTGGGTCCGCTTCCTGCCCCGCGTCATGACAGAAGATTCCGCCGCACCAGGACCCAGCAGGATAGCAGCTCGGACCGGTTATCGTGGGAGCTTTTTTGTTTTGTTTTTTTTTCTCCCACAGACTTTGCGGGTTTGGTGACATCGGTCCTCATTGCTCCGCATCCGGTTTCTTCGCGGGGGGCGCCGCCTCACTTCCGGGTTGCGGGCATGTCGTTTTGTTTTTTTCGGTGTTCTTTGACATCGCGCCGCATTTGTCCGGTGGGGGGCGTCGCTTCACATTTTGTTCCCGTGGAGGGCGTCGCCCCACTTCCTGTTAGTGGGGGGTGTTGCAGGCCTGTATTTTATGGATTTTCTGTTCTGTGGAGGATTTATTTTTTTCTTCCCCGCCCTCCCTCCCTGTTCCTGAGAGGTGGGACTGGCCGTGGTGCGTCGGGGGCGTCGCTCGGCCCTCCAGCTCGGCTGTGGACGTCGCTTGGCCCTCCAGCTCGGCTGTGGACGTCGCTCAGCCCTCTAGCTTGGCTGTGGACGTCGCTCGGCCCTCCAGCTCGGCTGTGGACGTCGCTCTGTCATGATTCAGCCCGGACTTTGGCGACGTGCAGTTGTTTGTTTACGTTTCTTGTCACGTGTCTGCCCCGCCTTCATTTGCTCCTCCTTGTCACCACACCTGCTCCTCATTGTGTCATCATTGTTTAAGTGTGCCGCGTTGCCGATGGCGACGCGGAATCTACTGTTGTCTTTGTCCTGTCTCTAGTCTGTGTCGTGTTTAGTGTTTCCTATGTTATTAAACCCTGTTTTTGTTTTGCTATCCTGGGTCCGCTTCCTGCCCCACGTCATGACAGTATTATAGAAGTTTCGGATCGGGACTTGTTATCGGCAGATACTCAAAATCAAATGACTCGGACTCGGACTCGGACTCGGACGCGAGGGCAAAAAAACAGATCGGGACATCCCTAGTTTTAACAATATGAAACCAAATTCACCAGGTTTTTCAACACTACAGTATATACATTTCTGACATAATCCAATACTTTCCTGTTCCAAATTTCCAAATGACAAAACTCCCTACTTGATGAACCAATCCAGACACCTAAGTGAGACATGTATACAGTTGTATCACATATCTTTCCAAGTAGGTAGAAGCCAGTTAGCAGAATGCTTTCCTTTGTTTACAAATCCTAAAGCTGTCTGTGCACCACTGAAACTTTATATTTATGCATTTATGCAAATCAGAGGACTATCTAAAGACAGATACTAAAGGCAACAGTGATTCCATGTCCTTAGCACAAAACAAAGATAGTTATGTGAAAAAAGGAGTGAAAGCAGACGTACTTTGTCTGAATTCACCAATAAACGGCAATGCTGTCTGTACTTAGTACAAAGAAGCTCCATAATAAAATAAATGTATGGATTACTTAACCCAAAAACCAGACTGAGGTAGGAGAACTACAGTAGTTTCCTGTTAGCAAATACGTCCACCCAGCTAGCTATCTTGTTCCCTGAACATACATGAGCCTTGCACACATTTCTGCCTTCTCTCTCCCTATTCCCATCCAACCAAAGTGTCAACCATATGTAACAATTATGATAATGATAATGTACATATAGGATCATTGAGGTATTGATAAAGAAGAAATATTCACCTATTTAAAAATTGTGGAAACATGCATATGTACATATAGGATCATTGATAGATAAAGGTATTGATAAAGAAGAAATATTCACCTATTTAAAAATTGTGGAAACATGCATATGTACATATAGGATCATTGATAATATATAATGTACATATATGTACATTATATATTATCAATGATCCTATATGTACATATGCATGTTTCCACAATTTTTAAATAGGTGAATATTTCTTCTTTATCAATACCGCAAGACGCTAGTAGATTAGAATTATTTTGATAGATTTTGATTATATTGATTTTGATTATTTTGATATTTACTTAAATTAAGTTTTACCTTTATTATGGTTACTTGTGCCAAGCGCCATTATTCTCCCACTTAAAGGTGGTTGCTGTGTATTATGTGAAGTTAGACCAGGGGTTGGCAACCTTAAACACTCAAAGAGCCATTTGGACCCGTTTCCCACAGAAAAAATACCACAGGGAGCCATAAAACCCTTTTGACATCTAAAATGAAGATAACACTGCATATATCGTTTTTTACCTTCATGGAACGTATAGAAAAAACTGTAGTGTGTTGCATTTATGAAATCAATGAACTGCTACCGATTAAACGCCATTTTATTTCTTCAGGCAAACAAAAATATTTTGAACAGTTTGAACTAACCTTAAGAAAAAAGATGCTGGGTTGAAGGTTACTTTCAAATAAAATGTTTAATATATAATTGAGTCCTTCGTATTCATAACCAGGGCTCTCAAGTTTTGAAGACAGGCAAGCATCTCCAACCCCTCGCTTTTTTTCATTGGATGTTGCGTTAAATCTTTCCCAGATAATGCTATCTTCTAATTGGGTATTGTGTAGCCTCTTTTTTGATTGGCTGATTCCCTGGTTCCACAGAAGAGACGGCGGTGTGGACTGATACATTTTGGGCGCTGTGGCTTATTAAATATATGATAGTCAAAAAGTTTTTCTGCGTGAGAATATGATGTGTGGCGGGAGAGCGTGAGAAAAGACCCAAATGCGTGACTGTCACTCTCAATGCATGACACTTGAACGCCCTGCATGACATAAAAAATTTAACTTGCCGGCTGCAAACCAGAAATGCGCCTGCTTCTGTGTGTCGGATTTCGCAAGTCGGCAGTTATGACGCATATTTTGAGCGACCAAAAAAACCAAAAAAAAAAAAAAATTAAACACGGTTTAAATTTAATGTTACAAGAGCATCATGATCTTAGAATTTAGAATTACATTTTTAAAAAAAAAACTAAATAACAAAAATAAAAAAATTAAATTAAATATTTATTTTCCAAATCTACAGGGAGCCGCAGCAGAGGGATGAAAGAGCCACTTGCGGCTCCATAGAAAATGAGATTCTGATGCTGGAAGCTTCCGCTGTAACTTCCTCCATCTGAAGTGTTATTACAATCAATAGTGCCAAGTAAAGTAATAAAGACCAGTCCTTTTCTTGTGCTGTCAAAGAATGAATCATTGAAGGAAGTGTTCATACATGTGAAAACAGTTATTGATCACTTGTAGATTTCTGATCCTGTCAACCCCTCTCCTGTGACTAAGACATGATCCCAAACTGTTTAACTGGATTCACCAATTATGGAGGAGTGAAATAAAATACTTTTACAGTGGCTGAGCAAAAAAAAAAAAAATGTTTTTCCAGACACAAGTAGGATGTAAGACCAGCTAAAGAAGTGAAAGATAATTTTCAGTTTTCAGAACCAAGACTCTTTCAAAATGCTTTATGTGTCTCACTCCAGCTGATGATGCACGTAAGCAATTTCAAGAACTTCTGGCATCTGGTATTATCATAGAGTCCTGTAGTCTATATGTGTTCCTCATAGTAGGTGCAAGAAAGAAAAAATGGAGCCATCTGAATGTATACTGTTTACAGGACCAATACACCACTCCAAGAGTTAATAATGCCCTAGATTTTATTTATATAGACACTAGCTTTTTGAGGGGTTAATGGTGGCTCAACTGTTTAAGGCTCTGGTTTGAGGATCGGGGTTCTAGGCCCAGCACAGCCAAGCTGCCACTGCTGGGCCCTTGAGCAAGGCCCTCAACCCTCTCTGCTCCAGGGGCACTGTGTCATAACCCAACCTCGTCAGTTGGGGTATGTGAATAAAAGAATTCCACTGTGCTGTAATGTATATGTGGCGATAATAAAGGCTTCTATGCCCCCCCCCCCCCCCGTTCTATTCTGTTCTGTTTTGTTTACAGAGTACATACTATCAAGTAGCCATGGCTGAAGACAATAAGAAAAAGACAGCATTCATGTGCTCATTGCGGTTCTACCGATTTGAAAAGATACCTCAAGGTACAGTATAATGGAAGCCCCAGCAACTTTTCAATGGCTAATGGAGAAAGCCCTTGAGAATATAAACTCAAAGTTTAAGTGTATTTGGATGATTTGATAGTTGTTGGAGAGTTGTTAAAGGAACATTAGAGAGCGTGAAAAACTTTGCACTCCTTTATGGTATACTGTGGCGACAATTGGTAATTCATTAAAAACTAGCCATCATAGGAAAAAACCTAGCAAAGAAAAGCACACATCCTACAGTGGTGACAAAAGTATTCGCATTCATTACTCAGGTAGAAGTATAGATACTAGGGTTTAAAAAGACTTCTGTAGAAGTTGAAGTATCAACTCAAGCTTTTTACTCAAGTAAAAGTGTAAAAGTACAGGTTTCAAAACTACTTAAACTATAATTGTATAAGTAATGCAAGAAAAAATTGTAGAGAATGCACACATGCATGAACTGATTTGATTCAAGACTGGCATCAATACATCATGCATAAAATTTTATAATAAAATAATTAAAATAATATATAATATAGAACTATTCTTGTTTTAAATTCTCATTGAGGGCTAAAACCCCCTAAAGATGAAACCCTAGAACCCCCCCTGCTCTTATGCCCACCGAAAATCACTGAAATTTTACTTTTTGCAAGTATTCGAAAAGGCCGGTGCATTTTGGAGGCGAGTGGACAGAAAGATTGTGAAAGCTACTGGACCGCTAGGGTGCCAATACTTTAGGAGGTGAGCGGACATGAGTATGTGACGTGATCCGAATACCCGTGAGGTAGTTCCCCTCATTGTGCTGAGTGTTTTGATATGTCACATGTCCATCTTGTGCAAATTTTTTATTTAGCTTGTTTTTGGGGCGGGGCTACATGTGACAACACGTGACATCACGTGACGTGACCATAATACCCGTGAGGCAGTTCCCCTCATTGTGCTTAGTGTTTTGATATGTCACATGTCCATTTTGTGCAAATTTTTAATTTTTCTTGTTTTTGGGGCGGGGCTACATGTGACATCTTGTGACGTCACATGACGTGACCATAATACCCGTGGGACAGTTCCCCTCATTGTGCTGAGTTTTTTGATGTGTCACATGTCCATGTTGTGCAAATTTTTAATTTTGCTTGTTTTTGGGGCGAGGCTACATGTGACATCACGTGACATCATGTGATGTGACCAGAATACCCATGGGGCAGTTTCCCTCAATGTGCTGAGTGTTTTGATATGTTACATGTCCATCTTGTACAAATTGTTGATTTGGCTTGTTTTGGGGTCGGGGTTACACGTGACGTCACGTGATGTTACCAGAATACCCATGGGGCAGTTCCCCTCATTGTGCTGAGTGTTTTGATATGTCACATGTCCCTGTTGTGCAAATTTTTAAATTTCACGTGATGTCACGTGACCTCACGTGACGTGACGTGACCAGAATACCCGTGGGGCAGTTCCCCTCTTTGTGCTGAGTGTTTTGATGTGTCACATGTCCATGTTGTGCAAATTTTTTATTTCGCTTGTTTTGGGGGCGGGGCTACAAATACAAATTACAGTCACGTGACGTCACTATAATACCCGTGGGGCAGTTCCCATGTGTCACATGTACATGTTGTGCAAATTTTTTATTTCGCTTGTTTTGGGGGCGGGGCTACAAATACAAATTATAGTCACGTGACGTGACTATAATACCCGTGGGGCAGTTCCCCTCATTGTGCTGAGTGTTTTGATATGTCACATGTCCATGTTGTGCAAATTTTTAATTTTCACGTGACGTGATGTCACGTGACATCACGTGATGTGACCAGAATACCCGTGGGGCAGTTCCCCTCATTGTGCTGAGTGTTTTGATATGTCACATGTCCATGTTGTGCAAATTTTTGATTTCGCTTGTTTTGGGGGCGGGGCTACACGTGACGTCACGTGACGTGACCAGAATACCCATGGGGCAGTTCCCCTCATTGGGCTGAGTGTTTTGATATGTCACATGTCCATGTTGTGCAAATTTTTGATTTCGCTTGTTTTGGGGGCGGGGCTACACGTGACGTCACGTGACGTGACCAGAATACCCGTGGGGCAGTTCCCCTCAATGTCCTGAGTGTTTTGATATGTCACATGTCCATGTTGTGCAAATTTTTGATTTCGCTTGTTTTGGGGGCGGGGCTACACGTGACATTACGTGACGTCACGTGACGTGACCAGAATACCCATGGGGCAGTTCCCCTCATTGGGCTGAGTGTTTTGATATGTCACATGTCCATGTTGTGCAAATTTTTGATTTCGCTTGTTTTGGGGGCGGGGCTACACGTGACGTGACGAGAACACCCGTGGGGCAGTTCCCCTCATTGTGCTGAGTGTTTTGATATGTCATATGTCCATGTTGTGCAAATTTTTAATTTTGCTTGTTTTTGGGGCGGGGCTACATGTGACATCACGTGACAACACGTGACGTGACCAGAATACCCGTGGGGCAGTTCCCCTCATTGTGCTGAGTGTTTTGATATGTCACATGTCCATGTTGTGCAAATTTTTGATTTCGCTTGTTTTGGTGGCGGGGCTACACGTGACATCACGTGGTGTTGAGTGACGTCACCAGAATACCCGGTGGAGTGCCAATACTTTTGGCAAAAGGTGGCTACTGAGGGTTTGGACATTTCATGTCAATACTGCAGTCATTATGGGATTCTACTTATTATACTGCATAGAACAGTACATGTAATTCTTAATGTTGGATGTATTGTGTGGGTGAGACCTTAGAGGACTTTTCGGAATTCCCTATTCAAGTCTATGGGATGTACGACCGTCGACTACGAGAAAACCGAAAATTCCGTCGGAACTCCGGAATAAAAATTTTGTCCGGAGTAAGGTCCTAAAGAACCTGTCCCAGTTCGGTGTAAATCGCTCGAAAACTTGCCGAGTTATAAATCTCAAAAGTTTATAATTGATGTTTATGGTGAAAAAAGGCCACTTTGAGCTTCCGAACCAGGAATGCCGGAATTCCGATCGCTTAGAAAAATAGAAGCAACAAACTTCAGACCAGGGTCTACGACATATCCGAATTTGGTGCATGTGGCTCGAACGCCCTAGGCCGCATTTTTTTTAAATAAATTTTTGTCTAAGAATAATAATAATAATAATAATAATAATAAGCTTATAACGGAAATCAGAATGTTGGCTTCTACAAAGCCAACATAACTAGATTTGTAAAGTTCGTCGCGACAAACTTTGATGTTGGCTTTGACGGTGCAAGTATTCGCAAAGGCCAGTGCATTTTGGAGGCGAGTGGACAGAAAGATTGTGAAAGCTACTGGACCGCTAGGGTGCCAATACTTTGGGAGGTGATCGGCCATGAGCATGTGACGTGATCCGAATACCCGTGGGGCAGTTCCCTTCATTGTGCTGAGTGTTTTGATATGTCACATGTCCATGTTGTGCAAATTTTTGATTTCGCTTGTTTTGGGGGCGGGGCTACACGTGACGTCACGTGACGTGACCAGAATACCCACGGGGCAGTTCCCCTCATTGGGCTGAGTGTTTTGATATGTCACATGTCCATGTTGTGCAAATTTTTGATTTCGCTTGTTTTGGGGGCGGGGCTACAAGTGACGTCATGTGGTGTCAAGTGACGTCACCAGAATACCCGGTTGAGTGCCAATACTTTTGGCAAAAAGTGGCTACTGAGGGTTTGGACATTTCATATCAATACTGCAGTCATTATGGGATTCTACTTATTATACTGCATAGAACAGTATATGCTATTCTTAATGTTGGATGTATTGTGTGTGTGAGAGCTTAGAGGACTTTTCGGAATTCCCTATTCAAGTCTATGGGATATTCGATCGTCGACTATGGGAAAACCGAAAATTCCGTCGGAACTCCGAAATAAAAACTTCGTCCGGAGTAAGGTCCTAAAGAACCTGTCTGAGTTCGGTGTAAATCGCTCAAAAACTTGCCAAGTTACAAACCTCAAAAGTTTATAATGGAAGTCTATGGGAAAAAAGGCCACTTTGAGCTTCCGTACCGGGAATGCCGGAATTCCGATCTCTTAGAAAAATAGAAGCAACAAACTTAAGAACAGGGTCTACGACATATCCGAATTTGGTGCATGTGGCTCGAATGCCCTGGGCCGCATTTTTTTAAATAAATTTTTGTCTAAGAATAATAATAATAATAATAATAATAATAATAATAATAATAATAATAATAATAATAATAATAATAATAATAATAAGCTTATAACGGAAATCAGAATGTTGGCTTCTACAAAGCCAACATAACTAGATTTGTAAAGTTCGTCGCGACAAACTTTGATGTTGGCTTTGACGGTGCAAGTATTCGCAAATGCCGGTGCATTTTGGAGGTGAGTGGACAGAAAGACTTAAAGCTACTGGACCGCTAGGGTGCCAATACTTTTGGAGGTGAGCAAACATGAGCATGTGACGTGATCCGAATACCCGTGGGGCAGTTCCCGTCCTTGTGCTGAGTGTTTTGATATGTCACATGTCCATGTTGTGCAAATTTTTGATTTCGCTTGTTTTGGGGGGGGGGTCTACACGTGACCTCACGTGACGTCAGATGACGTGACCGGAATACCCGTGGGGCAGTTCCCCTCATTGTGTTGAGTGTTTTGAAATGTCACATGTCCATGTAGTGCAAATTTTTCATTTCCACGTGACGTCATGTGACATCACGTGACGTCATGTGACGTGACCAAAATACCTGTGGGGCAGTTCCCCTCATTGTGCTGAGTGTTTTGATATGTCACATGTCCATGTTGTGCAAATTTTTAATTTTGCTTGTTTTTGGGGTGGGGCTACACGTGACATCACGTGACGTCACGTGACGTGACCATAATACCCGTGGGGCAGTTCCCCTCATTGTGCTGAGTGTTTTGATATGTCACATGTCCATTTTGTGCAAAGTTTTTGATTTCGCTTGTTTTGGGGGCGGGGCTACACGTGACGTCACGTGGTGTTGAGTGACGTCACCAGAATATCCGATGGGGTGCCAATACTTTTGGCAAAAAGTGGCTACTGAGTGACCTTTTTTTGATTTCACTTTTGTGGTTTGTTCTCTCAGTGCTCCGGAGCTCTCCTATTGTTTTGCAGAGATAAAGGGACACGGACAAGTGTGAGGAGGAATCTTTCTTACAATTTGGTGACCCCGACGTGATACTCTCGATCAGGTAAGACATGTCTGATTGACTACCTGGTCGGCAGTATTACTACGAAGAAGTTATTCCATTTTAGAGGGATAGTTATCCTTGGTTTCGTTTGAGAAAGCCAAGAAGGTTAACGTTGGTTTCGTCTGAGAAAGCCATGAAGGTTTTCCTTGGTTTCATTTGAGAAAGCTAAGCAGGTTATCCTTAGTTTTGACAGAAAATCTAAGAGTGCACTGTATATTTCCTCTCTTGACTTCTCCAAGCCTCTTTTCTTTGCCTGTTGTAATATTTTTGTTTGTTCATAATGGGGAACTCGTATCCCAAGCCTATGCCTGGTGAAACATCGTATGATTGGATGATACGATGTGGTTTAGGATATTATGCACAACCATTTGTTGAGAATTTGGCTAGCTGGACTGAGGCCAATCCCCAGATTCCACCATACCCACGTGATGGTACCTTTGATCCGGGTTATTTAGCCTCCGCATACCGCATGATTTTTGAGGGTATAGAAGATCCACAGTGGGAGTGTTGAACCGCCACCTTACTCTAAAAAATCGGCCTACCTCGCCAGATAACCATTACATTTTGTTGATATGCTAATTAAGAGTTCTCGTAACTGTCAGCTTACAGGAGCAGATTATCGATTTATTCTCCAGAATAAATTAGGCGATCAGTATGATGAAGAGAGATTGATGGAACAAGTTCCTGTGTTAAAACCTCAGAATGATGAAGTAGTTAAATATAACAAAAAAGGAGGAAGAAAAAGAACTCAAACTCAAGTTGTTTCCACGTATTTTTGTAAAGATAATAAAGATGCTTTAGACCAATTGCTTCGGCAGCTCACTAAATATCCGCTTAATATTAAACATGCTAATCATGATCTCTCTCTCAGGTTACTAACTGTAAGCAGGAAAAGGGAGAGTCCACCTCCATGTTTTGGACTCGATTTAGACAGGTGTGGAAACATTTAGGAGGAATGGAGCTCGACCTTCAACCTCCTTGGCTGTGATCTTATGAGTCTCCTGGGACTCTCTATAGCTTTTAGAGGTTCCGATACCTCTGTTTCGGATATTCTCGTTCTCTCTGACTGTGTACTTCCACATAACGCTGCTGCAGTTAACGCTGTCTGTTCTATCCCTGCTCTCTCTCCCGCTCTAGAGTCTGTTCCTTCTTCTTTGTGGGCGGAACACAAGGATGATGTGGGCTGCGTTTCCTGTCCTACTTATGAGGCCAGAATTAAACACCTTACACCTGTGTATATTAAACAGTATCCTCTGTCTCATGAGAAAGCCACTGGAATTCAAGTTATTCTTCATTCTCTTTTGCAGCAAGGGTGGTCAGCAGTATACGTGGACTAGGTTGCCACAGGGTTATATCGATTCCCCCGCGGTCTTCGCGACCACGGTCAAGAATGCCCTGTCAAGCCTCTGCCTTCCCCCAGACTCAGTGATCATACAATATGCAGATGACCTCCTGGTGGCTGCGGCCGATTATGACACCTGCCAAGCAGCGACCCTGGGTCTACTCATACACCTGGCTGAGAAAACTCCAGTTCTGCCAGAACACTGTCTGCTACCTGGGCTATGAACTCTCTCAGGGCTCAAGGAAGTTAACTGCCGGACAAATACAAGTTATCATGGACACTCAGCGGCCTGCCACTAAAAAGGCTTTACAGGCCTTCCTCAGCCTCATCAACTACTGCCGCCAGTGGATCCCAGACTGTTCTTTGTATGACAAATGTCTGCGTGTTGCGGTGAAGCATTCTGATCCTTCATCCGCACCTCTCTCATGGACTCCAGAAATGCAGGATGCTTTTGTGGCATTGAAACGGGCCCTGTGTATGGCTCCTACGCTGGGACTCCCCAACTATAGCCTCCCTTTCCACCTGTATGTTGCGACTCAGCCAGGAACAGCCTCTGGGGTGCTGGCCCAGGAACATGGGGGGGGGGGGGTATGCGACCTTGTGTGTTTCTTTCTAAATCCCTCGACTCTGTGGCTCAGGGTTTGCCTGCCTGTCTACGTGCTATTGCCGCCTGTGCTCTGATGGTAACTGATGCTGAAAAGATCATTTTATCTCATCCTTTGATCTTACACACCTCACATCAGGTAACTCAGATTTTACACAATTTAAACACACAGCACATGTCATCCCAGCGACTTTCAGGATATGAGATCGTGTTATTGGCCACTGATCATTTAACTGTACGTCCATCATCCTCTCTCGACACTGTAGTGCATGCCCTGCAGCGCCTTCTTAATGCACAGGATGATTGTATGGGTGACTCTGATCATGATTGCCTTACTGAAATAGTCAATGCCACTAGCATTCGCCCTGACCTCTCCTCCGTTCCCCTACAGACAGGTGATGTCCTCTTTGTAGATGGCTCTTGCTCCAAACCTATTGTTGGCGTTTATCTTTGTGGCTATGCTGTTTGTCGGTTACCTAACACTGTCCTTGAATCTTTTTCTCTCCCTTTCTCCTCTGCGCAGGCAGCTGAACTCTTTGCTCTCACTCGTGCCTGTGTTCTCGCTGAAGACGCTGACGTCACTATTTACACTGACTCTCATTATGCCTTCATGCTCATGATTTTGGCCGCATCTGGCAATCTCGTGGGTTCACTGCAGCTGACGGCAAGCCTATCTCCCATGCCTCGTTAGTGCAGGATTTAATCACTGCCTGTTATGTGCCTCGTTCTATGGCCATTGTTAAAACTAGGGCGCATTCCTCTGGTGACACAGATGAAGTGCGAGGGAACAGTTTTGCTGATCGAATGGCTAAACAGGCTGCGGCCTCACGCCTACTTTCCCCAAACCTATCTCCAGCCATGGTCTCTGTTAACACCATGATCAGTGCTGTTCTACCTGACATGGATCTCCCTTCGCTGCAGGCTTCAGCTTCGCCTGCTGACCACGAATGTTGGACTAGTCAGGGTGCGACTGATTCCTATGTTATTCTAGATAACAAGGGCCGTGTCTGTCTACCGCGACATTGTACTCCTTTTCTCGTCCGTGAGTTTCATGGCCCCACTCATCGCGGACGAAGAGGGGTGTTACAGGACTTATTTGAGGTTTTTTGTATTTTCCGCTTACACACAGACGTGAATAGAATATTAGACGGATGTTTAATATGCGCACAGAACAACATTTCAAAATCAGGTGCCACACATCAACACCTTCCCACGCCTGACACTCCCTTTCAAGAATGGCAGATCGATTTCACACACGTGCCTAGACAGGGTCCTTTCAGATACCTTTTGGTAATGGTTGATAAGTTCTCCAGATGGGTAGAAGCCTTCCCATGTAGTAAGGAAAATGCTAGAGTTGTGGTACAGAAGCTAACTACTGAAATAATTCCTAGATATGGCATCCCAGTAGGAATTGATTCTGACAAGGGAACTCCATTTACATCTAAAGTCTCAGCTTCTGTGTAAAGAGTTAAAGATCAATTGGCATTTCCACATTCCTTACTATCCACAGTCATCAGGTATGGTGGAGCGAGCCAATCGCACAATAAAAGACAAAATCCGCAAAGCTATGCATGCATCGGGCATCTAAAATTTGGCTACACGCACTGCCACTCGTCTTAGCAGATATGAGAATGACTGCACAAGTGGCTTTGGATCACCTGTCTCCCTATGAGCTTGTGATGGGGAGACCATTTCCTCAACCTTGGCGAAGAGGCAAACAGGCATTGGGAACAGGGGACCTTGATGTCCACCTTAGGGAGTACTCTGCAGGGTTAATTCAGAATCTCAACGAGTATTGGGCACGGGTAAATTCAAAGCAACCCCAAATTCCAATTGGCAATACTCACCCTTTTAAGGTGGGAGATCGTGTCTTGGTCAGAAATTTGGGAAAATTAGGCACGCCTTTGGGTGAGACCCCATATAGTGGACCTGCAGAAATAGTCGCTGTGACTAGCACTGCTGTGTTAACTGATCTTTTTCCACAGTGGATCCACGCCTCCCGTCTAAAACCAGGCACGGGTTGGAAAGAAGAATCATAATTAAAAAGTCTGTCTAAACAGTGTCTGTGTTTCAGAAATTTGAGGCAACAGCTGACGACCTTTTCAGGGGTCCCCTATTCCCAGCATCCAAATAAAAGGATCGGCTGACCTACAAAGAGGGGGCTGTCGGTGAGCTCCAGGTGACGACACACATCTCTCTGCAAAAAGGCTGACATCATTGAGCAAAACGGCGTGGTGACCCCGCAGACTCTCCTGTGCCGCCTGTTCGGACATCTGCCACGGTGCAAACGGTGCACGATCAAGCTGTTGGGGACAAAAAGACAACCTCTTCTTGGACCTGGAAACACAGCCAGTGACCAGTATGGCTGTTCTACTACTACTGCTCGTCGCGCTTGGGACAGGGATTCCCGTCTGAGCTCATCCGCATGATAATACCTTCTGGCAGTTCGCGAATTGGACAGCAAGAAATAGTGTTTGCATTTGTAATTATACTTCATTATTATTCAGTATAAAAGAGGGGATTGCTGAAATGAATTTTCTTTATGGTAATTAATTTTTGTGCTTATTTCATTTTCTTTCTATATTTCTCTTTCTCTGTCGAAAGGAATGTTCTCCACACTCTGGTCATGCTGACCTGTTATAAGTGTGTTTTTGTTTTCTTGTTTTTGTACTCTGTGTTTCTGCAAACATAAGCATAATATCAGGAACATAGGATGGTAAGGCTTGCTGATAACGTAACCTTAATCTTAAGGGAATAGAAATGAGGAAACCTCTGTCATGTAAAAATGTATTTCTGTGTTATATGTCATGTTAACCTCTTCTGATTTAATGTTCTTGATTTGAGTCTATCCTGTTCTTTTAGTGCTCTTGACAGGATGAAGAAGACAAGATAGGCTGACCTGCTTGTGAGATTACTCGCAGGACATTCAGTTTCTCTTTGCTCATGTACAGGCTTTCTGACCTTCAATGCCTGGATAAGAGTTGTGAGGAAGCAGCATTCTTGCATATCCCTATCTATGTTGGAACCCCCCCGCCTTATCTCATACACCATAGCTTACTGTATTCCATTGCGTATATATTCTGTTCTGTCGCTCAGTTCTTTGAGCAGCTGTTTGGAATAAACCAGATTTGATTTCACTCGTGTGGTTTGTTCTCTCAATGCTCCGGAGCGCTCCTATTGTTTTGCAGAGATAAAGAGACACGGACAAGTGCGAGGAGGAATCTTTCTTACAATTACATATAGCTTTGCACAATTACATACAAATATTGCATATAGTAACAATATAAGCTCTGATAACATTTGGTTCAAGTTGAATTTCAAATCTCACACCGAGCCACCAAACTAGTTTGCAATGTTGAATCATAGCCTACTGGTAGCAAGCAAACCATTGGCATGTACCCAAGTTTGGCATAGCAAACATCACACATTTATCATTATTGTCATGCACGTGAAATAGGTTAGATCCAAATGCAGGTTTATTAGGCGAATTCCAAAACAGGCAAGGTTCAAACATCAGACAAACAGCAATATCAAAGAAAATCCATAAACAGTAGTCAATAATCCAGGCGTGGGTCAGAGCAGGTAGCAAACATTCATAAACACGAAAACAGGCAAAGGTCAAAACAAGGCAAAAGACGGAACCGATAATACGCTCAGCGTGCTAACAATACTTCGCACCATCAGAGAGTGCTGAGTGAGCTTAAATAGACCAGGTGATTACAAACAGGAAACAGGTATGCTGAGTTGGTGGTGCAATGAATTGTGGGAAATAGAGTCCTGATGATAAGGTGCAGCAAATCCTCTGCAGGACAGCAGAGGGAGCCCTCATGGCTCGCATAACAATTATTAGTACGTTACTAGTTCACTACAATATTGTTAATAATTGGCTGATAATAACAAAAACTAGAGGATTGCACAATTAACTTACAAATATAGCAATAATTTAAGCTCAGATAACATTTGACTAAAGTCGAATTTCAAATTTGTTAATAGTTGACTGATAATAACAAAATTTCAGCTCACATCAATATGCTTTTTCAAATTAGACGGCACGTTTTTTGGCATTTGGGTGCGCATAGCTTACAGTGCATGCACAATGAGTTCTTTTTCCATCCAACCATTTAAAAAATTCTTCCAGGTCCGGCCAATGATGTATAAGGGTTGGGGTTGGTTGGTCTTAATGGCTACCAACTTCCTCACTGGTGCTGGTGCTGGTTGTTGAGACATTTCCTTTGAGTTTTGAGCCTCTGCCACGGACACCTTCGTACTTGGCTCCGTCTGTGTTGTGTAACTGAAATGTGACATGATTTGTGTCATGTGCAGGTGCGATGGATCACATTCAAACCAATAGGGTGTCGGAATGGTATATGTTTCTACTTGTCATCCAACCACAATCAAATTCACTCTGTCCGGATATCTTGATAGGTTTTTTGAAGTATGACAAATGAAATAGGAGTAACGAGGCTATTTTTAAAATGTAAGGAGTAGAAAGTACAGATAATTGCGTGCAAATGTAAGAAGTAGAAGTAAAAAGTCTGTTAAAAAATAATTACTCTATTAAAGTATAGATACTCAAAATTTCTACTTAAGTAAAGTAACGAAGTATGTGATTTCTGACATAAACACAAAGTGTCCTATCATGTTTCAACAAAACAAGGTGAAAAAGCACTTTTCAACCACTTTCTGAAGGTGCTAGAGGGCTGAGAGTCGCGGAATCGCGTTTTCCGCTCCTGAGAAGCACTTTTGTACATGTATGCAGGGATTCCCTCAAAACACATGCTGATATTGCAATGTGTTTCAATAAACACACTGTGTCCTATCATGTTTCATCGAATCAAGGTGAAAAAGCCCTTTTCACACAGCAAATTCATGAGTATTAAATTCCCAGTGTTAACGCATTTCAGAGTAAAGTGTTGAAACTGTAGTGTTAAACTTGAGAAATTAACACTATAAGTGTTAGAAGCTGGATTGTAACAGTGAAAAAGTACAGAGTTACAGGTAACCAACACCTGTTAGTGTTATTTCCAACATCTGGGTATTTATGCAGCGATCTAATTTATAATTGTCTAGGTGCCATTTTCTCCTCGCTTCAGACAGATAACGGTTGGTGAGTAAAGACACTAAAGCTGCAACTACTGCAATGTTAAAAACAAAAATAAGTTTTATAGATATTTATGAGTGGATACACAATGATTTCTGATGTTCGAAAGTTTAAAATACATTAAAACATATACTAAAACGGCAAACAGCGTCGTCAGGCATGAGTGTGTCATTTCCCTCAGAAAAAGTGGTGGGTAAAGACGCTAAAAAGTTTGCATTTTATATACTTTTGGTATGGAAATATAGCACCAAAATGAGAAAAGGGAAGCATCATCACGCATGCACAACAGCGCAAGGAAGCATTTATAGGCGACTGTGAGAAAAACAGCTGCTGTTACGCTAACAAGCAACACAATATGCGTTTTATAGACTTTCTGTATGGAAATATAACTATATATGCACTATTATTGTAGATGTAGCAACCAAATTATAACAAATTACTTGTGTCATTGCTATATAGGAGTCAGTAAAACATTATATAATATTAATTACTATATTTAACCACCATACATTGCTGTACTCCATTTGAAAATTTTATAGAAACTGCTAAGTGAATCCATGTTTTCTGTATTAATTTGTATTTAATTTCCAAAACGAGTAAGGATAAGGAAGGCTGGTCAAGGTGCTTATTGGCTTGAGCAGTGCAGCATTTACAGCCACTGTTTTCCCCCTGAGCAGGAAACCAGCAGCTGGTTTTTAAAGACTAAGTAAAGACTCTAAAGTTTGCATTTTATAGGTTTATGGTAGAAATATAACTGTTGTGCTTCACAATAAGCTTGCATTTGTTAACGGGAGCTAACAATGAGCAATAGGTTGATAGCATTTATTAATAATCTAAGTTCGTTGTTTTTCAACATTTACTAATACATTAACATTGAAAGTTGTAAGTGTTAACATTAATACACAATGAAGTAACATTAACAACTGTATTGTTATAAAATAACATTAAAGATTAAAGATTAAATAACATTAAAGATTATTATATGTTAACTAATGTATTTACTAGTTAACCAATACAACCTAATTGTAAAGTGCTACCTAAAATTTGTTGTGTAATTGCTGACTAGAAGGAACCTGTCTACATGCCGATGCAATGCTGTTCAACATTTTATAGAAACTGAACACAAAAAATAGTTTTTAATTTTAATCCATGGATTAATGAAACGCATTATGTTTTTTGATTGTCACTTTTAAAGACTTGGAATATTTTGGTCTTGTTAAGAGAAGAGTACTTGAAATATTGTCTTGTGTGTTCAGAAGAATATTGACCTCGGGTGATGAGAATTTTCATTTTGGGTGAACTATCACTTAAATCATGTTCAGATCTTATCTTGTGTCATTCAATGTTGTAGTTTCTTCAAGATTTCAGACTTCTCTTTGGACCTGAAATATCTGCTAAACTTCTGGAAAGGTGGAAATCGTTTAAACCAAAGTTGATAAAAGACGCATCTGCGCTTGTGACAATGCCATATCTGAAAAAGCTTTTGCAGTCTACCAAAGAGGAGCAAGAGGTATCATCTGAAGATATGAAAAACAGGAGTCTCAAACTCAAATACACAAATACATTTGTTAAATTTAAAATTAAACAAAGCTGCGAAACAACGTTGAACAAATGAACCTTTAAATATGGACCCAATGTCATGACGCGGGGCAGGAAGCGGACGAACAGACCAAATAAGCGTAACGTTAATTCCAGTACCGTTAATTTCAACTTAGGTTAAAATATTTGGAAGTCACTATAACACGTTATAGTTGCTTATAAATATTTACCTTGCTTCGCGAGCCAAAATCGCTACACCGAGCTGAAGGGCCGAGCGACATCCACAGCCGAGCTGAAGGGCCGAGCGACGTCTACAGCCGAGCTGAAGGGCCAAGCGACATCCACAGCCGAGCTGAAGGGCCGCGCATAACTCCTGACGCACCGCTGCCAGTCCCACCCCTCAGGAACCAGGAACAGGAAGGGAGGGAGGGCGGGGAAGAAGAAAAAATATATATATATCCTCCACAGAACAGAAAATCCAAAATATACGGGCCTGCAACACACACACACACACACACACACACACACACACACACACACACACACACACACACACACCCCGGGCAGGAAGTGGGGCGACGCCCTCCACGGGAACAAAACGTGAATCGACACCCCCCACTGGACAAATGTGGGGCGATGTCACAGGACACCGAAAAACAAAACAAAACTCGGGCTGGCGAAATGGCCCGCAACCCGGAAGTGAGGCGGCGCCCCCCGCGAAGAAACCAGATGCGTCCAGGTGGAGAAAACAAAACAAAAAAGCTCCCACAATCAGCCGGTCCAAGCTGCTATCCTGCTGGAATTCTGCTGTAACTTTTTTTATTTTTGTGTCCTTTGTCTTTATACTGGACACTTTTCATATTAACAAGTTTCTACTGCATTACCAGTTTGTGGGCTAACTGCTGACAAGAGTGCTGACTGAAAAACACAAGCCTGATGTGATGTTGAAAAATGCCACAAACATTAGACTGACAAAGCCATAAAAAACCCACTAACCTTCGCTTTCATGCACTGATATAAAAATATCTTCTCCCATTCATCGTTTATAGTTTTTGTGTACGTCTTCATGTATTGTTCTTCACAAGCATTGTGATGTGATCTAAGATTCTGCAGGTGACTCAAGTGATATTTTTGAATCTACAGAACCAAAGAACTAACGAACTAAGTTTTCAAGTTTTTTGGAAGCTTGACTTTTTCTGTTAGTTACCTCCAGAACTGAACCTTTTAAATAGGACTTATTGTTGACAGCAGAAAATACCAGGTGAGCCACACAGGATTTGCTGGGGTTCAGGTGGTTGCCTGACTCATATTTTTTGCACACATTTTGCTGGTGCAGATTGGCTTTTGTAAAGACTTGGGTGAGATACAGCATTTAAAAAAAATCCAGATCTGTGAATCACATGTTTGCCTACCTTTTTCTTCTCTTCAAGACCATCCAACACATCGTCCACTGCAATGTAATTCACATAAAAACTTGAGGTTGTTCAAACTTTAGTAAAATATTTTTCAATTTTGTTCCTCGTACTGTACTAGTTATATGCTTAAACCTCAAGAGAAAGCTCAGAACTTACTGACATTACACAAGACTTAGTTAAATAACCATGTCTGTGTTCTGTGTGCAGTTACTGTTAAAACTACTGTGCCATTAATAACATTTCAGAATTAAAGGACAATTGTCCAATTTTATTTTTACAATTTTATAGAAGCCATTAGAAATTAGTTTTCAACAAAAAAATATTTCAAATATTTACAAATAGTTAGAAATACTGAAATGTCTTTTGAAATTTACATTTTCACTAAAAGTAGTAATTTTTTAAAAATTAGCTTGTAAAGATGTATGATAAATGTGTAATAAATGATAAACACTTAAATTCATGTTCTCACCTGTGCATCCAGAGCTGCCATACAGAGATGATGTGTAACTAGGGGCGTTTTTACACCTGGTCACTTCATGTGTTTTCTCTGATCCGATAGCTATCTAATTTGTTAAAACTGTTCCATTTACATTAGGCCACAAAAATGCATCTTGGCGAATTGGATATCAATCCGATCTTTCTACTCCTGCCCAAAATGCAAATATATTTCCGGGGTAATGGAACACGCTTTGGTGTATGCGGTTTTCAGAAGAAGATGAAAAAATTTGTTATGAAGGTTATGGTACAAAAAACAGCATTTACTGTTTGCTGCATTTTAAAATCATAAACATTCATGAATAACAGAAAACCTAGCAAAAGGATGTATATAACAGCAGCCTAGTCTGTTTTACACCAAGAGATCAAAATAGTTAAGCTTAGTTTATGTGTACATTACTGGTGAATAATCAGAAGCAGAACTGAAGCAGTTGATAATATGTAAGCATTGTCACATTAATAACGTAATTGATTTCTCTCTTTATACAGCATACTCGCAACATTGCAGGCATTGAGGTGCCCATCACAATCCTGGGTGACGCAGCATACCCTACTATGACCATGGGCAGTTGATGGGGGAACAACAGCATTTCAACTTAGCAGAGAACGCATGACGGTAGAGTGTGCATTTGTGAGGCTAAAGGGCCGGTGGAGGTGCCTCCTCAAACAGTCTGAACTTGAATTGAAAAGAGTGCCAGTGGTTGCCACAGCCTGCTGCATTCTGCATAATTTGTGTGAGCAAAATGGAGAAAACTTTGACAACGACTGGCTACAGGGCGAGAGTGAATCTGGAACTCTGGAAGAAACTTTGGAAGATGGCACCTGCTCTAGAGCAGCAACAACAACTACACACCCATAACAGTCACACAGTTTTGACTAGGTTTTTTTCTGCGCAGGGACGACAACAACAGTAGAAAATGCCTAATTTTCATTTGCTGAATTTCCTTTTGCTACAGAAGATGCAGCATTACTTACTAGTCTATTTCTGAATATTTGTATTTGTTATTAACTTCTAGTTACATGTGTTTGTCAGTAACAACCCAAAGACAATGGATATTCAAAACTTTGTTTCATTTGAACAAAAATATCCATAAGTGTCACTGTATAAAGTTCAGCACATTAACTGCATCAAGCAAATATGAATAATTCACCTCATATGCAGTAAAGTCTAGGACCATCAATAAAAGTGCAACAGCAAAATAGGAATACTTGTGTTAACTAAAGAAACAACTCAGCTCCATATTACGAACATACTGTATTAACACAATACACAACTGCTGTGTGAAAGGTTAAACAAAGCCACCACTGAATGCAAAAGTAAAATAAGGAGTACTGCTCATATGTAACAGGCATAAACAACTTCAAGTACATGTTAACTCTTGGAACAACATTCAACTTAAACATTGTTTCAACAAAAACAAAACAAGGTAGCTATGGAAGGTTCAGAGTGGAGTGAATGTATGGCTTTCCTGTTCATCTAGTGAATAGTGTCTGCCTGATGAGGAAGTATGCGACAGGTACAGTAGGTGGGCTGTGGACTGTGAGCCAGCATTCCAGGTGAATGAGTGTGGGCCACCTGGCTAGGATGCAAATGTGGCTGTGGTGTCAAAAATGGCATGTACATGTGACCTTGAGGTGGCATGGCTGGTCCATGGTGTGCACTTTTTATTGCTTGAACCATCATCCCAAACATTCTAGCCTCATGTTCATTCTGGGCTGCGTGCATTTGCATGGCAAGTTGCCATTCTTTGGAGAGATTATCAGACAGGACATTTGCAAAGCATTCGACTGTGGCTTCTAGTTTAGTTTTCTTATTTTTCCGTGACCCTAAGCAAAAACAAGTTGTGTTGTTATTTTTAAGTACTTTATAGAAAATGTGTGATTAAAATATAGAGACCACAAACAGTTTGCTTACAGAGTTCACAACTTGCATTATTTACGAATAGTTTAACCAAAAATGAAAAATCTATATAACACAAAAGAATATATATTTTAAAGGACATTTGTTTCTCAAAGCACTTACCAGCACCAGCACTGTCTCGCTGTGCATGATCGAAAATATCCTGCTCTTCACCTTGAACATCTTCTTCTGACCTTGGGTTGAAAGTAGTAGGTTCTTCATTTGACTGAATCTCATCCATGTCTGCAAAAGTTATAGTAAAGTGACAACACTATTTTAGATCTCCGTAAGGGGATCTAAAATAGTGTTGTCACTTTACTATAACTTTTATAACTTTTTACTTTTTTAATACACTTTTACCACAAAAAAACATGGTTAATTTTCGTAAGGGTTATTACAACTCAACTCATGTTACTACAACTGTAGCTAAAATAAATGACTCGTTCTAATATTTTTGTTATTATTGTAGTTTATTAGTACTATTTAGTAACCCAATCCTAACACTATATGCAACAAACATGTGTACATCAATACATTTTAAAGATCAACATGACTTTCATTAACATTATCTAGCTGTCATGATATTTCGCTTTATGTAAACTAACATGCACACATGTTAATGTTTTAGTAGACTGAACAATTAAAGCATACTAACCTCCACCCATGCTGTCCTCATCAGTGTTGTGCTAGTTACTAAGAAATAGTAACTAGTTTCCGTTACTAGTTACTTCATTCAAAAAGTAACTCAATTACTTTGTTAATTACTTACACTAAAAAGTAACGCATTACTGTTAAAAGTAACTTTTTATTTACTTTTTTAAAGGACGTACTTTAATGTTCCCATTAATGCCCTTTTATGCGTTATGGTCTATACAAACACAAACCAGACATCCCAATCAGGGGCAGTTCTAGGATTTCATCTTTAGGGGTGCTTAGCCCTCAGTGAGAATTTAAAACAAGAATAGTTTTATATTATATATTATATGACTACATAGTAAGCAAAAAGTTATGGTATTATTTAAAATTGCAAAAATGGACACCAAAATTTTATGCATGTAATGATGCCAGTCATGAATCAGATCAGTTCATGTGTTTGTGCATTCCCTACGAACAGTGTGTCCAATTAATGCAGTCATTAATAAAAAAATATTCACAAGACAAAGACCAAATCAATATATTAAAATAATTTTTATTTAGTATTGAATGGATTGCTTGCATTAATATTTTGTTTGTGCTATCAACACTGGTAATAAGAATAGTGAAATTTCCCTGCTTTTGTTTGCCGTCTTTGCGGTTTTCGCCAATTAAAGTTAAGATAAATGCCTCCAGCTATGACTGACTCTGTGATTCTCCATTCAAATAAAGCAGACAGCTGATGACGCACTTTTGAAAGACTACAATGCACGTGCATAAAAGCAAAGTAAAAAAAATCGCTCTTGCATCAAACTGATGCAAAACTGATGTCCTGCATTTTAACGTAATTTTTATTTTTTATATACTTATAGTTTTAGGGTGGCTGAGATCACAGACAGGGGAATGAAGCCACCCTAAAAAAGGTCTAGACCTGCCCCTAATCCCCCTGATGTTCCGGGAGTCTCCCGCACATTGATAGTGGCTCCCTGATGCCCGCAAATTAGTTACAATCTCGCTAGCGCGAGCGAGCAATGGTGTGCATACGCGACAGAGACTGCTCTCCAAACCTTAGTGCTGTAATGTGTCGCTGCTGTAAACAGGTTAGGCTGTAGGCTACACTTCACCCTCAATGAATTAATTTAAAAAAAAGTAACGGACAAACGCACCATATGGTAACGGTAAAGGAGTTAATTTATTTAAAAATTTTCTGCAATATTTCTTCAAATATACTTTTGTTTCTATATGTTTTACAAAGCTTATGTTGGACGCTTTCATCGCTCCAAAGAGCAATAAGTGCCTGCATTTCGCGAGTCCTCCAACCCTGGGTGTCGTCCATGTTTGTTTCTGGCGCGATGCACGACTCGTGATGTACTTCCATTTGGGAGGAATATAGCGCTGACGTATGTGGCTTGAACAACCACATTCATTTACACCTGTCCAGGTTCATCTGAAATGCATCCCAGACCACCTCCTGAAGTGGTTTGAACGATCGGATTTACAGTATATCCATCTCAAAAACACTTCAGAGGGCATTTAGACCTGGTCCTTTATTGATCGGATAGCTAGCCGATCACAGAAAACGCATGACCAGGATTTATATCCGTCTCGAAAACGTTTCGGAGGGCATTTACATGTTTTTTTTTATCGGATAGCTATTCGATCACAGAAAACGCATGAAGTGGCCAGGTGCAAAAAGCCCCTAGTTTTATCTTCCTGTAAGCAGGTGTCACTCAATCAAACACCAGGACCAACAACTTCAGCTAAATCATTTGGCAAAACATTAAAGTAATTAACACTGAAATTAGTGACAGTGTGATTAGTGACAATGTGACATTATTTCGACAAATAAACCAACCAATCTCACGGCAGTTCGTGGACACCAAATTCCCTTTTTTGTGTGTCACTCAGCATGACTTTTGATTGAATGTGCTCATTTGTTATTAATTTTTAAACTTTAAGCACTACATTACTCAACATTTAACCAGGAGATTTTATCCTTGGCAGAAAGAAAAACTTGGTGCAGACACAAAAGATGCTTCCTATTAAAATACATTAAATCGAAAGTCGTGCTGAGTGACATAAAAAAAAGGGAAATTTGTGTCCACGAACACAAATCGATAGATTAAATTCCGTGAATATGTCACGAACTGCCGTGAGACTGGGTTGAATAAACTGCATTTTCTAGTTGAGAGCACTGCATTATAGAAGAAAAGAAATGCAGCTAAGACAGTATTAAACTCGTCTCTCTCGTTATTAAAGATAATTGTAGAGTTTTATGTGGAAAAGCTCTGAATCCCGCCGGGCCTCAGACTCGTATGGCTGCACGTACAGGCCACTGTTTTCTGGATACTTCATAACTCGTGATTCACATTAATGCTACAAAGAAATGTGCTAAACATCTTGGTTTACATATCATTTTCAATATCTTGGTGAATAATTTGATGGTGGCACGAGCACATCGCAAGGCTCAGGGTTTTTTATTTCTTTTTATTTCTGCTGCTTATCTCGGGTCTGTTTGTTCAGAACAGCTGTGCCTATACATCGTACACCCGACATGAGCTTTTGGATATTGGTTTGTGACTTTCTGAGAGTTTTATTGACAATCAATTTATTCAACTCCTTCCTGAGATAGCCAGAACACCCGAGGCCGCTCACTCTACCCGGCCGGGCGGAAACGCTCGCAGGCGTCATCGAGACCGTAAACAAAAGCGGGGAAGCGGTGGAGTGAAAGCTAAGCTAAAGCTAACACCACACCAGGTCTCTTTACCCAGCATTTTTCTCACCAATGTTCGGTCACTGGTGAACAAAATGGAGGAGATTCGTCTCACCATCACTCTCAACATGAAACTGCAATGTTGAACTGCAATGTGATGATTTTCACGGAAACATGGCTGCACAACGGCATTCCGGATAACGCTATTGAGCTAGCGGGACGACACACACTCCGGGCAGATAGGACACTAGATGGCTCCGGTAAGACCAGATGCGGTGGATTGTGCATTTATGTTAACAAAGCTTGGTGCACGAACTCTGGTATTGTTGAGAGACATTGTTCAGCTAACCTGGAGTTTCTCATGGTTAAATGCAGACCGTTTTATCTACCACGGGAGTTCACTTCTACCATTATAACAGTGGTTTACATTCCCCCCGATGCTGATGCTAAGCTTGCTATGAAAAAACTTTATGCAGCCATCAGTAAACAACAGACTGTTCATCCAGAAGCTGCGTTTATTACAATATATGCGGGTGATTTTAATCACTCAAACTTACAGTAAAGGCAGTGCTCCCCAAATTTCACCAGCATGTTTCCTGTCACACCAGAGGGAACAGAACCTTAGCCTGTTACATGTCGCCCCCCCCATTTTCATGATTTTCGCCTAGATGACATACCCACATAAAAAGTGGTACAGCTCCCATATACTTTGACACACAGAGGTGAGCTTGGTCTCATTGGAAAGAAGAGAGTCTCTAGTTTCTGACTCTTTCTGTCAGCTTGATTCTAAGCCTTACTGACACAGAGTTATAGAGGCTAGAATGGAGGATTTTTATTTCCGTCTGAGTTGTTTACCTGATAAACTGATTACATACATTGCTGTATTTAATGATGGTTGGTAAACAACAACTGAGGGTTATAGCCACATGTCTTGGCTTTCACCAAAAAAAAAGTCGAAAGACTCAAAAATGGATTTTATATGAATATTTTTCTACGGACATGTCCGTCCGTTCAGGTTTTCTTGTTTATTTTTTTTTTACTGTATAACTTTGTATAAAAGGACTGCATGCTTAGTTCAAAAGTCCTATAACAAAGAGAAGCCCTCTGCCTAGAATTCTGTTTTGAAAAAATGCCTGTAAACTGACACCCTGAGGTGTGAGAGTGTGAAACATTCAAGAATTGTGCAATAAAGTTGAAAAAAATTAATATGCGCACGCTCATTGCACAGCCCGCCCTCACCAGATGTATCATGTTGCATCTCGTTGGAATCGTCTCCTTATTGGCTAAAGAGCTAAAGAGCTATGATGCTCGCGAAACATCAAATCGCTACCGGACGGGGAGCAAATGTCAGTCAAAGGGAGGGTCACCCACATAGCATGGAGAGACCTCATTGGCTTCTTAGCTGCCTATCTCGGCAGCACAGGCACTGGTTGGCTCATGCGAGGGCTTGTTTGATTCGTCAGATCCTCGACTACAAATCTGACGTGTTTTGAAAGTTTGGTATGCGTCCAATGAGACGTAGGAGTCGAACAAAGGGCGGAAGTGAAGCGGTGTGTTCAGTTTCCGGTCAAACACATAATTCTTGTGAAGCGAGCAAAGCGTTTTGGATTAAAAGGATTACATATTCAAGTTTCTTGGACTCTTGGCGATTTTTACAAGCATTTGTTTTGGAAAATACATTAACATTAGTGACAATGTGAAGAAAGGGAAATTTAAAGACCAGCGTTAAAGGTGAGTAAACAGATCAAACTAGCGCCACCTAGTTCAATTTTCTATCAAATGGTTAAATTACTATAAATCATATTATGCTTTGTGTGTGCGCTTAATAAAATCCTGAGAGTCTAACCTTTCAAACAGTATATAATTTAACCGTGTATTTGGAGGATTTAATGCTTAAAAGTTACAATGAAGTTACAATGAAGTTGATGCAGTCTCACCTCCTAGCGGTGGTGGCTCGTTAACGAGACGTAGACCTGTAACAGGTTAGACCATGTATACACAAACATGGCTGGGGCTTACATTGTGACCCCCCCTCCCCCACCTGGGACAGTCAGATCACCTTTCTTTGTTCCTCACTCCCAAATATGCACCCCTCATCAATCGAGTGGAGCCATCAGTAAGAACCATCAAGGTCTGGCCCGCAGAAGCAGATTTCACACTTCAGGAAAGGTTTCAACATACAAACTGGAGTACATTTGCATCTCAGGCCAGCAGTGACACTCACACAGACATTGATTGTTACACCTCCTCTGTACTGGATTATATCAATACCACCATAGACAGTGTTACTACTTAGAAACAGATCATCACATACCCAAATCAGAAGCAATGGATGAACAAGGAGGTTTTTGAAGGCACGCAATACCTGTTGAAGGCACGCAATACTGCTTTCAGATCTGTTCCTACCTGCTTTAAATGCACCTCCATTGTGCCAGTGCCAAAACACTCCAGCCCATTGTGCCCGAACGACTACCGCCCTGTAGCACTGACACCCATTGTCATGAAGTGCTTTGAGCAGCTGGTCCTAGCTCACCTGAAGGACTCTCTGCCACCCACATTGGACCCTCACCAGTTTGCCTACTGCAGCAATATGAGCACAGAAGATGCAGTTTCCATAGCGCTGCACTCTGTGCTCACACACTTGGATAATATGAACACTTATGCACGTATGCTGTTTGTTGACTTCAGCTCAGCATTTAACACCATCATTCCATCCAAGTTAATAGCCAAATTAGTAGATCTGGGCATTAACACCTTCACTTGTAACTGGACCAACAGACCCCAGCAGGTTCGATCAGGCTCCATCTGCTCCAAAACCATCACACTCAACAGTGGTGTACCACAAGGCTGTGTGCTGAGCCCCTTCCTCTACTCCCTCTTCACCGCCGACTGCAGGCCTGTGAATGGATCTAACTCCATCATCAAGTTTGCAGATGACACTACAGTGATCGGTCTCATCACCAACAATGATGAGACTGCCTAAAGGGAGGACAATAACTTGCTCATTAACACCTCCAAAACAAAGGAGCTTATTGTGGACTTCAGGAAAGAGACAGGAGGCACACATGGCAACATCCACATCAATGGGATGGCTGCTGCGCGCTTTTCAAGTTCCTGGGGATCCACATCTCTGAGGACCTGTCATGGACTACCAACACCTACAGTCTGGTCAAGAAGGCTTCAAGGCCTATTTTTCTGGAGGACATTAAAGAAAAATAAGCTTTCCTCGGATATCCTGATGAACTTCTACCGCTGTGCAATAGAAACCAACCTGACCAGCTGTGTCACAGTCTGGTACTATATGGGAGCTGCTCTGTTGCAGAGCGCAGGGCATTGCAGCGGGTGGTGAAAACTGCCCAGCGCATCACAGGGACTCCACTTCCAGCCATGGAGGACATCCAGAAGAAATGCTGTCTGCCTCGAGCTCGCAGCATTCTTAAGGACTGCTCTCATCCCGCCCACAGACTGTTTTAAAGAACAGCTTTTAGTTCTTAGTACTAAAGAACAGCTTTTTTCCTAGAGCTGTCTCTTTATTGAACTCTGACCCTCACTGATCATACTGTCAATGTCCTTCATACATTGTTACATCTCCCCCCTCACACTTCATTATTGCACTAATGGACTGTTTACAAAATGGACGTTATTGCACTAATGGAATTTTGTTTACAGCACATACCATTCTGTAAATTTCAGTTTATACTTATAGCCATCTGCATATATTCATAGTACATATATATATATATATATATATATATATATATATATATATATATATATATATATATATATATATATATATATTATGTTCATAGTACATATATATATTCATCTGTATATTATGTTCATAGTACATATATACTCATCTGTATAGTATGTTTATAGTACATATATATTCATCTGTATATTATATTCATAGTACATACACATCTGTAAATTTCAGTTATAATTATAGCCATCTGTATATTATGTTCATACTGTAGTACACACACATCTGTAAATTACTTCCATATTACCACTTTATTTAACTCATTTAAATCTTGTAAAAACTGTATATCCTGCACTTGCTGCTATTGCACTCTGGTTAGACCTAAACGGCATTTCGTTGCCTTGTACTTGTACATGTATAATGACAATAAAGTTTAATCTAATCTAATCTAATCTAATCTAATCTAATCTAATATGTCTTTCAGAAAGAACGTAAAGACAATATTTTAAAGTAAAGCGAATTTAAGTGGATTAATGCTAAAAAGGCAGATTAACCCTTGAAATTCTACATGTGGCCTTAAAAAATCACCTTTAGTAAAGATCTAAAACCCTTAGTGATTTATTGTTATTAACATTACTGTTATGTTAATACATAAATCTGTACTTTCTATAGAGCTGATTTGATTATGCTGATTGTGGAAAATGTTTTCTGGAATAAAATGATATTTTACTGAGATAAAGTGACTTTTAGTGCTCTTATGTTTCAACAGCACGTGAATAAAATAAACAGCATGATTATATATTTAAAACCTTAAAGAAGTTAAAAACTGACCTTCTCTCTCTCTCTCTCTCTCTCTCTCTCTCTCTCTCTCTCTCTCTCTCTCTCTCTCTCTCTCTCTCTCTCTCTCCAAGACTTTCCTTTTTTTGGTGTATTTACTGTTTTCTTTACTAAACGGTGGATCATCATACCGGGCTGTCAAGTGTCAAGCACTGACAGTGACAGTCACGCATTTGGGTCTTTTTTCATGCTCTCCCGCCACACATTGTATTTCTCATGCCGAAAAACTTGCTATTTATCATATATTTAATATGCTGCAGCACCCAAAATGTATCTGTCCACCCCACTGTCTCTATGGAACCGGGCAGGAATCAAGCACGTCTCTCCTCGAGTTATTAGTCGAGCTTGACAGTTATCAGCCAATCAAAAAAAGAGGCTACACAATAGCCAATCAGAAAATAGCACTATCTGGGTAAGATTTAACACAACAACCAGTGAAAAAAAAACATTCATTAGTGAGGGTATTTTCGATGGTCGGTTTGAACAAAACCTCAAAATGAAACAGCTTGTCTGGACGGAACATTGTCCTCAATCATGACACTAAAAATGGCTGGGCTTGAGCCGAACTGTTTTAAATGGGAGCCAACATTACAAATGATAAAGGATATGGAAATGGAAATGGAAATTAAAAAATGAATTTGCATTTGGTTAAATTGCGGTCAGTGATCCTTACCAAACACAAGAACTTTTTTTTTTTTTGGGTGGGGTGGGGGGTGCTGTGGTGGTGTTGGTTGGAGATGTCACGCTTGCCTGTCTTCAAAACTTGACAGCCCTGTCATATCTGCTCTAACAGAATACACGTATTTCCTGCTCAAAGTCAGATGTAATGACTATTTTTTAAAGTACACAATGTAGATGTAATGTTAGGATATTTCATATATTTCATTTCATAAAATGTTTTGAAACTATTACAAGCCCTTGTAATCTACAGAACAGATATTATTTTACAGTCACAGGGAAGATCAAATTAATAATAAAGGGTCGAAAGACACGAGGCCAAACTATGGAAGATGAGCAAGATGGCGGCGCGTGCACACACAGCGGCTTCTCTCTCTCCCGGAAAAACGGTGCTTTCGTGTTTTTCACCTCGTGAGTCGCAGTGTTTTTGGACGTCTTCAACGCGTCCACCTGTCCTTAAGTGCGCATACAGGCGTGAGTTTATGCTGCATGTCGCAAGAACCACATTTTTGGAGTCAAACTCCGTGCACGCAGAAGAGCTGCGGGACCTCGGTCTGCTCCGGAGGCCTACACCATCACCGACCACCACTACTACATCTCGCCCGCAGCCAAAGCGCCACAAGAGGCGTGAGAGAAAGTAGAAGAGTGGTAAGCGCGGAGGTATCCGGGCCAGGCTAATGGCTAAGCCACACAAGCCAGCTATCCCTACCATCGTACTGGCTAATGTACGCTGTTTAAAAAATAAAATGGATTACATCCGACTACTACGCTCGGCTCATAGATCTGTAAGAGACTGTTGTGTTTTTGTGTTCACGGAAACATGGCTTAGCAACAGCGTTCCGGACGACGCTATTCAGCTCGATCAGCTAACATGCTATCGAGCAGACCAAGCTCTCATCGCGGGAGGAAAAACTCGCTGCGGCGGGCTTTGTGTTTACATCAATGATGCGTGGTGCCGCAATGCTGTTGTGGTCTGCAAACACTGCTCACCCCTGGTGGAGTTTATGAGTATTAAGTGCCGCCCGTTCTATCTGCCGAGGGAATATACAGCCATTCTGTTTGTTGCTGTATACCTTCCCCCAAACTCCAACAACAGCAACACTAACGATGCACTACATGAACTGTACCAGCACATCAGTGAGCAGCAGACAGCACACCCTGATGCTTTTCTCATCATAGCTGGGGATTTCAATCATGCAGACTTAAAGAGTGTGTTCCCAAAAATACACCAACACATTAACTTTCCAACACGAAGTAATAACATTTTGGACTTTGTTTACACCACACAGAAAGGAGCCTACAAAGCCCTCCCCTTCCCCCACCTTGGCGCATCAGACCACATCACTGTCATGCTAATGCCTGCATACAGACCACTCATTAAAGTCACCAAACCAGTTCAGAAACAAATTCAAGTGTGGCCTGAGGGGTCATTGGATTCTTTTCAAGACTGCTTTGACACCACTGACTGGAATATGTTTAAGTAGGCTGCCACATACAAAAACACCACAGACCTCCAAGAGTGCACAGAAACTGTCACTGCCTACATCACAAAGTGCATTGATGATGTAACAGTCACAAAGACCATCACTATCAGGGCCAATCAGAAGCCGTGGATGACAAGAGAGGTCTACAGACTCCTGAAGACGCGGAACGCCGCCTTCAGAGCTGGAGACGAGGCGGGCCTGAGGGCAGCCAGGGCCAACCTATCCCGTGGCATCAGAGAGGCTAAGAGGCAGTACTCCAGGAGGATAGCCCATAAATTCAGTGACAGCAGAGACACTCGGAGCCTGTGGCAGGGGATACAAACCATTGCGGACTACAAGCCTCCACCACGGACCTGTGACAGTAACATCTCTCTGCTGAAAGAGCTGAACACCTTCTTTGCTCGCTTTGAGAAGCAAAACAGCACCACTGCACAGATAACTCCACCTCCTCCCGGTGACCAGGTAATGATGCTGACCCCGGATAGCGTGAGGAGATCCTTCAACAGGATCAATGTATGCAAAGACTGAGAGACTGTGCAGTGGAGCTCACTGATGTCTTCACAGACATTTTTAACATCTCACTCAGTCAAGCTGTTGTCCCCACATGCTTCAAAGCTGCCACCATCATTCCAGTCCTGAAAAAGCCGTCTCCATCATGCTTCAATGATTACCGTCCTGTTGCACTTACTTCTATCATCATGAAGTGCTTTGAACGGCTAGTCATGCACCATATCAAGTCTGCCCTACCCCCCTCTCTGGACCCCTTCCAGTTTGCATATCGGCCCAACCGTTCGACTGTTGATGCCATCTCATGCATTCAGCACTCACTCATGTGCACAAAAAGGACTCGTATGTTAGAATGCTGTTCATAGACTTTAGTTCAGCATTCAACACTATCATCCCCCAACAGCTCAGTAATAAACTGCTTCAGCTAGGGCTCAGCACTTCACTGTGCAACTGGACTTTCTGACTGGAAGACCTCAGGCAGTACGGGTCGGCAGCAACACATCCAGCACCATCACACTGAACACCGGGGCCCCCCAAGGATGTGTGCTGAGCCCCCATCTCTTCACCCTGCTGACCCATGACTGCACACCATCACACAACTCCAACCTCTTTATCAAGTTTGCGGATGACGCATCCTGCCGGAAGACACTATAGCGCATAGTGAGAGCAGCTGAGAGGATTATTGGTGTCTCTCTCCCCTCCCTGAAAGACATTTACGAAACCCGTCTCACCCGAAAAGCCCTCTGCATTGCAGGTGATCCCACCCATCCATTACACAGCTTCTTCAGTCTGCTGCCATCAGGGAGGAGACTGCGGGGTCCCTGGGCCAGGACCAATAGATTGAAGGACAGCTTCATTCATCAGGCTGTCAGGAAGCTGAACTCACTCTCAAACTTGTCTCCACTTCTCTTTTCTGCCACAGGCTCCACAGATCTATGAACCCTACACTCCCCTTCAGATCCCACATCCCCAAGGTCCTTCCACTCCCCCTCCCACTAACATACGAAAACATGCACCAGTCACTTTGTGCAGCATTGGTCTGCTTATTCCTCACTGTATCTACATATGCTTTGCACTTTATTTAAATTTCATTGCTAATATTTTGCACCTTGGGACTGAGAGAAATACATTTTCAATTATTTTTTGTGTATGCTGTACATGTGAAAGAGTTGACAATAAAGAAAAACTTGACTTGACTTGACTACTTGACTTGAAAGATGAGGCCTCCACCTGAGAACAGACAGAATCCTGGTTCTCAGATGGTTTCTTGCACTTGATCTGTGACTAGAGCAACAAAACTGTGCTGTTATAGATCCATGAACTTGCTTGTTCCTCCTTCTTTTAAACTATTTCATCACAACACCAGAAGGGCTTAAGTTGTGGTTAACATTATAAAGACATTAATGAATATGTTCTAAAAAAAAGTTACCTTTTGTTGGATTCTTAGAAGTGACTGAAAATAAAGGAGTATAACAGTAAGTGAGCCAGGGCTGTTGTTCTTGTTAACATCCTTAGAAATTGTGTATATTAATTCTAAAACTCTTTAACAGCATCATCCTAACTATTTTCAGAATAAAATCTCTCTCTTTCACATGTATTCCTCTCCTTGCTTGTAATGTTCTAGACAATGATTGAAACCATTGATAGCACCTCTCTTGCTACTGCCTCCTCTAAAAGAGAACTCCTTCGAATTGGATGAAATCTCTATACTTCTCCATCAACATTCTCAAAGAAAATAATGCGTCTGTGGCGCTCTTCCTCGGCATGAAACCATACTGTTGCTCACAGATGGTCACCTCTTCTCTCAGCCTGGCTTCCACTACTCTTTCCCATAACTTCATGGTGTGGCTGATCAACTCTTCATCCTCTTAATCGCTGCTCTCACTTCCTCCTTACTAATCCTTTCCACTTCCTGCTTCACCATCTCCACACCATGCAACCTTCTCTGTCTATCATTTTCCTTGTTCATCAGCTGCTCAAAATACCTCCATCTTCTCAACACACTCTCCTCACTAGTCAACACATTTCCATCTCCATCCTTTATTGCTCTAACTTGCAGCACATCCTTCCCAGCTCGGTCCCTCTGCCTGGCCAGTCGCTACAAATCCTTTTCTTCTTCCTTAGTCTCCAACTTCTCATACAGCTCCTCATATGCCTTTTCCTTGGCTTTCATCACATTTCTCTTCACCTGCTGCTGCGATCCCAATTCTGTTTCTCCAACCTCTTTCTCCTTATGCTTTCCTGCACTTCCTCATTCCACCACTACGTCTTCTTGTCTTCCTTTCTATTTCCAGATGACACACCAAGTACCTTTCTATCTGTCTCCCTTGTCACCTCTGCAGTAGTTGCCCAATCTTCCAGCACCTCTTCAGCACACCGAGCCCCTGTCTGACCTCTTCCCTGAATCTCAAACTAGTCTTCCTCCTTCAGTTTCCACCAACTTATTCTTCTTTCAGTCTTCCCTCTCCTCCTCTTCTTCTTCAACTCCAGGGCCATCCTTCAGACCACCATCTGATGCCGTCTGGTTACACTGTCCCCTGCCCACACTTTACAGTCTTCAATCTCTTTAAATTTGCATCTCGTGCATAGAATATACTGTAGTCCACCTGTGTGCACCTTACAGAGGCTTTAGCCATGTTGTTAGCAAATCATTGCCCCTACTTCATGAGCAGCACTAACATCTTGATGCTGGATCAGTAGATTTTTAAAATTTGGATCCAGATTGGATTATATCAGTATTATTCAGCTCTTAACTTTATAAACAATAAATATGTATCGGGCCCCATTCTCCCTGTCTCCATTAGGAGCTATATCATGGCATCACTACTAGCCAGAGACTGTCAGATATGGACTGCGGGTATAATGAGAAACTCTGTTATCTAAGTGGTTAGAAATTACAATAAATTTCTACATTTATAATAGTGTCATGAAACATGTATATGAAAATTGTGTGTTTTGAGCTTTGCCGAATGTCTGTATTTATCTAATATGGACAGACTGAAAATACATGGGATTGCTAGAAAAAAGATGCACAGTGTTGGATGTGTGCCATGTTTGCTGGGGACGCACTGCAGTGGCTATCAATATCAGCTCTGCTTTAGACAGACATGGGGAGGGTTCTGCCCACAAAGTGCAGTTGCTTGATAAAAACTCTCCAGCACGTCTTCAACCAACTGAACTGATGGTCAGCAATTAAAGCCAAACCTTGCTTTCTCCTGCCCATACTAGATATATTGAGTGGCAAACAGGTCAGTGGATGATTCAGTCAACATGGGACTGCATTATATCCTACAACACATTGAAAGGTGGAGGACCCATGCCAGGATCCTGTTTGTGGACTTAGGACTTTAAACATCCTTCTGAATACCCACCTCCACCTGTCAGTGGAATATTAACCTCCTGACATCAGCTAAAGAGGCTGGGTAATTCCACTATTCTTCTCTCTGTACACCAAATACCACATTTCAAAGGGCCTCTCTTTCAAACTTTTGAAGTTTGCAGATGACACCATGGTCATTGGCCTCATCCAGGACAGTTATAGTGATGAATCTGCATACAGAAGAGAGGTTGAACAGCTGGTGTAGTCAAAGCATCATTGAATTTAATACGCTAAAGGCTGTGGCAATGATACTTGATTTCAGCATGAACCATGCATCTCTTTTTCCTCTTACCATTCAAAATAGCACTATGACATCTGTGGTCATTCAGGTTTTTTGGCACTACCACATAGACTCCATTGTCAAAACACCCAGCAAAGGTTATGCTTCAACAAATTCTTTGTGTGTATGCAAACTTGAAGATTAAAGCTGGACCTTATTCTGATTCTGATTTGACCTGTTCCAAAGTGATGACAGGTGTTAAGATGATGGGGTTCCTTCAGTTACTCAAGTTTTAGGTTCAGCAACATTATGTGCCCAAAAATGAGGTTATGAGTTTCCTCTGCGCTCTGTGGGTTTAAAAATGGGGTGAGGAGCCAGCGTCTCAGGGGGTAGCCACTGTCGCCTGCAGGTTATAATTATATTAAAAGCAACATTGTTAGAATTATATTAAAAACAAAACAGTTTCTACTTTTTAATATTTTTAAAAATAAGCAAATTAATTTTCAGATGGTGCCCTTATATTAATTGCGCTGATTACATTTGGGAAACCAGACATTGCTGCAAATTGCATTTTAATTTCGGCCTGTTCTCGCACACTGTAGCGGAACCTGATGCATCGACTACCCATATTAAGTATACCATTCAAAATGACAGATATTATGGCACTCGGGGACGGCTGTGATATACCAGACCTATAGGGTGAGATGATAGATTCCAATAGAATTATTTCATATACAAAAAGGTATTAGAGACAAAGTTGAGGATTACTTATAGTTTTTTTATATAAATAATTTACTTGTCTGCCAATTCCCACTGGAAACAGCCAGTTGCCAAGAACCCCGGAGTGGTGAGGGCTTTTATTTGGACTGGGATGGCATGGTTCCGGCATGTTGCCCTCTCTAATACTGGACCCAATTCAGCACATAGATCCAAGAGCACAGCTCTAGGGAATCTAAATCGGCTTATTAGCCAGTCATCATCATGGGCCAGGAAATCATCATGGTCCCTGAAATTGCGTTCTCTCCTTATTCTGCCATTGGCCTAATCCTCCAACAGTGCCAGCAGTGCCATCATGAAGCATTACATACCCGGGTCACCGAAGGATTTATATGTTTCTAGCAATTAGACTGATCGTTAACACCTTGACAAAATCACAGATTTAATTTGTGGGTGAAAATTTAAAACGAAAATGTTATAGTGAACACATGCTTCTTCATGACGGTTTTGTAATGAACGCCGATGATGAGTAGCGATTGTGTTCATGACTGTATTTTCAGACTCTGACATTTTATGATATATGTGCATTAAGGAAAATATTTCATTTTTACAATGTGTTCTGCAGTTCTCTAATAAAAGTGTATTTCATGCTATTCTGTATCACATGTAGTCGTTTTTCTGCGTGAGAAATACAATGCGTGGCGGGAGAGTGTGACAATAGACCAAAATGAGACCAAAAATCATACTCAATGCGTGATACTTGAGAGCCCGGGATAAGGATAGGAGTGAGTTGTTCATATTTTCTTATTCTACTCTATTTTCTTATTCTACTGTAGCTGTGGATTGCTTATGCATCTACTGGAACATCCAGACAATAAGGCATTACAATAATCCTATCTAGAGGTAACAAAAACATTTCTGCATTTTACAGTGACATTATATTTTAGCATATCTTAGCAATATTTCTGAAATGTAAAACAGACATTCTACTAAAATTTAATTCATGACTTTCAAATGAAAAACCAGAGTCAACTGTGTTAGCTTTTCCTTGTCCATAAATGCCTCTGCATACATCTTCCTTGTGTTTCAAAGATTGTCACAACTATTAATACCTGTTGTCTTGTGTCTGTTTTTTGCTGATTCCTTGTCTCTTTGTTTTTGGTCTGGCCGCGGCTGCTGAAACAACCAATAAGAAAAAAGCATATACTGGGCCTGGTCTGCTGTGGACGTCGCTCGTCTCTTCTGATTGGCTGTGAATGTTGCTCTGCCCTTCTGCTGGGCTGTGGACGCTGCTTGGCCCTTCTGCTCGACTGTGGATGCTGCTTCTCCCACCTGCCTCCCCGTGTTCCTCGCTCGGCCTCCTCTGGCTACACTGCCGTGTTCCTAGCTCCCCCACCTGCCTCGCTGTGTTCCACGCTTGGCCCCCTCTGGCTACACTGCCGTGTTCCTCGCTCACCCACCTGCCTCGCTGTGTTTCTCATTTCTTGCTCCCTGATTCTAGCTGGGATCATAGCCTGTTTTGACTTTAAAGAGTGTCTCTGGCTTGTCACGCCGTGAGACGCATCTTGGGGTGGGTACTGTCAGGAATTGGCCTGGACTTTTTTTTATGTTTGGGCACTAGGGCTGCTTTTGTGTATTGTATTTTGTCTAATGTCTTGTATTGTTTGTCTTGCACTGTCTTCTTGTCTTTTGTCCTGCACTGTTTGCACAGATGCACTTTATGTGGCTAGGACCAAACTCAAGTCCTTAGCTCTGTCCTTGTTCTATGTAGCACTATGGTTTCACTGTGCTTCTTGACTTGATGTATCCTTATTCCTGTGTGTAGGTGTATTTATTTTTCAATATACATGTCTTTACCTGTGTTTTTCTGGGGCATCTACAAACTTAATGGCCCGCTTTCTTTTTAATGTTTAACTACCTCATATAATATGCTTCTCCTTTACCTTTTCCCAACTTCACCCTTTACCTTTATTCCCTACTTTGTATGTTTTTACCAGAAAATTTCCCTTACTTCTTCAGATAAATTAATCACACAAAATGGCCTGATTTCTGAGCACCTGAATGCAATATTACCAAGATCTATTGCTATATGTGAATGTGAAGCACATATGGAAAAAAATATTCCATTTCACACAGGAATGCAAAAGCAGATGCAGAAGTAAAGGATGCTGCACAAAAATCCTCTGCATATAACACTGAGTATGCTGAAAATGTGTCAGTCACATATATTCAGTCACATTCCACAGCAGAAGAGCAGCATGGGGTAAAGCAGTATGTCTGGTAAGTTTCCTCACTTTGCTATGTTGATGCAACCTCACAGGTTGGGGCTATGAACATCCAGGAGTTTGCCAGAGTCATTGGCCTATCCTCTTCCTCAGTTGGAGCCATTTTTTTCTTTGTAGAGAAGAAAGACAGGTCAATCTATCCATGCAAAGACTTCCATGGGTTTAAAGCCATCATAGTCAAGAACCGTTACTTCCTGTCACTCATGTTCTTAGTTTTTAAACTAAGAACATCTCCAGAGAGACACCATTTTCACCAAGCACGACCTAAAGAACACCTACCATGTTGTCTACAGAGAGGGAGACGAGTGACGAGTACCTTGGACAAGCTAGATGGGCATACATTTTCGGGCATTTTAACTTTACTCTGTCCTACCACCCGGGCTCCAAGAATCCCAAGCCTGATGCCCTGTCTCTGCAATTCAACCACAATGAGGATGAACCAGTTGTGAAACACATACTTCCGTTCTTAGTCATGGTCAGAGCCCTTTGCCTAGACATTGAAAGGAAGGTCCAGCAAGCTGTTTAGAGCCTTCCAGTTCCTGATGGCTGTCTGTTCGTCCCCGACCACCTCTGCTCTCAAGTCCTCCAGTGGTGTCACAATTCCCAGCTGTTCTGTCATCCCAGCACTGCCCGCACTCTGTCAGTACTCCAGCAGTGCTTATGGTGGCCATCTTTTAAGAAGGATGTCCGGGATTTTGTGTGAGCCTGTCTGGACTGCACTGAGCAGAGTACGCCCAGAGCTCCTTCAGCTGGCTTTCTCTGCCCTCTCTCTGTACCCAGGCATCTTTGGTCTCACTTATCATGGACTTTTTTACAGGTCTACCCCTGTCAGCTGGACACACCACCGTCCTCTTTGTTGTGGACCGATTCTCCTAAATGGCTCACATCATTGCCATGCCCAAGTTGCCGTCAGCCAAGGAAACCGCTCTGCTCATGCTCCAGCACATTTTTCTCCTGCATGGCCTCCCACACAACATTGTCTCTGAGGTCCCCAGTTTACCTTTATCCTTTGGACAGAATTTTGACAGCTTCTGGAGATCACCATCAGCTTGTCATCAGGGTTCTGAATGGACAAACTGAGCAGGAACTAGAGATGGTGCTTCACATCCTGTGTGCTGAGATCCTGCATCCTGGTCCTCCAAACTTGTGTGGGTAGAATATGCACACAACTCCATGCCATCATTTGCCAAGGGTCTCTCTCCCTTACCATTCTGCCTATGGTTACCAACCACCGCTGTTCTCTAACCAGGAAATGGTGGCCTTTGTCCCCTCTTCCCTTGCCCTGGTTTATTACCTGGTTGTGTTGGTAATCAACATGTCTGGTAAAAAGCTTATATGGTTCTTCTAAAGTCTTAAGGAGCTATGCATCCATGGTCTGTCAATCACAAGTGCCATATAGCACCCCCTTATCACATTGTTCAGAGGGTCTTTCTATCCACCAGAGACCTACTGCTTAAGTCGCCTGCAGGAAGCTCCATGCTTTGTCAGGCCATTTCCCATCTCCAAGTTGCTCAACCCAGTGGTCTGACTCAAGTTCCCCAGAGTCCTGCGTATTCACCCTAAGTTCCATGTCTTAAACCTGTTCAAACCTGCTCACTACCAGGCATTATATAAGGAGGCTGTCTGCACATGGGTTTTGCCAGATGGTCTTTGCAGTCTGCCTTGTGCTAGTGCTAATTCATCCCACCATTGTTCCTGTTCCTGCTTTTGCAAAAGCAAAAACAAAAAGCGGGTTTGCATGTATTTTGATTTTATTGGCTGATTTATACAGTATGTCACCATATTCTCAATTTTTTTGTTAAATGTGAGCCAAAATCATCAGTCTGTGTGTGCTGAATTTATATAATACACGATTTTCACTATTTCAGTTGAATTACTAAAAAAAAATGAACTTTTCCATGACATTCTAATTTATTGAGATGCACCTGTATATCTCTGATATACAATTATCTGTTCATCATGTTGAGCAAATCAATCTAATACTTTTATGGAAGGGTCACCATTTCCCCTTTCTCAGTTCTACTGGCTTTCTAATGTGATAGCTGTAACTCACACTTGTCACCTGATACTACTATTCTGTCCATAGCATCTTTCTGCCTGCTCATCAACTATAAAATTTTCATCATCATGTTTGTCTGTCCCTTTATATCTGGTATAATTTTAATAGCTAAGGCCTAGTAACACACGGTAATGATGAGTATGTCATATGTCTGTAATGATCGAGTCAAGTCAAGTCACTTTTATTGTCACATCACCACAGCACATGTGCCTTGGTGAGTGAAATTCTTAGGAGCAAACTTCAGAAATTGTAGAACATCTATACAGATAAAGATATAGATAATGAGTTGATGTGAAAATGTGCAATTTGCTCATACAGTCAGTGCAATATGTGTGTACAATATGTACAATTAACAAACATAATGAAATCAACAGGTGAAATGTGCAGTATGCTCATACATATAGTCAGTACAATGTGTGTACAATATGTACAATTAACAAACAGATAATGTAATCAACCAATGAACATGTGCAATATGCAGTTGTCGGAACTTAGAGCCTCCTCAGACTCCTCAGACCTGGATGAGAATGAGCAAACTTCTTTATTGTGGTCAATCAGCCAACAATTCTCTAAGAGAAATTGCCAAGTTGAAAGTAACAAATGAAAAACCCAAAAAGAGCATCTTCATGCAATCAAAAACAAAACTCTCAAGTTCTTGCAAAGTAAAGTTTTTACACACACCACCTCACACACACACACATACACGCTAAGGTCTGGGAACCATGGTTTTCTTCATTCTACATAACAATTTATGAGCTAAGGTCTGGGAACCAAGGTCTTCTTCAGTCTACATAACAATTTTGTATTTGTTATTACAAATGAGCCTTACTTCCTGCACAAAGTGGAGGATTAATCCTTTTTTTACAGCTACAATGAGCAAGTTTCCTCATTTCATTTCTTGCTATTATATATGATTTCTACTGATTATATAATTGATTGATTATATGTTAGCTTTATGAGTTTGAATTATGATAATAGTTCTTGATTATATTGGTTATGTTGTATTACTGTTTTTGCTAAGCCCTTGCTGTTATAATGTTGCTTTGTATATAATGTTACTGTCTATGTTGACTCCTTAAGCTTAATAAACCTATGAGCTGAACATTGTTATGATCTCAGTCTGTCACTTTCCAGACTGGGCTTGCACGCACATGCATATTTTAAGCCTTAGTTTCTCTGTTTCCACTAAAGGTCAGGTTCCCTTTAGACCCTCAATCTCAGATTCAGCAGGTCCGTCCAGCTGGTCGCCTGATTCAGCTGTCTCGCCCTACTCCCTTCATGAGGCCTGTTTCAGCTGAACTTTTGATTTTCACTTCCTCACACATTGTTGATCAGAGAGCTCAGACTGACGGCCTGACAGCACCGAATCTGGTTACTTTTACTAAGTTTATGATTACAATAAACATCTTCTCTCGTTTACATCTGGCCTACAACATCGCCTACATATGTCTTATGACACCAATTGTAATATTTTGCAAGGCTTAATACTTTACTTTGGTTATAGTATTGTAAGGAATAATACTTACAATTATAATAATAATTATTTCTACTAAGATTTTTCACAACACAGTATACACATTGTACTATTGGGCATCCTTACAGTAGCACTACACATTATATGCACTATGTACTTATATGTTTATATGTGTAAATATATGTAAATATATTATATATAAAATACTATAAGGTGCAAAACAGATTGTACAGGTACAGAAGTGACATGGATGTGCATCGGATGGTATCTAGTGGTAACAGATGGATTATGGCATTAAATGCAGTCTGTATGTATAGTCCACTGTGTATAATGCAGTGTGTATGCATAGTCCAGTGTGGATAGTCCGAAGTTAAGGTGCAGTGTGTGGCATACCATATTGTGAAATTATCGTATCGTATTGTGTAGGGTGTATTAGTTTGACTGTTAATTAGTCTGATAGCCTGAGGGAAAAAGCTATCCCTCAGTCGACTGGTGCGGGATCGGATGCTGCGGAGACATCTTCCTGAGGGAAGCAGAGAGAGCAGTCTGTGGGATGGGTGGCTGGAGTCACTGATGATCCTCCGGGCTTTTCTTATACACCACCTTGTGTAGATATCCTGGAGAGAGGGACGCTCACCTCCAACAATGTGGCTGGCAGTTCACACAACCCTTTTCAGAGCTTTATGGTTGCCAGCGGTGCTGTTTCCAAACCAGGCGGTGATGCAGCCCCTCAGGATGCTCTCTATAGTGCAGGTGTAGAATGTTCTGAGGATGCTGGGGTTCCAAACTTCCTCAACCGTCTCAGGAACAAGAGGCGTTAATGTGCCTTCTTCAGTACTGCGTCAGTGTATACAGATGTAGAGGCTCAAACTTTTTCTTTTCCTGCACCTGACAGGCTCTAGTCAGGCATTCATCACACGTTTATCAGGCAGTTGTCACGAGCCCCCCCTCTATAGGCAATCAATGACGTGTCTCTCTTTTGGCTCTCAACGAAGGCGGTCGCATTTTCTCTCCCTCTCCTCCCCTTACTTTCCCTGCTTTGCTTCCTTCGTCTAGTCTACTGTCTTATACTCTGAGAGACTCTCTCCGCACTGCTCTCCAAACTAAAATATCATGGATTTCATAAACTGGTCTCTCAACGCAATTGACACCATCTTCTCGACGAGAAGCTTGGGTTCGGGGGAACCTGACTGTCCTGCCGGAACGTTCGCAGCTGGCTATACGATGGACGCGTGGGAGAAGTGGCGGGTCGTGTGTCTGGCGCCTCTTTCCATGGAGGACATTGAAGATATCTACCTATTCGGAACCATGATAACAGGAGTTCTGCTGATTGGATTAGGCATTGCCCTGGATTATCGACGAAATCGGAAAACGGTAACAGCTGTTCAAAATCTCCCAAGGCTGATCATGATTGATGCAGTGGGCAGAGCGGTCAGCACTGAGGCTGGGACTAATAACCGCAATATGGATAACATCACGGTAAAGCTCACTGCTTTGGATACTGCTTTGGTTGACATCAGAGAGAAACTCACTGCTTTGGAAAGAAAAAGGGAGACCAGAATGGACTAAGAGAGTAGTTGTGCAAATTGGAATGCGTCTACTCGCCCCAAGACCAAACAATCCCAATCTTATCTGCTTTCGACTCCCCTCAACCAGCACTGGCCTTGGCCAAGGCCGCTGTTGGAACAACAACACCCCCGGCAGAGCACTGCAGCGGGACTCTCTTGCGTTCCTTCCCCCACTTCCACAGACACCTGCTTTGTTGTTGACTCTCTCTGGGACCTAATCAAGGTTGTCTCCATGGCAATTTGCTGTGTATCGCTATGACAATCTTGCGGACTGAGGCACCAAGATTGGATGCTGGGAGCGACGACTCTCCAGGCCCACACTTTTACACACACACACACACACACACACACACACACACACACACACACACACACACACACACACACATATATATAAAGATATGCACTCACCCCCCCCCACCCCCATCCCACGCCTTCGCCGCTTCGTACCGACAGTCTGACAAGCGAGTCTGTGACCAGCACCGTAGATAAAGGCTGCAGGACCTGATGGCTGCTTGCCTGTGCTGGATTACCCTCACCCCCCACTCCCCTCCCCTGTTGCAGGTCGTGTGTTTATGGCGTACTGTTTATGTGCTTATGTTGCTGAGGTTTTTTTCCTGATCCCACACTGTACTTCCTCTGGAGTACAGTCTGGGGGTTGTTTTTTTTCTCCTCCCTTCCCTCATGTTATGCTGTATTTCTTTTCAATTCCCTGTCTTCCTGTCCTGTCCCCCCCTTGTCATATTGTATGTATTGTATGTTGGACAGGTTGATGGCTAATTTCACGATACTTGTGACCAGTGACAATAAAGGCTACTACTACTGAATATTCTAATGTAGCCACCCCCATTTTTAGCTGTTGTAATGCAATTCCAGGGCACAACCAGAAGATGGGGCTTTGCTCACAAACACTTTCTGACCCTGACCTTACAGGTCAGAGACAACTTTTTTTAAGAGTATAGAAGCAGTTTTCAGATCACAAACGGAATATTTGCGAGGCGACCAAAGCGTATTGGATTAAAAGGCTTACAGATTCCAGTTCCTTGGACCTTTGTGGATTTTTGTGAAGCATTTGTTTTGGAAAATATTACCCCAGTGAAGAAAGGGAAGCGTCTAAAGGTAAGGGAAAAACTGGTCTAGCGCCACCTAGGTCAGTTTACTACCAATTTTGTTTCAAATAGTATGACGGCTATGAATCATATTATGCTTTGTGTGTGGGCTTAAAAAGTCTTGAGAGGCTAATCCTTACTAGAAAAATAAGTTTAACCGTGTATTTAAAGGATTTAATGCTTAAAAGCTACAACGAAGCTTGTTTCTGGCTCATCCCCTAGTGGTCATTTTGACTGGCGAGCCGTAATCCTCCGATTTGCAGGAGATGAATACCAGAGTTTGCAGATTGACCTACAGTATCTGTCTGTGAGACGTGAGGGAGAGAAAACCCCTTTGTTATGCTTACTAGGGGAGCAGAGCTGGGTGTTATCAGCAATGTTTTCACCATCCTCCTTCTCCTTCTCCTCCTCATATTATGCTTAAATTAAAAAAGAATGATTTTGGATCATTTATTACCATCAAGCATTCTTAAATATTTGATGTGTTTTTACTTACCAAATGAAAACTAAGACAAATATATTGTATGCCAAGAGCGTGATTTGAACCGAGGACAAGATATTTTCAGGACATGCATCTAGGACCTGTTTAGACTTTAACCCTCTTATTACAGTATGTTGCAGGTCAAATTGACCTACAAGTTTTTAAAAAATTAAACAAATAGTTAAAAGTATTTTTTCCGCTTAAAACTTGTGGACAACTTTACATTTGTAGGGTTTTTTTATTTACGTCTCACACTCTCCTACAGTATATTGTCTTGACATCATCTATAAGGTGCAAAAATGCAGTTTTGTTATGACTTTTGATTGGAACAACATAACCTGTAACAATTTGTTCACAAACTACAACCTGGGCCAGGAGCTTCTAAATGAAAATCCATGTTTGTCTTCACATACAGTACTGTTCAGAACAGCCAGTAACAACAATAATGTCTTACAAAAATGCTGAAAGCAGCACATGCGAGAACCAGAAATTGAGATATTTCCTACTGTAAATGCAACATGTCAAAGTGGTACAAGAGGCACTTCTTCTCTAAGGAGCTGGGGAAGACATGTGATACCACATGTACAAAGGACGGAACATGTACCAAGGACCCAGCTGCTGTACAGTGAGGGATCCAGGACAGCATGTGTACAGTGGAGTACGTTTATGAATGTATGTTGTTTGTGTCTTGGGATCAGCAATAAAACACACTAATCATCATCCTCTTCTTTCCAGGTTGTTACTGGGGGAAAAGAAAGAGGAAGAAGCAGCCAGGTCTGCAGCCATCTGATAATGGCAAGACTAACGTGAACCACATCACAGCATGGTCTGTACAAATGACCATTCACAGGGACCACACTGTGATACACTACCATGTCCATGTACCATGTCCATGTACCATGCATCCGCGCTATTCTCCGAGATGCACTTGACGGCCTTTTGTGCAGCGGAATATTTTTTTTTTGGACGACTTAGTTAAGGCGGTAGGGTTTCCCATCTTTGGCAGACCGCCTGAACTGAAATGCGCTGCGGGAAACCCTGGCCGTTCCATAAGAAATAATAGGAAATAAATCCGTTCTGAAAAAAAACCCTCACATATTAGTACTTAAACAGTGGAAAAACGTAACATGGTTGTACTGTGATCATACGTACGTGCTAGACGCTGGCACCACGCTTATATTTATTGATAGTTTCCGGCTTTATTAGTTACGTGTCTGTAGACAGAGGAGGCGGCACCATTACCCTGACGATGTCTCTGCGCCGGTACTGTAGATGTACCGATTGGCCCAAAGTATTCACTGCTCCCACCACTTCTCCCAGTAGCATGAAAAGTGTAAAGTGAAAAATCAAGGTAGTGCAATAGAGGCCGTGCAAGGATTTTAAATATCATAAAAATATGAATTTTTATATTTATATCGATGACAATGCGAGGCGGTGTCTGATCGGCCTATCTCTCTCTCTCTCTCTCTCTCTCTCTCTCTCTCTCTCTCTCTCTCTCTCTCTCTCTCTCTGCTGCTGCTATTTGTTTACATTTAATTTAGAGACGTTTCATTTGTTAATGCCAGCAGCTGTTACACTGATCACTGCGCCACCTGCTGGATCAATGCGTCATTGCAACAGACGCGGTAGGGGGCGTGAATAAGGCAGCTACTCATTAACTACGTCTGAGCGGGGCAGAGGTGGCGAAAGTACACACATCCTTTACTCAAGTAGAAGTAAAGAAGTATGGGCTCTGACATGTACTTAAAATAAAAAGTCGCCGTTACTACTACCTGTTTAGTGTCATGCTGGTAACTGGACTGGATATATATATATAATCAATCCTCAAGCTGTCATATATATATATATATACACACACAGAGGTGGGAAGTAACGGAGTAAAAATACTTCGTTACTGTACTTAAGTAAATTTTTCTGGTATCAGTACTTTACTCCACTATTTTTTTTCAGACAACTTTTTACTTTTACTCATTACATTTTTACACAAATATCTGTACTTTTTACTTCTTACATTTTCAAAACGGACTCGTTACTTTTAGTATTATTTCTTCTCATTGTTTCCAGCCTATCATCCTATCATTGTGCGGCTTTTTCCCCATGTGACTGGTGTACTGTATTATTTACTGGCTATCAGACATAGGCTAAGGATAGCGGAGCTAACAATGAGCAGCACGCCTACAAAAGGAATGGCTAATGTTAATTCAGAGGGAGTCACCGATGTTAAAATAACTAATGCACTGATGTAGGTGAGGTAGGATGGAGTCAGCATTCACATTCATCCCAAAGGTGTTCAGTAGGGATGAGATATATAGATAATATTATATATTATATGACAACTCTGGTAATAAGAATAGTGAAATTTCACTGCTTTTGGTTGCCGTCTTTGCGTCTTTTCGCCGATTAACGTTATAGATAAACGCCTCCAGCTCTGACTGCGCGTGCACGCTGCGCGTACCTGTGCTTTTCCGTTCAAATAAAGCAGACAGCTGAAGACGCACTTTTGAAAGACTACAACACACGCGTGTAAAAAAGTAAAAAAAAGTTTAAAAAAAAAATCGCTCTTGGATCAAACTGATAAATAATTTTCTTTCCCATCGATGACATGTCCTGCATTTTAACGTAATTTTTATTCTTTATTTATGAAAGTAAAAATTATCCTTATAGTTTTAGGGTGGCTGAGATTACAGACAGGGGGCTGAAGCCACCCTAAAAAAGGGCTAGAACCGCCCCTGGTTGACACAATTCGCAACGCATTCACCAGGAATCCTTTTTGACGCAGATTATTTCAAACATCTCCCTCATATATGGCCATGGGTGTTCAGGAATGTCCTTGTTGTTAGTTATTTTAACATCGGTGACTCCCTCTGAATTAACATTAGCCATTCCTTTTGTAGGCGTGCTGCTCATTGTTAGCTCCGCTATCCTTAGTCTATGTCTGATAGCCAGTAAATAATAGAGAACACGAGTCACATGGGGAAAAAGCCGTACAATGATAGGATGATAAGCTGGAAACAGCGCTCAATGAGAAGAAATAATACTAAAAGTAACGAGTCCGTTTTGAAAATGTAAGAAGTAAAAAGTACAGATATTTGTGTAAAAAAGTAATGAGTAAAAGTAAAAAGTTGTCCGAAAAATAAATAGTGGAATAAAGTACTGTTACCAGAAAAATTTACTTAAGTGCAGTAACGAAGTATTTTTACTCCGTTACTTCCCACCTCTGGAGCGGGGAACATGACCATTGCTGCACTCCTGGTGGATGTCTGCCAGAATCACGCATCATGCAGATCATGCAGTAGTCAAACAGCAATTCTGAGCTGCTGCATCTGTATGGCCCAGGTGAGATCCTCGCTGATGTTAATGCCGAGAAACTTAAAGCTGCTAACCTGCTCCACAGGTGTCTTGTTGATGGTGATGGGTTTGTATTCACTCCTCTGTCTCCTGAAAGCCACCACCAGCTCCTTGGTCTTGTCAATGTTTAGTGAGAGGTGGTTCTCCTGACACCATGTAGTCAGGGTGCTCACCTCTTCTCTGTAGGCCGTCTCATCGTTGTCGGTGATCAGGCCTATCACCGTTGTGACGTCAGCGAATTTGACGATGACATTGGAGCTGTTTGTGGCTGTACAGTCGTGTGTGTACAGGGAGTACAGGAGTGGGCTGAGGACACAGCCGTGTGGAGCACCAGTGTTGAGGGTCAGTGGGGAGAAAGTGTTGCTGCCCATTCTTACCACCTGACTTCTGCCTGTCAGGATGTCCAGATTCCAGCTGCACAGAGATCTGTTTAGTCCCAGAGTCTGGAGCTTCGCAACAAGTGTGGCAGGCACTATAGTGTTAAATGCTGAGTTGTAGTTCACAAACAGCATTTTCACATAGGTGTTCTTATTGTCCAGGTGGGAGAGAGCAGTATGAAGGGTGAAAGCAATAGCATCATCTGTGGAATGGTTGCTATGATATGCAAATTGTAGCAGATCAAGTGAGGCAGGCAGCACAGAGCAGATGTAATCTCTGATGAGTCTCTCAAAGCACTTGCTGAAGATGGGTGTGAGAGCAACTGGCCTCCAGTCATTTAGGCATGTGATTTTATTTTTCTTTGGTATGGGCACAATGGTGGATTTTTTGAAGCACGATGGGACCACAGACAGACAAAGGAAGAGGTTGAAAATGTCTGTGAAGACACCGTCTAGTTGGGATGCGCATGCTCAGAGCACACGGCCTGGGATGCCATCAGGACCCGCAGCCTTGCTGATGTTTACCCGTCGAAAGGATCGGGTTACATCCACGACAGAGATGGAGAGTGCACTCACATCTTCTGCAGCAGCTGCCGAGCATGATGGGTCATGATGAGTATGTCGCTGGAGTTTACACAAGACTGTTCATCTCGACCATACTTTATCATTTTATAAATATTATTCCTATGTAGGTATGAGTGTAGCAGACTTCAAACAGCTCATGAAGAGACAATGCACAGACACAACTACAACATAGATAGCATTAATTGAAATCAGGATTTATTTCCCTTTTAACAAACATAGAATGGGGACAAATTAGTATAATTCATGCATGGGAATAATATTGCATTTGAGGTGTACCACTAATTTGTGCCCCACTAGAAACGATCAATGACTGCTGAGCTACAATCTTTTCTAGGATCTTGGAGATAATTGATATTGTAGCCATATTGAGCAACTTATAAATAAGTGTCATTTTTTAATTTAATTTAAGACTCCTTTAACTCATTTCTGCTAAAGCCATCAAATGTTTAATGATGAAGACTTGAAGCACAAAACTGACTGCCAGAACAGCAGTTCAAAGCTGGTGCTAGAGAGAGAGAGAGAGAGAGAGAGAGAGAGAGAGAGAGAGAGAGAGAGAGAGAGAGAGAGAGAGAGAGAGAGAGAGACTTTATTCCTAAACACTAGAAAGGCTGTTCCATAACTTCAAGTAGCCTTTAGTACACAGTGTACATATAGTGAAACAAAAGGGTCTTAAATAATTGTCATAAAACAATTGACCAAGATCCTGACCTATTATTGCAACAACCAGTGATAATACCGGTGATAATACAGAGCATGAACCAAAACAAAACCAATGTGGCAACATAAACATTTGTTTAATTTAGCTTTTTATGAATAGCTTTTCTTAGGTAAAGGAGCAGATCTGGAGGGTTCATGGGCATAGAGTGTTTGGTGAACTGGGATGTCTGGATGTTGTCGGCTTACCACCCTTCTCAAGTCACTCAGGATTGCAGACTGTGGAGTGATGGGACACTTTACATCCCAGGAAGCCCTCATGTTTGTGTCATCTTCTGAATCTAGCCTTTTAGTTAGCTGTCATAGCTAGTCTTGCCAGAGTCACTGTCTGTACTTTGCACATAATCACCTGATTACAATCATACCTTACAATACCTTTTGATCTGCATGGTCAGCCATTGTCTCATGGGATTGTTGTGTATGGAACTGCACAGAGACTGTCATGCCTTCTTTGAACCAATGTTTAAAGTCTGGTACTGTACGGTCTGTTCTTTATCAGCAATCAGGTCTGTGCTGAGCTCAGAGTTTGTGGTGAACCATTAGTTCCTCAGGAGCTCTCGTTGCATTATTATATACTGTAGAAAGCACATTATTTACATTTACATTATTTACTGTCCAGTGCCACCCAAATGAAGATGGGTTCCCTTCTGAGCCTGGTTCCTCTCAAGGTTTCTTCCTCATATCATCTCAGGGAGTTTTTCCTTGCCGCCGTTGCCTCTGGCATGCTCATTAGGCATAGGGATAGGTGTATAGTATCTTAAATTTCAAATGAATACTTTTTAAATAAATTTTAAACTTCAATTGTATATATTCATGTATTTATTTTTATCCTTATTTCTTCTTCTTCTTCTTCTTCTTCTTTTTCTTCTTCTTCTTCTTCTTATTGTTATTATTATTATTATAAATTTAATTCTCTTCTGTTTCCATACTTCTGTAAAGCTGCTTTGAGACAACGGGAATTGTTAAAAGTGCTATACAAATAAATTTAATTTGAATTTGAATTAAACAAAATACTGTATATGTGTATTGTTGCCCTCTGGTGGTGTAATGTGGAAATATCTGAAGTAGTATCTTCCTGTAATGAGTCAGTCTGTGTTTTCCTTTTTGTCTGTCTGCTGCCTTGCCCTGTTAATTGTTTGCTCCGCCCACTCATTGCTTATCATGGACACTAATTACATTCCATCTCTTCCCCAGGTGTCTTGTCTTTGTCTCTGATTGTTTCTGCGTTGTGATTGGCTCCTGTTTACTACATTTAGTCTGTCTGTTCACTTCCCTGGTGTTGGTCGTTGTTGGTGTTTAGTTCATGTTGTTCTCTGTTCCTGTTCAGTGTCCTGATCTGTTTTGCCTGCCTATCTGTTTGTTTCTTGTTTTTGTCCAGTAAAAGCTCTATCTGCAATTGGATCCTCTCTTGCCTTTTGTTTCACCGTGTCACAGAGTGATAGAATGACCAACCCCATGGATCCAGCAGAAATCCTGTTTTGTCTACGTCAGGAGGACGCCCCAGTCGAGGAATATACGGAGGTTTTCGTGGACCTGTGCAATGAGGTCAACTTTGGGGAGAAGGCCCTAAAAGACATTTTCAGGCATGGACTGGAGAGCAAGGTACGCCATTTAATGCCATCTAGCCGGGAGGTAGAGTCATTCTCGGACTTCGTCAACTTGGCGTTGCTCATGGGCGGGTTCGCGCTAACCTTGAGCAGTGTAGAGACGGGAGCCGGCCGTAAATATTTGGGGGGGGCAGCAAGCATCGGGATCCGTGGGCTACAGAGCGGAACCAGCCACGGACGCCCGAATGCCCTACAGTGCCTCCATCCAGCCCAGTCCCGTGCACACCAGTGACCGAGCCAGTTCTCATGGCTACCGTACCGGCGAGTTCGGCTGAGGTCCGTGCTAACCGGCTGGTCTTCAAACTGGCAGATACCCCGATGAGGTCGGCTCGGGCGGCCGGCATCCCTAAACCGCCGGGTCGCCGGAACCAGCCGAGTCGACGGAGCCAGCCGGGTTGACGGAACCTGCCGAACAGACTGGGTCGACGGAACCGACCGGGTCGACGGAACCTGCCGAACCGACCGGGTCGACGGAACCGACCGGGTCGACGGAACCAGCCGAACCGGCCGGGTCGACCGAAATGACTGCTCTGGTCTCTGGCTCCGCCTCCAGCACCACCCTGGTCTCAGGTCCTGCTCTGGTCTCTGGCTCCGCCTCTGGCACCACCCTGGTCTCTGGTCCTGCGCTGGTCTCTGGCTCCACCTCCGGCACCACCCTGGTCTCCGGTCCTGCTCTGGTCTCCGGCTCTGCCTCCAGCACCACCCTGGTCTCCGGTCCTGCTCTGGTCTCCTCCTGCTCTGCCGGCTCCGCCCGGGCCTCCTGCTCTGCCGACTCCGCCCTGGCCTCCTGCTCTGCCGGCTCCGCCCTGGCCTCCTGCTCTGCCGGCTCCGCCCTGGCCTCCTGTTCTCCCGGCGCCGCCCTGGCCTCCTGCTCTGGCGGCTCCGCCCTGGCCTCCTGCTCTGCCGGCTCCGCCCTGGCCTCCTGTTCTCCCGGCGCCGCCTTGGCCTCCTGCTCTGCCGGCTCCGCCCCGGCCTCCTGTTCTCCCGGCGCCGCCCCTGCCTCCTGCTCTGCCGGCGCCGCCCCTGCCTCCTGCTCTGCCGGCGCCGCCCTGGCCTCCTGCTCTGCCGGCGCCGCCCCGGCCTCCTGCTCGGCAGGCACCACTACACGAACCCGACCTGCCCTCCCACCCTGGTTGCGCCTTCGCTCCACCCTCCTGGACTGGGTTTTGTGGACTTGGGAGCGTCTGGAAGCCGCTCGTAGGGGGGGGCTCTGTAATGAGTCCGTCTGTGTTTTCCTTTTTGTCTGTCTGCTGCCTTGCCCTGTTAATTGTTTACTTCCATAAAGCAAAAAATTGGAATAATCTCCCTTTGCGTCACAAAAGGGCAGAGTGGTATCCCCACTCTAGCAGGGAAGCAGTTCAGTGTTCTACTGGATCTCTTGGTTGACACATAATTGAAATATGTGGTCTTCAAATATGGCATAAGGAAGAGATTAAGTAGATGCAAGTACAGAATTCTATTTCTTTACAGTGCAAAAAAAAAACTACAAGTCTGTGACACAGGGACAAAGCAAAACAAACAAGGCTGTGGCATAACAAACACAAAGTGATAACATATAAAAGACATGGTGAAACAAAGGGACTAAGTTAAACTGAATAATGGCATAAGAAAAAACAGACATAACCCACACACATTAGGGCAGCAACCAGTGACAATACAGATGCTGAGAAAAGTGAATTAATTGATACAAAACACAACGCACACAAAAACACAACAGAAGAGTTGCAGGGAAATTTCTGACAGCTAGAAACACTTGTAGTATGTATGAGATCTGGTGCAGTTTTAGAGGCATATGGTAGTCATAATGATTATGGAGATGAACTATTTATGTATTTTTACTGTTTATAATTTAGCCTGCACCATTCAGTAGGCTTGAAAAAGCCTCATGGGTGACTGGTGAATTAAATGCATTTAGCATAACATATACTAAAGTAGAAGCTGAAGAAATAGCTGCAAGAAACCCTTATATTTTTACATATCCTTCAATGTTTATTTGTTAGGCATTTTTTCAGAAATCTATTTATTTTAATAGTATAGTAACCTGTTTTTTTGTGAGTGATCTGTATGTGTACTGTTCTCATGCAGTGTGTCAAAACACTAAAACCATAGCCAACAAAGACAAAATTTGCCATTCACTGTCACACTTTCACAATACAGTGTCTTTGTTCTTAATTATGTTAGCTTCTGTTTTGCTTATTCTTGTTAGACAAAAAAAGTTTGAAGTTTGTTACTGTTATTTTTCTAAGCAATCTGAGTATTGGTATTCATGGTACAGGGTCTCAAAATGGCTTTTTTTGCCATAGACAAATTAAATAGACAATTTTAAAATTTAGAGGTTTATAACTCTGCAAGCTTTCAAATTATCTACACCAAAATCGGCCATCTTCTTTAGGGTGATACTCTGGACAAATTTTTTAATTGGTGTACTAATTGGCCTTTCTGTTTTCCCACAGCCCTGCCCCCAATTATGCAAAAACAAAAAACTTTACATAACATTGACATGTGACATCAAAACATTCAGAACAATGAGGGGAACTACCTCACGGGTATTTGGATGAAGTCACATGATGTACACACGTTGTAACAGGTCTAGCCTGCTACTAGATATAGTTCCATTCCTTACCTATAGGGGGAAACCTTGAGGGTGTTGAATGTATATAAGGTAATAGGCTAGTAGAAGAAAATGGAATGGTCTCCACTCAATGTTTTGACTTTATACAAAAGACTGTTATATTTCTGGCACTGTTTGTTGTGTACTGTTAATGAATGCAACTTGGAATTGAGTTCATTTTGTATTCATAGAAGGGCCTTTTGTGTCCATCCCTTTACGTGCTTAAAGTGTAATACGGACAATGGATTAAAACGGTGATTGGATGAATGCAGCTACCTTATTTGAGGTAATGTCGATGGAGATGCTTTAAAGTACTCAGAAGACTCAACTCAATATGGATAAACTCATCAATTCCTTGCAAGATCATTTTTGCTTTTGTCATTAGTGTTTCTGGCCTTCTTAAATCTGGACACCTACCCATATAAGACTGTTGTTGTTTTTTTTTTTTACAGTTTGAATTCCCTAAAATATGTTGCTCAATGACTTGTCATTGTAATGCTGAGTATCACTGTGGTATCATATGTAATGAGGGTAAAGTAGGTGAGAGTTTCATATAAGTAACTCTAAGCAAGGAGATTGATATTCAGATATGAATTCAGATATTAATTTGGATATATAGCTAGCTTTGATTTAAGTTTGATCAGAGAGGTTATAACGTGCAACCCCACCCCCAAAATGTGCAAAATCAAAAAATTTTGCACAACATTGACATGTGCTAAATTAAAACACTCAGCACAATGAGGAGAATTGTGTCACGGGTATTTGGGTGACATAATATGCTCGTATCCACTCGCCTCCAAATGTTTTGGCACCCTAGCATACCGGCCTTTGGGAATACTTGCTCTGACAAACCAACATCAAAGTTTGTCACAACAAACTTTTCAAATCTAGTTATACGTTACACTGTACGTAGTTTTACATGTCATGTTGTAGCCAATCTGCTAATATTGCTATTATTAGTTGTTTAATTAACATAATTTCATATGTATGAATTTAAACAACACAAAATTAACTTGCCTCTATGAGGTTTCACACTGGATGCAAGTGAATTAATTTCAGAGCATTTTTTTTAAATGTCTGCTTAATTTGGAAGTAATCGAAAGTAACTAAACCTAAAATTGGTGTCATTAATTGTTGCTTCCACAAATTGGATTAATTTTATCTACTCCTTTTTTCTTATGTTTAAACCAGAAATTAGCACCAAGATGTTAAAGATAAAAAAGAAAAAAATATAGAAAATTTACTTAAATGCCTCAAAGGCAACACATATCTTGGAGGAGCCCAGAATATTAATCTTTAGATCAGTTTTTAGGTAAAAAGCAAAAGAATTTTATGCAGTTTATGGCATAAGAAATGTTTTTATGTAGCCTTGGTTAGTGGGCCAGCAGTTGCAGGTGGTCAGCAACTTCAAGATTCCTCTATGTATCCACTCGCCTCCACTCGGCTTTGTCTATTTTTACCTGCATTTTAAGGAGGTAAGTATTCACATCTCCAGCATGTAAAGGTTTCTTCATATCATCTCAGGGAGTTTTTCCTTGCCGCCGTTGCCTCTGGCTTGCTCATTGGGGATAGGGATATATATATAACTTGCCAACTAACTCTCTCTCTCTATATATATATATATATATATATATATATATATATATATATAGATAGATAGATAGATAGATAGATAGATAGATAGATAGATAGATAGATAGATAGATTCGATTCAACTTTGTCAGTTGTCACAAGGCAACAAAATGCAGTTTAGGTCTAACCAGAGTGCAATACCAGCAATTGCAAGATATACAGTTTTTACAAGATTTAGTATATAAAGTGGTAATAGAAGTAATTTACAGATGTGTGTGTACTATGAACATAATATACAGATGGCTATAATTATAACTGAAATTTACAGAAGGATGTAACAAAATATACTGTATGCCTATTACTATAAACAGTAATTTACAGATGTTTATGTACTATGAATATAATATACAGATGGATATATGTACTATGAGCACAATATACAGATATATATGTACTATGAATATAATATGCAGATGGCTATTAGTATAAACTGAAATTTACAGAATGGTATGTGCTATAAACAAAATATATTGCTATTAATATATATTATTGTTACTATAAACAGAAATCAGGTGGATATATGCAAGGGTGAGCAGCAATGCAAAAAAAAGAGCAAGTGTGCAAGTGAGCATAGTTTGTGTAATAGTCCATTAGTGCAATAACATCCATTTTGTAAACAGTCCATTAGCACAATAACGAAGTGTAAGGGGGGTAGATGTAACAATGTATGAAGGACATTGACAGTATGATCAGTGAGGGGCAGAGTTCAATAAAGAGACAGCTCTAGGAAAAAAGCTGTTCTTTAATCAGCTGTTCTTGGTCCGGAGGCACCTGAAACGCCTGCCGGAGGGCAGAGGAGAAAACAGTCTATGGGCGGGATGAGAGGAGTCCTTAAGAATGCTGCGAGCTCGATGCAGACAGAGTTTCTTCTGAATGTTCTCCATGGCTGGAAGTGGAGTCCCTGTGATGAGCTGGGCGGTTTTCACCACATGCTGCAATGCCCTGAGCTCTGCAACAGAGCAGCTCCCATACCAGACTGTGACACAGCGGTAGAAGTTCACCAGGATATCCAAGGAAACCTTATTTTTCTTTAGTCTCCTCAGGAAAAAGAGGTGCCGGTGAGGCTTCTTGACCAGGCTGGAGGTGTTGGTGGTCCACAACAGGTCCGCCGAGATGTGGATCCCCAGGAACTTGAAACTGGATATGCGCTCGACAACATCCACATCAATGGGATGGCTGTTGTGTGTCTCCTGTCTCTTTCCTGAAGTCCACAATAAGCTCCTTTGTTTTGGAGGTGTTAAGGGGCAAGTTATTGTCATTGCACCATGTGGCTAGGTGCTGGATCTCCTCCCTGTAGGCAGTCTCATCGTTGTTGGTGATTAGACCAATCACTGTAGCGTTATCTGCAAACTTGTTGATACAGTTAGATCCATTCACAGGCCTGGAGTTGGAGGGAGTAGAGGAAGGGGCTCAGCACACAGCCTTGTGGTACACCACTGTTGAGTGTGATGGTGTTGGAGCAGATGGAGCCTGATCGAACCTGCTGGGGTCTGTTGGTCAGAAAGTCCATAATCCAGTTACAAGTAAAGGTGTTAATGCCCAGATCGACTAATTTGGCTATTAACTTGGATGGAATGATGGTGTTAAATGCTGAGCTGAAGTCAACAAACAGCATACGTGCATAAGTGTTCTTATTATCCAAGTGTGTGAGCACAGAGTGCAGCGCTATGGAAACTGCATCTTCTGTGATCCTATTGCTACAGTAGGCAAACTGGTGAGAGTCCAATGTGGGTGGCAGAGAGTCCTTCAGTTGAGCTAGGACCAGCCGCTCAAAGCACTTCATGATAATGTGTGTCAGTGCTACAGGGCGGTAGTCGTTCGGGCACGTTGGGCTGGAGTGTTTTGACACTGGCACAATGGAGGTGCATTTAAAGCAGGTGCGAACAGCTGCTTGGGCAAGAGACAGGTTGAAGATGTCAGTAAAGACCCCAGCGAGCTAGACAGCACATGCCCTGGGTAGGCGTCCAGGGATGTTGTCTGGTCCAGTGGCTTTGTGTACGCTGATCTGGCTCAGTGCGTTGCAGACATCTGTGGAGGAGAGTATTATTGGAGGGTGGTCAGCCGAGGGTTTGAACTTGGTTGCAGTTTCTGTTGTCTCTCTCAAAACGAGCATAAAAGTCTTTTAAGCTCATTTAAGAAGAGGACATCAGTGGCAGTGGGGGTGGAGTGGGAGGATTTGTAATCACTGATGGTCTGGATGCCTTGCCACATGTGTCGAGGGTCAGAGTTGGAAAAATGCTCCTCTATCTTCCGCTTGTAGCAGTGCTTGGCCTCTTTGATGCCCCTCTTCAGTTTAGCTCTAGATGTGCTATAGGCCTGTGCATCACCTGATCTGAAGGCAGTATTGCATGCCTTCAGCAGGAGGCACACCTCCTTATTCATACTTGGCTTCTGATTTGGGTATGTGATGATCTGTTTGAGTAGTAACACTGTCTATGGCAGTATTGATGTAATCCAGTACAGAGGAGGTGTAAGTCAGTTTTCGTGTGTGTGTTACTGGTGGCCTGAGCTGCAATTGTACTCTAGTCTGTGTGTTTCTATCTATCTATATCTATATATATAAATATATATATTAAATACGCAACGGGATGGAACAATGGTTTATTTTTTCACCCTGTCTCAGAAAACACCCACTTTTCCTAAAGCCAAAATGGAAGCCTTACTGCACTCAGTCCATTCCCCTGTGAAGTGGCTAGGTGGCTATGATAGGCTGGTGAGGCTGGTGAGGTAACCATCTTCTTTGATACCTTGAATTTCTGTGAGCAAATCCCCAAGTTCACATAATTTAGAATAGTCCTTGTCTGGAATCTTTAGAAAATTGGCCAGTTGCTGAAACAGTGACCTTTCAATGTTTTCTGGGGCAGGCCTTTAACAGCCATTTAGTCATGACGTCTATTTCTTGAGTTGCTATAAAATCATGCTCAATAACTGTGTGTTAGAGAGGAATATCATGCACAATAATTCTCATGATTTTCACCAAATTGGTATAGTCTTGAAATGATTCTCATCGTGCCAAATACTGTGCCAGTATGTATGTGTGCGTGTGTGTATGTATGTATGTATGTATATATATATATATATATATATATATATATATATATATATATATATATATATATATATATATATATATATAATGTATATATCTCGCTGCACAAACAAACCAAAGGATCGCTCTTTGCCACAGAAATCCGCTGCTGCCAGGAGGAAACAGCTGTAGCGATTTTGGCTCGCGAAGCAAGGTAAATATTTATAAGTAATTATAACATGTTATAGTGACTCCTAAATATTTTAACCTAAGTTGAAATTAACAGTAATGGAATTAATGTTACACTTAATAACCTCTATTAACCTCTATTATTAGAGGCCGTGTAACCTCTATTAATTCTATGAAGGCGGTATCTTCCCGGCCAAGAAAGCTGCACTTTCCTTTTTCTTTATACCGTAATATAAATTTAATTAACTTAATAGAGCAAGTAGTTCAGACCAGATGTTGCAGTTATCTTACATTTGTGAGCGATACTCAGAAACAATCACTTGTGGAACCAAAATATGGCGTTTAATGAATGAGACAAACACAACATAAAGCTAACTACACAAACAAACAAAAGAAGTAGAGAAGAAAAAGATGAAAATAAAAATGGACAAAAGAAATTAAAATTGGGGAAAGGAGGAAGAGACTGGAAAGAAGAAGTCCGGATGCAACAGAGAAATCTCTGAAGAGTCAGTTAGGGTGGGGTCAGACGTTCTTCCAAGTTCTCCTGAAGATCAGAGCAGTTGTCGTTCTTGGAAGTGAAGCTTGCTGGAAGTTCTTTGAAGGAAGATGGAGTCGTCTCCAAGCTGTTCCGAAAGTCTGACCACGGATTGGTGGTGTTTGTGACATTTTAAAGGTCCTGAACTCCACCCATCTTTGGGGAGATGGCCATAGTATTGGCCATCTCCCCAAAGATGACTTTGAAGTTTTATCCAAGGTGTATTAAGACGGTATGACGCCTTTCGTGCTCAAATAAAATACACCATTGTTTGAAAAATGAGTAACCGATAATTTTGTGGTCATTTGGATACTAAACATGAAGGGTAATGACGGTATAAAGGCAGTGGTACATTACATACACAGATCAGTAATCAAAGTGTAACTGATGTTACTACAGTGTTGTGTTCTGACACATGAATAAAATACACCCTTGTCAGGAAAGTAAGGAGTAAATAATTTTAAGTCAGGCAAGCCTTAAAGAAGAAACACATTACAACAGGGTTGCAATAAGAATCTTAGAGTATCAGTGTAATTGGGGAGGAGATACATACGAGTATGGCTTAATGTCGTGGGATGTGGGGCATCTTATTCACTAGTTTTATTAGTAAAATGAATGTCCCATTGTGGGTGTGTGTGTGTGTGTGTGTGTGTGTGTGTGTGTGTGTGTGTGTGTGTGTGTGTGTGTGTGTGTGTGTGTGTGTGTTCTGGTTGAGGGCCCCTATGAGTTCAATCAGAGAAGCGGCATGGGGTTATATGGTCTTTGTGTAGGCTCCAGGCATTCTGGAGCCAGTTGTGTGTGTGACACTGTGTTATGTAGCCCTCAATAAAATGGTAAAACTGGGTTGCTCATCGGTTGATTGAAAAGTAGATGCCGAAGTTTAGGGTGCCTGGGACATGAAATCCAAATGACCTGTACCAGACGCTACACGGCGTCGGCCAGTACCCTGGCCAACACTGCTGACAAAAGGACAACATTATTCAGCACCAAGGTCATGAAATAGAGTTCAAGGCAGGGTGGCAAATCTCCCACCAAAAAGGAGCAAGCAATTTAGATGCACCACTTTGGCATTTACCCTCTGGCAGAAGAACACAGCAGAGAGCCATGATCAGCAGCTAGAGGGAGGTAAAGAGAGTATAGTGGTGGCTGGAACTAATGTATTGTCTCTCTTTACTTTTTTATTCCAGCTTTTTTCTTTTTAGAGATGCCTGCTGGTCAGAATATTGATCTAGACCCAAACATAATAACACAATTAAGAAAACAATTGCAAATATATTCAAAATAGGGTAATGTTTTCAATATAAATTGAAAATCATTGAATAATATTAGTGTTTTATTTATGGTTTTTAAGACCATTTATATGCAATTACTATCATTCCACGTTTATAATTACTCTCACGTGTGTTTGTCATAAAAGCTGGCTATAAAAAAACGTGTGAAGTGAAGGTGTAATGTGACTGTGAGATGGAGAGTAGAACGATGATCAGATAAGGTGCATTATTTTGCATGCCGTTTTAAGGGTTATAAGCTTGTGTGTTATAGTGAACTTATGTTTTACAAAAATAAATCTGTGACAAGTATAAATCAATACAGATATATCATTATTATTTTTTATTTAAAAACAGAAGTTGTTCTAGGGTTTGTAATAGAAAATGTGAATAACAAAAATGAACATTGAACATTCTGTACCAATGCGTGCGCACACCAAAATTAGGGACCGCAAAGATAACGGGAACTGAACTGTTGTCCAGTTGTACACTAAGTAGAAGAAACAAGAACGTTGCAGGGGTGTGGAAGTAACGGAGAATAACGGCGTGACCCTCGCCCTGCTTGTGCAACGACAAAATTAGAGGAAGACAAGATTAGAGGAAGTCACGCACAATGGAAGACACACACACACACATAGCTCCATGTATAAATGGAGAACAGCTTTACATCCAAGTAACTCACTCTAACTAACTCACTCAAATTTGGCCTGCGGTGTATTTATATTTGGCCCGCGAGATCATTTCAAATGTGCATTACAGCTGACTAGCCGCATGCTCCGCTAATACTACAAATCCCAGAATGCCTTGCCACTGTATCGAGGCGTAGTCATGAACAGCAAGCGCCCCTCATTCTCTGTTGAGTGTTGACAGTCGTTAACAACCAGTTTGTCTTGTGTGCGGAGCTAACGTGTCTGTAACGAAATAATATAACATAAGAAGACACTATGAAACTAAACATTATGAGAAGTATAAGGACCTGCACGTAAAGCAGAAGCTCCAGAAGGTGGAGGAGATGAAAAAAGTCTGGTTTCCAGGCAGACTATGTTCATGAAAGCAAAATCAAAATGTGAAGCTGCTGTAAAGGCGAGTTTTATTTTGGCAGCAGAGATGCAAAATCTGCCCGGCCCTTTAATGAGGGAGAGATTGTCAAAAAGTGTATGGTCAAAGTTTGCGAAACGAACACCACTGAGGCCATCCTTAAAAATATTCTTGTTTGCCGTAACACGACCGACCGTCAATTTAGGACAGTCTCAATTTAAGTCCGACTGACTTGCCGGTTGTAAATTTGTGTTAAGACCAACTTTTTTTTTTACTTTTCAAACAACTAATACAAAAGCAATAAAATAATATTAACGGGTTCGGGCACCATAATACATCTAAAAAATGCATTAAATCAGCTCGACACCGCTTTAACTTAAAGGCAAGGGTTGAAGACCCAGTCAGTGACAATCACCATCACCAAAATTGTACTTTTTTTTTTACATTGAAAAAATATATAGACCTACCTACCGACCCTTTTTTTTTTTTTTTTTTTTTTTTTTTTTTTTTAAAAATGTTACTGCAAACCAAATTATTTTTAAGGATGGCCTGATGTGTCTTTTATTTCAAATTTAATTTCTTATGTGTTTGTAATATCAAGCTCTGGTTGTTCCAAATCCTGTGTTTAAGCAAAACTAAAGTTTGTTTCCATATGAAAAAAGGTTAAACATTACATGCCAGTTCCAGTTAATTTTTCAATAAATATTCAGTTTGGCCCATGACTTTATCTCAGCTTTATATTTTGGCCCACTGTGAATTTGAGTTTGACACCCCTGCCTTACAGTATCAAACTCTCAAAATGTTCCGAAACAATTAACTTTGGCCTTTTTACTCCACTCATTATACAACATTCGTCAAATGGCAAATTAGATTAGACACTTTCCTCTTTTTATCTGTTAACTCAATAACCCACAACATCTGGCCTTGGTTCATTTGCTTTATAGTAAAATCTGGCATGATATCAAGTCAGGTGATTACGACAGCTCTGATCATGGATCATCACAAACAAAATTAACACATTACATTTTCATTAACATTCATTATAAAACTCACCCAAAATCAGTGAAAACTACACCAGGTTACGTATGTACTGTAACCCAGTTCCCTGAGAAGGGGACGAGACGCTGACACTATGGGAACGCTTCTGTGAGGAAGTCTGAAGCTCTGTGTGCAAACATGCCAATTTAATGGCTCAGGAAGGGCACGTGACGAAGTGATTACGTGCCAGTAAGTCCATATAAGGGCATCTACATCACATTATTCCAGCTTCTACTTGTCTGAAGGAAGTGCGAGAGGAGGCCCTGACCAGTGACGCAGTGTCTCGTTCCCTTCTCATACGTAACCTGGTGTAGTTCCCCTTCAATGGAAGTCGACGCTGCATTGGGGCTGACGCTATGGGAACGCCAATACCCATGCCGCCACACAGGTCCAAGGACAGGTTATAGAACCCGATAAAGGTGTGCAGAGCGGACCAACCTGCCGCAGCACAAATATCATCAAGGGGGACACCCCTGGCCAAGGCACTGGACGAAGCAATACTCCTAGTGGAGGTAGCCCTGATGCCGAGAGGCGAGGCAAGACACCCTAATCACCTCATAGGCCTGAGCTAACGGCCTCCACCACCCAGTGCGCCAGGTGCTGCCTGGAAACTGGATTACCCTTATTTTGGCCCCCAAAACAGACAAAATCGACACATAAGAAGGGTAGGAAGCCCCTGCGTAACCCTTTTAACCCTGAGGGGATAACTGCGAGGATGAAAGCCTGCACCCTTGCCAGAGCTGGAATGGCCTCATGTAAGGCTGACCCAAAGGGATAATGCAGGCTGCTGCCGACATGAGGCCGAGCACCCTCTGTATGCCTATGTGAAAATAAGCGCCCTCAATGTTGAGCGACAAAAACCAGTCTTTGGACCTAATCTTGGACACAATAACCTTGAGCGCGAGCATCCTGAACCTGTAAGTCTTCAGAGTACAGTTCAGAGCCCGCAGGTCCAAAATCGGATGCAGCCCCCCGTCCTTCTTTGGAACAATCTTTTTTGAAATATCAGCTGTAAAGCCGGAGTCCTGCTCAGAGAGGGAAACATGCTATATGGCCCCTTTCCTCAGGAGCAAGAGAAGTTCTTCTTGGAGGAACACTGCCTGGTACCTGGATTCGTAAAAGTGAAAAGCTTCTTGGAGCAGTGTTGTAAAAGTGGCCATCACTAATGCCACGATTTTGGGGGAAAATCTCATACCTCACCGCTACTGTCTGGGTTCCTGCACCCCTCGACTTTGGATCACTCTCTAGGCTCCCCCACCGAGGCCTAACACTCACTGCAAGTTCTTTCTAAGACAGCTGCACTCACACTCTCTCTCTGCCACACCCACAATAAGTTTGTGTTTGCACCCTAATCTCTCTCTGTGCTGTTCGTCTCTCTCCCTCTTCCTAAAGTGCCATACGCTTTGTGGAGAATGCGAGCAGCAGACACAGAAGAAGCCCCTGTGGATGCAGCGAGTGGTGTAAATGTCTGTGATAGAGGGAAGAGAGACTCCAGCTCTCCTCAGGATCCGGTACAGGGTCTTGCTATCTGAGATGGTGCAATTCCAAAACTGGACAGTTATGCAGCTGCTCATGATGTTCTCAATGGTCACTTTGTAAAACGTGGTCAGGATGGGGAAGTGAGATGTAAGCCTTCGTAAGAAGTAGAGGTGCTCCTGGGCTTTCTTTGTGATGGAGCTGGTGTTGAGTGACCAGGTGAAGTTCTCTGGCAGATGATCACCAAGGAATTTGGTGCTCTTGATGATCTCTACAGAGGATCTATTGATGTTCAGCAGAGAGTGGTTGCTCTGTGCTATTCTGAAGTCAACAATCTCTTTAGTTTTTTCAACATTCAGAGACAGGTTGTTGGCTCTACACCAGGCAGTTACTGTAGCTGTTGCACCTTCTCTCTGTATGCTGACTCATTGTTCTTGCAGATGAGACCCACTGTGTCATCGATGAACTTGTTGGTATGGTTCAAGCTGTGAATTGCTACATAGTTATGAGTCAGCAAAGTGAAAAGCGGTGGGCTGAGCATGCAGACCTGTCTTCTTCAGGGAAATGTTGACGAAATCAGTGAAGACATCTGCTAGATGTAGCATAACATGTGGTCTGAGTAGCTGAGGTGGGGGCACAAACTCCAGTAATGACAAACAACCAGAGTTCCTGGTTGTTAATCTCCCTCTTCTTTCTTCCTGACCATTACTGGCTGGACTCCTGCACCCCCTAAGCTTTGGATCTCCCCCTGGGCTCCCCAACCAAGGCCTGACACTCACTGCAAATTCTTTTTTTATCAAACATTTGCAATAACTTGCAATGAGTCTTTTACAGCGCTGTGGAGGAATTTTGATCAACACATCTTTGCAGAATTGTTGTATTTCAGCCACATTGGAGAGTTTTTGAGCATGAACCACCTTTTTAAGGTCAGGCCACGGCATCTCAATAGGATTCAGGTCAGGATTTTGACTAGTCCACTCCAAACTGAAGCAAGTGAAACCTGCAGTCCTTTGGAAGTTGTTGTGGGGTCTTTTGTGGCATCGTGCATGAGTCATTGCAGCGCTTTTGGGGTAATTTTGCTCTTACTTGGGCAGCTTCTGTAGATGATATTATTTTGATGCTCTTAGCACTGGATGCAGACAACTTGCAGCTTGTTGTCATATTGACCATTTGAAAACATCATGCAATAATACAATAATGCCTTTTTACTTTAGTGTTCTTATGCATTGTCAAAATGTTTTATAAAACATTTGCTGTCACTTATTTTTTAACATACAGATGAATACAGATAAACAATTCAAAAATATGCAGTATCTATGCTCTTAATTATAAATGACATTATAAATAGTTTTCATTACCAGTGGTGTCAAAAGTATTCATTACTCAGGTAGAAGTATAGATACTAGGGTTTAAAAAGACTTCTGTAGAAGTTGAAGTATCAACTCAAGCTTTTACTCAAGTAAAAGTGTAAAAGTACTGGTTTCAAAACTACTTTAAAAGTATAAAAGTAAAAGCAATGCAAATAAAAAAATGCCATTAAGGACAAAAGCTTAGGCTGTGCCACAGGGGCCTATTGTGCACTACCCCACCTCCTCAAAAAACATATTTCTAAAGGCCATAATGACTATAATGTTATATTAATGATAATGTTGAAAAATTTGGGATGCACTAGGCTACCTGTTTCAGCCACATACTGTATATGCCCATTGAAAAAGAACGCATTTTAGTACAATGCAAATACATTAAACAACCATATATGTGTACTACTGAGCTGTGTTTCATGGAGCGGAAGATATGACTAGTTGGCTATAAGTATTGTAATGGTGCAAAAAGTCAAATTTAAGAGGCATGTCCTCAATAACCTTTATTGAAACAAACACATTGGACTTAAACAACAACAGGGTAATCAACATTAAGCACAGAACATGCAACAAAGAGTTACCAATATTTTTGGGTGAACTATCCCTTTAAAGCTGTATGACTGAATATTAGCAGTGAAATCATTTTAAACAGCATTTGGCTAATAGTTGGGCCTATTACCTCTTTACAAGGACCCCTAGGGCCCCATACAGGCGTGCGTGCACTCTCATACACAGGATCATGACTATCCTTAGTACATACCTTATCAACCAGCTGTGGATTATAGCTTTGCACAAATTAACTTACAAATATTGCATATACTACTACTACTACTACTACTACTACTACTAATAATAATAATAATAATAATAATAATAATAATAATAATAATAATAAGCTCACATAACATTTGGTTAAATTTGAATTTCAAATCTCACACAGAGCCACCAAACTAGTTTGCAACGTTGATTCATAGCCTCCTGGTAGCAAGCAAACCATTGGCATGTACCCAAGTTTGCCATAGCAAACATCACAAATTTATCATTATTAGGACGTTACTAGATTACTACAATATTGTCAATAATCGACTGATAATAACAAAAACTATAGCTTTGCACAATTAACTTACAAATATAGCAATAATTTAAGCTCAGATAACATTTGGCTAAAGCCGAATTTCAAATTTGTTAATAATTGACTGATAATAACAAAATTTCAGCTCACCTCAATATGCAATACGCATTCACAATGAGTTATTTCAACCATTTAAAAAAATTCTTCCAGGTATGTATAAAGGTATAAGCGCTAATTCAGCACCACGTGTGTTATGAACAGCCATGGCAGTGGGGCAGGACAGCAAAAGCACAGCAGAACGCTGTCCCTACTATTCTGGAGTAGAAGAGAGAGCTGCATGGAGTGTGGTACTTTCAAGAAGGTAAGCTCTTTTTTGCAGGAAAAGTAATGCTCTTTGTTTCCCATACAGGAACTCCGGAAGAGTTTGAGGATGACAAACTCCCTGATGCCATTTCACACCACAAGCCTCCTTTTCATTATATGCAGATGGGCATCTTTCTAACTGTTTGCAGCCACCATATAATTTCAGTTGCCACCAACTGTGACTAAACCTCTGTTGATACCATATAACTTGACCTTGCTTAGTCTTTATTCTACCTTATGGATTTGCCTCAATGATGCTTCACACTGGATGTCAACAAGCTTGTTAAACTGAAAATCAGTTATGTGGTCCACTTTTTTTCTTAGGAAAAAGGGAAAAATTAGAAAATATCCTTAATGGCTTATGGGCAACACAATTTGTGTTGTACTGAATTGAATTTAATGTGTAGAATGACATCACTAGTCAGCCTCCTCCACATGCAGTTGCATGTTAATCACAGTTCATAAAAAAGACAGGCTGTAAATTTAATCCATGCAATTATTTTATTAAAGTTTTACAAACATTTGTTGTGGTTTGTTACAAAAAAGATTCAGATTTTGAATTCAATAAGGTGGTCTTTATGCCACTCAGTACAGCCTACTGTAGTTCACATTTGCTTGTATTTTAATATAGGGTGAGGAATTCCTGCTTGGTCTGCTATATAATCTACAAATGAATAATGTATTCACAAGTATAAAACAGTGAGAAATGTGTTAAAATATCTTCTAAAAGATATGTTTTGATGTTACACCTAACGCCCCAGCTGTGCCAGTAACATTTGTGGTTTCAAGTTGTATGTGAAAATGTAGGTCTCTGCTGAGTTCTGCACATTCCTTACATGTAATAATACATTATTTAAAAGACTGGCAGTGTTCCTTTTTATATCGATAGGCACTAATCAGGCACAAATATACCATGCCAAAACCTCCCCTCAAAAGTCCTTTCCTCAAGAAATATAATTCTTTGAAAACAAAAACACAACTACCTTCACATACACAACAACAACAATAACAATAATAACAACAACAACATAAAACAGTACCCATTTCCTACAGCATTACTTATAAAGCTGTTAAGTACACAAATATGTTTTAATACTGCTTGGAAGATTTGTGTCACATTTTTTCACAGGCAAACACAATAACCATGGTTGTGAAAACACTGAAGAAGAAGAAGAAGAAGAAGAAGAAGAAGAAGAAGAAGAAGAAGAAGAAGAAGAAGAAGAAGAAGAAGAAGAAGAAGATTTTATAGTTTTGGGGAAAACAGAAAATTATAACCTGTTGGGTTGTTTTTTTTCATAATGTGCACAGCTTGTAATAAGAACCAGTAATTAGACAACAGTATGCAAGACACAGAGACTTTCTACTTGCAAAAAAGGAAGTGTGCATACCGGAAAAAATAAAAATCAAATTCATAACATTTTATAACAATATTCAAAACAGTAATAATACACAGAATATTGTGGGATAAATTTATAAATGCAAAATGAATATCCAGAATTTTGATATTTCTGTAAAGCTGCTTTGTGATTATGACTATTGCTAGAAACACTAAAATAAAAATAAATTGATTTGAATTGAACAGTGTTTTACTGAGGGGGGATTAAGCTGTTGTCACCAAATCACCTTAAATGAAACTTGCTTTTGTATATTCAATTATTCCACAAAAAGAATGATTTTTATGTATTTATATAATTGCACAATATACTGTAAATTCATTCTTTGGGCTTAGGTGAATGGACTATACTATATACTATACTATATTTAACTTCCCTTATGCTGACAAATGTAAATCCAAGATTTCTCCTCCTATTTTTATATTAATTCAGTATATCACTGTTTACCTCATTATATTTGAGGATTATAAAAACTACTGCATAAGTGCAAGAAACTTGCTCTCTTCTGCAAGGGTAGTCAGGAGGGAGCTCATGTTTACAATGACCATGTTGGTTGTACCAGGAGTCAAACTATGAAGTACTGCTGAGAGGTGTGGTTTTGTAAGGCAAGAGAAAGTCTGTGACAAACCATGAAGAACACTAGGACTGATGACATCAGAAACAGGATTGCCCTGGTCAAAGTTATAATCCAAGATTGAGGAAAAATGATCAACATTATCCTGAACACTGTCATCTAGGCTGATTTCTACGGTGCTGGTCACCTGATCAGCCCCAGGTGACAGAAGATCCTCCAAGGGTTTACAAGTTACTCCAGTCTGAATTTTAAATGATTCTATACGGCAGTGCTGAGCTCTGAAGTTTGAAGACTAAGCAGGGTCAGAGCACTGCTCGAACACTTGCTGTTGCTGCATGGAAGAGCATAGGTTTGATTGAAGTGTATCTTCTATTTCTAGTTTAAATCTTGAAATGTGGTTGGCAAGTGAACAGTAGGTAATATTAACTTTTTTAAATCTTTGGTAGGCCTGTTGGCCAGAATATTCTTGTGATTGAGAGGCGTATTGATCCACATGCTGGCTGGACATTGCATGCTGGGATTGTAGAGAGACCATAAAGGCATGAGATAAACTGGATTTAATTGTTTCATGCAGGAAGGAATTACCACTTCTTTGATATGGAATTTTAGAGTTATGTTGAAGCTGTTGAATTTCTGACTGACTGGCTTGAAAAGGGCTACCAGGTTGGATGGGACTCAGGGCATTTTGACAGTTGTGCTGACCAAAGTTATATGTGACTGAGCTGTTCCTTCTTTTGCCATGGCAGTTCCATTTTCTAGACTCTACTGACTCCACTTGGCTCATTCTGCAAGATATTGATTGACTTGAATTCGCTTCTTGTCTATGTTGATTTGAGTATTTGTGTCCATTTCTCAGTTCTTTTTTTTGGTGAACAATACTCCTCTGAACAGGGTGTTGCTTGTTTCTGAAGTTTGAAGGGAGCTGCTGTTGTATAATCGTATTTTCAAAATGACCAAATGGAAGGTCTAATGTTTTAATTTGTTTTGGCCACCAATGACACCTCCCTGGCTCCTGAGGAGAAAAACAATCTGGAATTCCTGAGCTGACCTCATTCCTCTTGATCAGCAGTCTCTCTTTACTGGGACTTTGTGTTTCATGTGCCGCATTTTGCTGTGAAAGATTCTGTGTGTTTTGCACCTCCTTGCTATTCTGGGTTAAATAGCTTTTGTGAAATTGACAATTTATGATTTTTTTCAGACTGCTGGGAGCTTGATAATCCTCAGGATGAATGGCATCATCCCTAAATAACAGAGCCTCATCATGCTCCATGGCTAAAGCTGATTGTGCTGATTGCTTCACAATGCTAGGAAGGAAAGGGGAGACCTGACCACCCTCTAATTTGGTGTAGTTTTGGTAGGTTGTACTTCTACCAACCCCTCCTGGAAAATAATTTACAACCAGAGATGGTAATTGTCCCATGTTGTTCAGGCTGCCAAAACACTGTACCTGAGGACTTTGATAGGTACTTTGTTCTCTTGGCCTTAGAGAGTCATTTGTTCTTCTATCAATATTGCTTGGGATTTCCCTTGTATACAGTCCCCTCTGTCTGTATTTACTGTGACTGCTTTGTCCATCACTACTGCAACATGGCCTGAGTAGTGTTGGCAATATGATCTGGTTTGGGCCTTTCACATCCCTGGACTTAGTTGTTTGAATTTTATAGCTCACTTGTTCCATGTGAGACAAAGGTGTTGGAGGGAGCTCACCAGTTGCAGTTGCAAATGTTGCTTTGAGATGATAATGCCTTGCTGGTGTTATGTTCAGTATACCTCTGGATCCCATCCCATCTCCTCTCACACCTCCATTTACACCTCCCCAGGATCCTCCAATGACTACCCCACAGGAACCACCACCTCCACTATACAGGCTAACCTCACTGGAGCGACGCGAGTCATCAGTGGAGATGGGGTCATAGGAGTCAGTATCACTGAGACTGTGCAGCAGTCTTTGTTGACTGTGGTCAGACTGTGAGGCTTTGCTCGAGCAGAGGCTTGAGAAGCAGGGAGAGATACTTAGGTAGGCTGAGCTGGTGGCACTGCCACTGCTTTCACAGCAATCCCGTAAAAGGCTCAGCATTGTCAGCTCTGTGCTGGATGGCTCAGGATTTAATGAAGGCTGAGGCATTGGTTCACCCCCACAAGATCTTTTGAGTGTACCCAAGCCTAGAGTTCACAGAAAAACATAGCCATGTAAAGAAAAGTGCAGCATAACTTATCATTACATTTACCAAAGACATCTGCATCTTATTTACAAATGTGCCATAACAACAAAGTAATCTGATCTTGTGAACAGGAGAGATTACCAAGAGTAGAAAGAGTCAGTAACGAAAACAACAACAACAACATACACAGTGTGAACTTATACAAAGTTTTACCTTTCCCTGTGAGGGTGGGAAGACTGTGGACTTTAGAGGGTGCAGTGTGTGACAGATGTCCCAGCCTTGATGTCTCTCCATTTACCTGCCTGAGCCTATCTATCTTAACCTGTTCCATCCAGCGCAAGGGCTGCCCTAGACTCCTGTGGGACTGTAGGGCTAGAGTAGCTGCTATGGCTGTAGCAGTGGATACAGTAAAGACCATGATAGAGGAATAACCCTCTTCTCCCTCATTGTCCTTCTCTTCATCCTTCTGTTCAAACTCCTGGTCCTCCACCACCTCCTCCTCCATAAGGCTAATAGAGCTCACAGTAAGTTGGACTCCATGGCTGAAATGGGAGCTGCTGGGGGACTGGTAACTGCTGCATGGAGACTGACTGCTAGGGCTTGGCTGAGCCGTCTGCGAGACAAGATATACATGAATAAATTAAGTGTGGCAAGCACATTTAACAGTTAAACCATGATGAAATGTGAGCTCTTCTAATGAAAACAATAAAAGCATTCCAGGAAAACAAGATTAAAATACAGTGATGAAAGGCATTGGACATGGAATTGATGAAAACCTTTATGTTTTTTTTCTTTTGGTCAGGCCTGATTTAGAGTCCTACTGTAACACTATTCATATTTTTTGCTTTCCAAAATCAAGATTCATCTGTTCTGGTTGCTTTAGTTTACTGGCTGTTGCCATGGTTTTACTGATAGCATCAAGAGGACAATAAAATTTATTGTATATATAAACAGTGTGATGATATAGTAGATATAGAAATGCAATCCTTATATCAATAAGGACATGTTTTTATCAGCAGAGCAATTCCACTGATTGACTTTGAAGCAGTGATTAAGAATAAATACAGGTACAAGGGAACATAAAAATCAAATCCTATTAGAAGTCAATAAATTACTTTACTTCTGATTTACAGAAAATAACATAAATGGTATACATTCTGGTGTCATGACTGCTAAAGGATGAAATGATAAACTGTATAATGATACCACACAGAGATGGGTAAAAACAATTTTTGTATAACCTGATGATCTCTAATTTGTAAGGAAAATATGAGGTATGTCAGGATGAATATAGCTCTAATTCACAAGGATATCATTGCTGATCATTTATCAAATCTCACCTGATCACCCACTGTCCTTAGAAGGAGGACAAGTAAAGCATGATGCATTGAATGAAAAAGACATTCAGTTATTATACATGCCATTCAGAGCAAAGTTGGCATAGATGTAAAATAAGTGAAGAGTTAGAAAATGAGGGAAAGCAGGTAAGTATGTAAAGGTAATATATTTCAACCACAATATCAGATCTGAAAAACAATTTCTTTAAAGACGTCAATAAGAAATAAGTAAAATGGTTCACAAAATAAACCATATGAAGTTATTTGAGTGTGAAAAGGTGCTCACCATGGGCTTCTCTGTCTTTATTGACTTGACTGGCAGACAGTCATTTTGTTTTGAGGTAGCATTGTTATACTCCTTTTGGTCAGGAAATGCTTCAATTGTGCGTTGCAATTTTGACAACCGGCCTTGTCCATTGGATACAGGCTCACGGGTATGAGCCGGGGATCGGGTATAGACATCTCCGCGCTGTTTCTTAGTGACATGGGCCTCAGGACCATGAACAGTTTTTACATGTTTGCGCAGAGAGCTGGGATCAGTGTAGCGTTTGGTGCAGCCGGGTATTTTGCATATGTAGGGTTTCTGAGAAACGTAAAAAAAATTTCTTCATGATTTTAAAAAGGCAAGGTAAAAAAAAAACAATAAAACCTGTATGTTTTATGTTATATATTTTATAACACGATAAACTAGTAAATGATGGGGTTTAAAATATGAAAATACTTTCTCCTTTCTTTTCTACTTTCGGCTTTTCCTTTTAGGGGTCGCAACAGCAAATCATCAGTTTCCACCTAGCTCTATCCTTGGCATCCTCTACTCTTGCATCAATTAACTTCATGTCCTCTTTCAACACATCCATACATCTCCTCTTTGATCTTTCTCTTTTCCTCTTACCTGGCAGCTCCAACATCCTTCTACCGATATAACCACTCTCCTTCCTCTGCACATGTCCAAACCATCTCAATCTAGCCTCTCTAGACCTTTGGGGACCTTGTCCCAAAAACAGCCAAGCTGAGCTGACTCTCTGAGGTGCTCGTTCCTAGTCCTGTCTATCCTCATCACTCCCAAAGAGAACCTCAACATCCTCATCTCTGCTACCTCCATCTCCGCCTCATGTCTTTTTCTCAATGCTACAGTCTCTAACACATACAGCATAGCTGGTCTCACTACTGTCTTGTACACCTTTCCTTTGATTCTTGCTGACACTCATGTTATACAACACTCAAAATAATTTTCTCCACCCACTCCAACCCGCCTGTACTCACCTCTTCACCTCTTTTCCACACTCCCATCACACTGCATGGTTGACCCCAAATACACACCTTCTTGATTTCAGCACCCTGTAACCTCACTGCTCTACTTCCCTGTAACCTCACTGCTCTACCTTTGAATGTTCACATGCAACCCCTGTGGCCATATCGGGGCGGTTCTAGACCTTTATATTGCTAAGTATAATTTTTACTTTCAAAAATAAAAAATTAAAATTACAATTGCAAAAATTACAAAAATTAAGTTAAAATGCAGGACATGTCGTCGATGGGAAAGAAAATTATTTATCAGTTTGATCCAAGAGCGATTTTTTTACTTTGCTTTTATGCGCATGTGTTGTAGTCTTTCAAAAGTGCATCATCAGCTGTCTGCTTTATTTGAACAGGGAGCACAGAGTCAGTCAGAGCTGGAGCATTTATCTATAATGTTAATTGGCGGAAAACCGCAAAGACGGCAACCAAAAGCAGGGAAATTTCACTATTCTTATTACTAGCGTTGATAGCACAAACAAAATATTAATGCAAGCAATCCATTCAATACTAAATAAAAATAACATTTATTGATTTGGTCTTTGTCTTGTGAATATATTTTTTTATTAAATGACTGCATTATTTGGACACATTGTTTGTAGAGAATGCACAAATACATGAACTGATCTGATTCAAGACTGGCATCATTACATCATGCGTCCACTTTTGCCATTTTTTTTTTGCCCCTTTTGCCACTTTTTTGCCTTACTATGTAGTCATATAATATATAATATAAAACTCTTCTTGTTTTAAATTCTCTCTGAGGGCTAAGCACCCCTAAAGATGAAATCCTAGAACCACACCTGGGCCATATTATGAAAATATGACCAATGTGTTATTTTAATCCTCAATGCATTAATGGACATCTTATTTCTTTAACTGCTCAATTGTTCCATTTGCCAAAGTATCAACAGGCTAAAAGTGGAAGTGTGTATGTACCTCATTGGAGTGGGTCCGATTCTGATGCTTGGCACGGTCTGATGCATTTGAGAAGGCCTTGTTGCAGCCTTCATGCTCACACACATAAGGTTTCTCTCCTGTGTGAGAGCGCAAGTGTGTCTTTAAGTTCTCCAGTCTAGAGTAGGCCTTAGAACAGCCCTCAAACTACGCACAATAAGAGAAAAATGGACTCATAAGTATCATGAACCTTATGCACTCTAAATAACTGGGACACAAACTTACTGTGTTATGAAATAAAGACTGAGTTTTTACAGTCACTTTAAAATTATTGTTAGATAATAAACTTTTTCCTAAATATTTAAAGAACATCTTTAAAGAATTCTTTTTAAGAGAAGTACATGCTGGGAAGTAGTTTCTCACCGTGCACTTGTGTGGTTTCTCGCCTGTGTGCCTGCGCATATGTACCACCAGCATGTACTGGGCTTTGAAGGGCTTCTGATCTCGAGAGCACTCTTCCCATCGACACACAAACTCCTTCTTCTCTCCATGTATATGGTCATTGTTTATATGCTTAATGAAAGAAGACAAAGATAAAGATAAAGATCAATGTTTGGATAAGAGAGGTAGTTGTTAACAGTAAGCTAATTAGTAAGTAATGTAAACAGTAACTAATTAAACACTAGATTGGATTTATGTCTGCTTCTGCAGAGAGGTTTATCAATATATTCCCATGCATGTTTGGATAACAATCTGACTCCATAGAATTGACAAGGTGACTAAATATGTACAGTCAACATTTTGCTACTGAATGGATAATGTAGCTCCACTTAAAAGAACAATAATTAGAGATAAAAAAAACCACCCATGAATAATGTTCGTATATGTACATGTACCTTAAAATAAACCACTAGGAAATTAAAACATAAAGGCAATTAAAGTACATTGGGACTATTTCATGCAGCATGCAAGGAATGCCTCGTGAGCTTCAGAAAATCTCTAGATGAGGCATCTAGGTGAGTATATCTGTCCACCTTAATTGAAGTTAACAGAAATAATTCAAAATTTCTATTTACTATTGTAGCAATATGAATTAAGAATAAAACCAATGTTAAAAAAATGTACACCTTCAATATGCAAGAGAAAAATCTTCATGAATTATTTCACTGACAGTATAAAAAATATCAGGCAAAGTATTTGAGTCTTAATTGAAAATCTGAGAATTTTAGTCTTGTAGATAACAATATTACTATATCAGATAAGCAATTGGAAGGTTTTACTCATCTTTAAAAGACTGATTTAATTCCACAATTTTTTCTTCAAAATCACAGATAAAAGTAGAAACAATCAAACGTTTGCATTGGTTATTTGCCTAAATCTTTTAAACTAACAGTTAACAAACCCCTGATTAAAAACCTGAGCTTGACCCCTGTCATAATAAATCATGCCCTGCATCAAAGTAGGCATTTTTTCCTAGCTTCTGGGTCATTTTTTCCTATCTTCTGGGTCTTCTGTGTTTTTTTGTTTGTTTGTTTGTTTTCAGTGCCCTGCGAAATCACCCCAGACCTGTCCGGTGGGGGATGTTGCTCCACTTCCTGGTTTTCCGTGGAGGAAGCCGGCTCACTTCCTGTCCGCGGGGGTGTTCCAGGCTCGTATTTTGCCCCAGGGATATTTTTGTTTATTTTTTTCTCCGTGGCGGAGCATTTTTTGCCCATTTTCTCCCCGTTCTGGTTTTCGAGACTTGGAGCTAGCTGCGGTGTCAGGGGTTGTGCTCGGCCATTGTGCTCAACTGTGGACATCGCTTGGCTCTTCTGCTCGGTTGTGGATGTCGCTCGGCCCTTCTGCTCGGCTGTGGACGTCGCTCTGCCCTTCTGCTCGGCTGTGGAGGTCGCTCTGCCCTTCTGCTCGGCTGTGGACGTTGCTTGGCACATGTAATGCTTTTATATTTCTTAAGCCTAATTAAAATAAAAGAACCCTAGTAATATTATCTAGGAGAGCTTTAAATGAAAGACTGGAGTCAATAAGCATGCCAAGATCTTTTACTGCCAAATGGGTTACTCTGTACACAGAAACCTTCTGGCTGCATGTTATCCTAGGACAAGAACATGAAATATGCATCCACTGAAGTCTTTTACACATTCTTAAGTCTTTTTTAACTGGTGCCTCTTATCTGGCTTTGTAGAAACATCTAACTGTGTATTATCAGCATAGCAGTGGAAGCTAATACCATGTTTTTGAATATTTGTAACAAGAGGTAGCATATATAAGAAAAAAGCAGTGGGCCTAAAAGAGACCCTTGTGGAACATGTTGTAGCGTCTGGTACAGGTCATTTTAGATTTCATGTCCCAGGCACCCTAAATTTCAACATCTACTCTTCAATCAACCGATGAGCAACCCAGTTTCACACACCCACAACTGGCTCCAGAATGGCTGATAAGCCATTCTGACCAGATAACCAGATAAAGACCAGATAACCCCATGCGGCTTCTCTGATTGAACTCCTAGGGGCCCTCAACCAGAACACACACACACACACACACACACACACACACACACAAACACAATGAGACATTCCTTTATCTAATAAAACAAGTAGATAAGGTACTCTAAGGTTCTCATTCTTATAACCCTTTTTGTAATATGTGTTCTTCTTTTCAGGCTTGCCTGACTTAAAATTATTTGCTCCTTAATTTCCTGACAAGGGTGTATTTTATTCATGTGTCAGAAAACAACATTGTATTTAACATCAGTTATACTCTAATTACTGATCATGGCATGTTAATGTATACCTGTCCTAATGCCGTATGCCCCTTTAAGGTCTGATGTCAGAATGTATACGAAGCTATCGTTTTCTTTTTACTTCCCTAAGGAAAGTGCATTTTGTTTTGTGTTTCATTTTTGTTTCTTTGCCTTTATAAGAACACAATATCGCATTGACATCAGTTACCCTTCGATTACTGATCTGTGTATGTAATGTACCGCTGCCGTTATACCGTCATTACCCTTCATGTTTAGTATCCAAATGACCACAAAATTATCGGTTACTCGTTTTTCAAACAATGGTGTATTTTAATTGAGCACGAAAGGTGCCATACCGTCTTAATACACCTTGGGTAACTTTAAAGTCATCTAAAAACTTTAAAGTCATCTAAAAGCCCACAGACACCTGAAACAAAGGGAGTTTTTCCCTCCAAAATCTAAGGCCATAGCATTGGCCATCTCCCCAAAGATGGGTGGAGTTCGCAACCTTTAAATTGTCACAAACACCACTAATCAGTGGTCAGACTTTCGGAACAGCTTGGAGACGACTCCATCTTCCTTCAAAGAAGTTCCAGCAAGCTTCACTTCCAAGAACGACAACTATTCTGATCTTCAGGAGAACTTGGAAGAACGTCTGACCCCACCCTAACTGACTTTTCAGAGATTTCTCTGTTGCATCCGGACTCTTGTGCAGTAAGCCAATGCAAGTAACCGTTTCCTTTACCAACCAGTTTAGATGCATATTTTAAGTATGAACCTTGTATTGTGTCTTGAGGTGAATTTAAGTTTCCGGTGACGATTTCCCAGTTAGGGTGTGATTAATTTTTGAGTCTAAGCTTGCCATTCCTTTCCTTCCTTTCTCTAATTTCTTCTTTCCAGTCTCTTCCTCCCTTTCCCCAATTTAAATTTATTTTGTTTTATTTTATTTTCATCTTCGTTTTCCCTATTTCTTTTTGTTTGTTTGTGTAGTTAGTTTTATGTTGTGTTTGTCTCATTCATTAAATGCCATATTTTTGTGCCAAATAAGTGATTGTCTCTGAGTATCGCTCACAAATTAAGGTACCTGCAACATCTGGTCTGAACTACATGCTCTATTAAGTTAATTTAATTTAAATTATGGTCTAAAGTAAAAGGGAAGCGAATCTTTCTTGGCCGGGAAGATACTGCCTTCATAGAATTAATAAAGGTTACACGGCCTGTTCGCCGGACGAACAGACCAAATAAGTGTAACGTTAATTCCATTACCGTTAATTTCAACTTAGGTTAAAATTTTTAGAAGTCACTATAACACGTTATAGTTACTTATAAATATTTACCTTGCTTCATGAGCCAAAATTGCTACAATGTTATGCAAAATGAAATCACCATTTACATCTATAACTGATAACATTCAGTCAAAATAGAACTGAGCCATGAGAGGGCTGTTCCCTTAACTACAAACAACACTTTTTAGTCTATCAACAAGTACAGTAACTAGTTGACAACACCAGCAAGGAGACACAACCCTGATCAGAGGCCACTAGTAGATTTCCCACAGTAACCAATGCTATAAAAAGGCACACATTTCATGAATATTATTTCATGCATGTTATTCCTATGTATTTGTGGAAATAAATATGCTATACAAATTGAAAATAATATTTGCTTTACCTATAGCCACTATTTTATTCTATTTTCCTCTTATCCTAATCCTAGCATATGCCGTGTTGGAAGTGCTTGTATAACAAAAAGAATTAGCCTTGTCATTCCAATACTGCCAAACAGAATGCTTCGCATTTCATGCCACAACAGAAGCAATACCCTTATCATACACAACCTGGGTAGCTGGCAGAACACTACCTTGAGGCAAGGGACAAAGAGACAGAAAAGAAAGGGAAACAAAAACAGGGTGAGAAAAAAAAATCAGAATCCCATACATACAAAGCAGGATAGGGGACAGAGGCAGGCGACAGTGAGAGTGATAGAGTAGGATTCAGGAAAAAATGAGTGAAATGTGCTGGTAGAGACAGAGAGAGTAGCTCATCCTCTATTCTTCTTCATGACATGAAGGCAACCAGCATCACTAGCTTCTCTGTCATCTTCCTACCATCTGTCCAAACTTTCCCAGAGTTTGAATAGTGCTGCAGGAGTTTGTTATTGGTTTATGTGTGAGAAAGAATGACTGTGAGGTGGCGGACTGTCATTCAAACCTGACCCTACTTTCATACCCTGGCTCTGTTTCTGATTACTGGCCTTGTTTTACCCCAACAAAGACCAGATTTTAATTTTAATTTTATCATAATATTGAAAACCCTGAGGCATCTGCTCTCATAATAATTAATTCTTAATAAAATGTTGACCAGCTCAGAAAGTACTTTAGCAAAGAAACACCCAAAGTAAGCTTCATTTAACATGTATATAATATGCATATAATGTATTTAAGCAGTAAATAAAAAGAATCTGATTAATCAGGTAATCTTACAGGGAGATCAGTAAAATGACATGACATCTTGAGCACTAGCCACTTTTACTGGGAATGTAGTTCATATATGCAAAACTGCTCCAGGATCCAGGAAATTGTGAAATGAGGGATTATGCAAATAATCTTTTAGAATTAATGTGTGCTCCATGTCTGCAATTATTCATACCCTTTCTCAATAACCAATGGAAATGCCTTTATTTTTCCACTACAACTGCCAGTTTTTAAATTTCTCTACAAGTTTTTGGCACATTTCCACTAGGATTTTGGACCACTCCTATTTTGCATATTTGGACATTGAAGCTGGAAGGCTTCCTTGCCATCACTATGGACTTCAGCTCTTTCCATAAATTCTTAATTAGATTCTGGTCTGGACTTTGGCTTGGCCACTTCAAAATGCTAATATTGTTCTCTCTACCTACCATTTCTTGACCACTTTTGCAGGCCTGATGTTTTGCTTCAGCATATTAATTTAGTCTTACTTTTTCAAGTTTGCCTGCCATTGGCTGAAAACTCCCCCTAAAGCATTATGTTCCCACTACCATACTTGACTGTGGGGATGGTGTCCTTGGGGTTTAATGTTTCTTTTTTCTCCAAAAAAGCCACCACCCTTAGTCCAAACAAGTCAATTTTTTTCTTGTCAAACCCAAGAGTCAATGGAAAAAAGGCTTCTTTCTGATCCAGATGAGCTTTGCAAAGGCCCTGCATACTTTTCTGTGCCTGTCTTGAATAAGTGAACTCCACTTAGTGTCCACAGAGGCCAATATTGTGAAGTTTTTGCTGGCGAGCCTTAGAATTATGGCTTTGCTTGTGAGCCTTAGATTCTTCTTAGGCTCTCACACTACCAGTCTTGCAAGTGAAGGGGTTACTTTTGGCTTCCTACCAGATCCTTTTTTATATATATTTAGATATACATATAATTGTAATTATATACTATAATTGGCCAAAATTGTAATTATAATAAACATTGCCAGAAAATTAATATTAGTTTAGACTCTAGAGTTAAAGGATTTTTTATTTTTCTTTATTCATAATCTCCCATCCCTCTCCCGTTCCTTCAATGTCCCTTGCACTGAGTTTAATTCAGTGTTGTATGATATGTCTGATGTGGCAGTGGCACTCAATAACTGCATCAGAGGATGAATAGAGAGAAGGAAACTATTGCATGTCCCTTAACACCCACTTCTACATATGAGTCTGATGCAGTCATCTATGATGTATGAGGTTACAACGCTGATTGCAGGATGAACAAGGATGGTAAAGAGAGGAGAAAGGAGTGGAAAAGGGTTTGACACTAATCTTGTAATGGCCAGATGTACTGTAACAGCCCTCGTAATTGAAAAGATTGTACCAACAGAATCCTAATAGACTGAAAAACATCCGTTTTTTCCTCTGGGAGAATACGTAATTGAAATATGTTAACCCTACATCAGAGTATTTCCTTTTTCAATTAAGGCTACAAGTGAAGCAAAATCCATTGATGGTTAAAAGCCTTTAACCATCCAAACCACCTTTGAGCACTATACAATATACTGTATTATTACAAGCACAATACTCACACACACACATATCCTGTATCCCCTATCCATATATTTGAGACATTCCGTCTTAAATTATTCCATGTTTATCATGACAGTATTTTAAACTGGTATTATGCACTCTTCACTCTGTGCCCTATTGTCCACCACTTAACTCTCAGTCCATTCCAGGAAAACCAGAAATACTACACTAAGTCTTTGTGTGTACAAGTAGAATATTCTACTTAATACACTAGTTAATAGCACTGTTCTATTAACAGAACTGTTAATATTACAGAACTGTTCTATTAACTAAAGTGTTCTGCTGTAATGTAATAAATTATAGCTCAGGAAATAATAGGCTGTTGCAAACAACAGAAAAGTTGCTTATGTGCAAAATGAACTGAACTACTGTAAGTGAAGCTTTTATAATGAGTCATCATTTGCCATTAAATTTCATTTTAGCATGTCTATTTGACCTGATGTTTAGCTCTATATATGTGCAAAGTATTTAAAGTGTTTAAAAGTAATCTCTTTATTCACTTGTTATACTCTGGTCCAAAAACAAATTTTTTAATACAAAGGAACTATAAATATTTTGTCATGCATAAGGAAGTACATCAGTCCATCAGAAGTAATCTGGGGATGCTGCAGCACCATAAGAACCATTAAATTTAAAATTAATGAAATGTATTTTGCCCAGTTTTCTTTTGGTCCAACCCAATTACCTATCAGTCACAAAACTATTCTTCATCATCATTATGATCATATTCTTAGTAGTAGTATTAAATTATAATGTAAAATTAAAACATGTTACTAATATTTAGCTTTAATTTTTTTTACTGAAAACAATAACCAGTTTTATTAATTACCAGCTTTATCAGCACAATTATCATTAAGACAGAACCCAAGCAATGCTAAACTACACAAATTATCTTGGGCCAACATATAGTATATGCTGGACTAGGGTGTCTTTTTTTCACTAAGGCTAGACTATTTAGACCTTTTGGACTAATGTTGATGCCTTAAAAGTTTGTACTGTATGTGCAGCAAAATGTATGATCAAATTAAAATGGCATAAAATAACCAATATATCATTCTGAGGTTTATTTACAAACCTAAAGCAGGAAAAAATGCATGAATACCCTCATTACTGAACCATTTTATAGCCTCTTTATAGCCTCTTTAACAAACCTTAAACCCATTTATATTGTCTGATTATGATCTGTTTTCTGAGCTGTCCTGCCTGCCTTATTAAAATGCAGCCATGCATGAAAATAGCCTGTTTACAGGCTATTTCCCTGAAGCAGGAAATCCAACAGCCTTCGGTTTTATCAGTCACACTAATAAATCATACAATCCTTTTGCATGTCAGTCACTTAAGGATTCTGTGTGGAAAGAGAAGAAATAGAAGCTAAATGGGATGTGAGGACTGGGGAAAAAAGTTGAATGAGAAGGAGGAGGTTTGGGTGGATTTGGCATGTGTAATTCTGATTTGCCTTTTCATCTCTGTCTAAGATACTCCAGACTGATAAAGCATCTTATCCTAAAACTGATCAAAAAAGGGGAAAAAATCCACATTTAACAAATTAAAGGCTCCCTGCACCAGCCGGAGGGTATGTTAAGGGAGAAGAGAGGTCTTCCCACCCCCACTAGTCTTTATCTCTCAAGCACAAACAGGCCTTGAGACATAGTATTCCGCCTTTATAAACCCCCACCTCACCCAAACTCACCAAATGCTAAACATTGATGTTTTATATATATATATATATATATATATATATATATATATATATATATATATATATATATATATATATATATATATATATATATATGGTGTGGGTGGGTGGATAGGTTTTGTGTGTGTGTGTGTGTGTGTGTGTGTGTGTGTGTGTGTGTGTGTGTGTGTGTGTGTGTGTGTGTGTACTTAAATCATAATCATTTGGATCACTGTTATCACTCATTGAAAATAATATAATGTCTTCTAATAATGTCTAACTAATGAAAATTATTTTAGTATGTGCTATTTGTGCCATATCACACATTCTTTCATGCAACGACAGTAACTTTCATTCACTGAAGAAAATGCTTGTAAAGTACAAAGATCTGTACACTTCAAAATAAAATAAAAAGCATAACAAAACAATTTGGTCATGAATAAATATACCCTATGAGTGATGTTCTATTCATTTCCATTCAATGTGTGCATTTAGACCCTAATATACTTTAGAAATATATAGTCCTGTGAAGGTGCCCTGTGTGGATGCTCACAGAGTTACTTACACATAAGCCGAACATGTCCATTAGAGGGCAGTGTTGCTTAAATCACACCACCATTTAAAGAAAAAGAGACAATGACCAACAAAAATATTTGGAGGGAAAACCATTTCTGTTAGGTAAAAATTAAAAAGGTGCACAACATATGAAGCAGTATTTCAAATCGCTCAATTATTATCTTAAACTTCTTTGTCGTTTTCCAATAAATATTACTTGTTGTAATTTTGTATTAAAAAATTTACTGAACTATTATGCTCAAGCCAAATAATTTCTAAAGCAGAAAAGACTTCATTATAGTACATCAAAAAACTTGAGACAATAGTAAGTCCAAATTACATTTTACATATAATGCTCATACAGATGAACGACATTGATGTAATGTAAACATCAGGATTTAGGCCTCATCATAGCACAAAGACAACACTGGTAAATGGGATGTTACTGGCCTTGTTGTTGTCAGATCCTAGGGCAGTTTTTGACACCATTGATCATGCTATTTTAATTGATAGGCTAAAATAATTGTTGATGTTAAGAGAAGAGTTCTCTCCTGGGTCAGGTCTTATTTGACTGATCGTAATCAGTTCATACAATTAAATGGTGTCCTCTCTAAGCATTCTAAGGTTTTGTTCAGTGTTCCACAATGGTCTGTTTTAGGCCCACTACTTATATCCTTATATGCTACACCTTGTTGAAATTATTCGGAAACATGGTATTACCTTCCACTAATTTGCTAATGATAAACTGTTATATGTTTCAGCAAAGCCAGTTGAGAGACCCCAGTTAATTAAGAATGAGGAATGTGTAAACAACATCAGACAGTGGATGCTTACCTACTTCCTCCTGCCTAATTGCCTAAATGCTTATACTAGTACTGCATGTAGCCAAAAGTAAGCCTTCTGATTATAGAGTGGTGACTTTGGATAACCTTTCTATTTCTATCTATGTGTAGCAGTAAAAGACCATGGTGTGATTGTTGACTTAAGTGTTTCATTTAAAGCTCATGTATATAATATCAGTATGGAATACTTCCTTCATCTCAGAAATATTGCTAAGATGAGAAATATGATGTCACAACACTATGCAGAAATACTAGTACATGCATAAACAAACTCTAGCTAGTCCAGAATGCAGCGACTACAGGTGTAACTAGAAAAGAAAATATGCATATCTATCCATACTGCATTGGCTCCCAGTCAGATTTCACACTGAATATAAAATACGATTACTGACCACATTAAAGCCCTCACTGGTCATGCACCACAGTACCTGAGTGACCCCTTTTTTTAATGATCCGCCACACATACTTCGATCAAAGGATGCAGGCTATTTGTTGGTACCTCAAGCAGTAACAGCTACAGCAGAGGACAGAGCTTTTTCTTACAAGCCTCGCAGTTAGTGTTAAAGACTCAGACCAAGTCTCAGTTTGTAAGACCAGGCTGGAAACCCTTTTGTTGAGTAGGCTTTCTATGTAAAGTTTTTCTTAGGCAAATGAACAGATCTAAAGGTTTCCTGGGCATTCCTGAGTGTTTGGTGTACTTGCATGCCACTCAGGTTTGACTGAGGAATAGGTTAAAATTCCTCAAAGCCATGGTTACTGGAAATGTTTACTGAAATCAAAGGTTCACTCAAGGGAAAGGACTATACAGGTATTTACATTTAATATCATGTAAGAGCTGCCTGCTGCAGTGTAATGCAAGGAACAAGAAATGACAATAATTAAAGATATGTAGGGATACATCAAGAGAATTGGTACAGAGACATACTGTTTTTTAGATTAACATGATTAACACTGAGCCCTGATCTGTGTGCAATGAGCTTGCAATGTCTAATTATTATGGCTGATAGGTAATTAATGAAGAAAGTGGAAAGTTTGTATGTGAGGTAAAAAGTAATAAATAATCAAGGGTTTTTCACAGATACAGAAAATACATGTACTCACACACATGCATACACAAATACACAGAATTGTCATTGTGTGGCTCTTACATTAATATGCAGCTAATTAACACAATGTTGAACCTAAACTTTAACCCCAGTAAAAAAATAAATAAAAGCTGTGTTTTTTGTAATAACACAAAAAAAACATGGGAGTTTAACCACAAAGTAAAAACTGTCAGATGTTCCAATTCTTGTGGAATGATTTTGCCCCCACGAAGATATGACAGTCTGTGTAGTAGAAATCTTAACTCTGTTAAAATAAATGTCACCATTCTGAGTAAGTTTGTGCAGTGGGTCTAAATTGGAGCCTGAGTATATTTTTATGCAGCAAACACAGACAAGCAATGTGATAAGCACTATTTTATGAGATATTAAGTTCAACTAAACTTGTTCAAATAACAGAAGACCATTCCCAAAGAAAATATGTGTTCAATTCACTAACATGGTTCACAGAGGTGTTCTGCAGTCAGCCACTAGAGGGTCTCAGATGGTTTCACTTTTAAATGCCTATTACAATGTCCTCACCCATATACAGTTGTTGGCTTGCCCACACACACACACACACACACACACACACACACACACACACACACACACACACACAACCTATCCACCCACACGTATGCTACTGGCACCCCCATTGCTTTCAGAAATAGTGGCAAGAAGTTGTCAAGGTCCTCAAGCTTTGAGCACAGGCCTTCAAATGTGGGAGGCAGGCCATTCCCAGCTCAGGATATCAATTATAGATAGGGGGTAGCATGGCCGCTTCGGATTGCCATGTCAGAGTATGGATAGACAGCTGTGGAAAACTGAAGATCTTTCTATCCGATGTGCGCCTGTGTGTATGTGTGGAATGGTTAAAAGGGAACTGTGAGTGTATTAGGATGAGAACTGAGAGCTTAAAGAGAGCACACAAAGGCAGTTTTTTCACTGGTGATTAGCTTTCATGTCATGAGAGGTGAATGTCTTTCCACTTGCTGCCCCAGACTGGATATGGCTGTGACAAATGGCATGTCTGTACTAAAGACCGTTTTCAAGGGTGTGTTATGCTGTGATCCTTGTGATTACTTTGCCTACATTTAGATCAGTGTATGAAAGTACATAATGTAAATGAAATTAGGAAAGGCAGAAACCAAGACAGAGTAAGACAAATGTGTGTGTGTGTGTGTGTGTGTGTGTGTGTGTGTGTGTGTGTGTGTGTGTGTGTGTGTGTGTGTGTGTGTGTGTGTGTGTGTGTGTGTGTGTGTGTGTGTGTGTGTGTGTGTGTGTGTGTGTGTTTTTTCTCACATGCACAAGCTGTTCCTGGGTGTCAAACTCCCTGCAGCAGTTCTCCCAGTGGCAGTTAGTCTCATACACCACCTCTGGTTCCTGTTTCCCATCTTGCTTATCTTCCTCCTCCTTCACCTGGGTCATTCCTTCCAGATGATCCTGTACCAGCATAATACAATCAAAAGAAAACACATACTGTAGGTATTTTGGACAATACCTGTATGGAAGAGTGATGTATGATATAAAATACTGAAGCCCATTTTTCGATAATGATTCATAAACCTTGACCATAAATGTCCAACTTGCCAAACAAGTCAGTTTGATTAATTGTCTGGTATTGATTTTTATTGTAATATTTTGTATTAACAGGAAATTCATGCTGTTATTTTACACATAATTTAGGCTAAAACTGTCCCTATAGTACACAGTTTTAATTTCAGGCCAATGTCACAATTTTATTGACAAGAATCTACTGCAGTGACCTGTACAAAAAATATTATAAGCTTTGCAGCTGGGCATGCATTAAACCTTATCAAAAACTAAGCCAAATGCCAGGCATACTTCAGTGTTATTCCAATAATCCACATAAACCACACCATATTTGCCAATCATTACTTTCTTGAGTTCTGGAATGTAAATGTGTCAATAAGCAGATACAAAAGTAGGATTGTACACAGTGCCACTTTCTGTGTATGTATCTGTTAATAATAATAATAATAATAATAATAATAATAATAATAATAATAATAATAATAATAATAATAATAATAATAATAATAATAATAATAATAATAATAATAATAATAACAACAATAATAATAATAATTATTATTATTATTATTATTATTATTTATTTATTTATTTATTTTATTTTTTTCCACATATCCTGTATATGATGAAAAAAGGAGCAGAACTAGACCATAAAAATGTTTGAAAACTGATGACCCATTGCTGAAAGTATTCAACACTGCGCCTTGAGTGCATTGCTGGATTTTACACTGTGGAGAAATGTAATGGGTGCCATTTATGAAAATGTGTTATGTATTTATGTATGTGTGTACCTGCACACAATCTGCACCAGGGCTGGAAGGATCGTCATGAGGCTTGAGTTTGGAGCGTTTGCTTTGCATGGGGTCTCCTGTACTGGTCACTGCAGACTCACTGGTGGGTTTACTCTGAAACACACACACACACACACACACACACACACACACACACACACACACACACACACGCACACACACAAATAAAGAGCATTGTGTTTAAAACATACAAGTGCACTTCTGAAACTAGTCAAAAAAAAAAGAAAAGCAGAATCTCCTTTCAATTTGTATATTTAAGCAGTTTTTTTTTTTGCATTTAGTACTAATGTAAATATGTTTCAGGAAATATTCATCAGTTAATCAGGACTCAAGAATAACCTGGAAAAATGAACATGGTCTTTCAAATTCATACTGTAGTTGGTGCATACAGAGGTATTTGATATATATAATAATATAATAAATATTATAATTAAATAACTCTAGACAATGCCAGATAAATTCTTCTGCAGTTACTTCAGTTATATCATTGCTCAACAGTCCATTAGAAGACAAATAATACCAATACCAATAGGTCTACCACTTTCTCTATCTATAATGATCAATGGTTAGGTCCTCAGTCTGTTCCCATTAATTGTTCTTTTATGACCATTCAGGGAGACAAATTTGAGGGGGGCACTTGTATGAGTGGCATACTCATGCTCCTGTGAAGAAAGACTGTCATTAAGAATGAGAGAGTGTTCTATCTGCCATAGAATGAGATATAAAGTCATCAACATTGAAAAATACAATTCCGATTAGTATAAGCACAAAATATCCTAGTGCTCCCCACAGTATTTTATACTCCACCACAATCAGCAAGTAGATGTTTTAAATGTGTCAGTCCTTCCGAAAGTTGCACAGTAGATCTGGCTCTGATTAATAAAGGAAGCTTTGTCGTGAACAAAATGTGTTATTTCTCAAAGGTGCATATCAAACCGCAAAACTCTCAGTAATGTCCCCTGGGGTTTGTGTGAGAAAAGGGCTACCTGCAATCACATTCTGCAGTCATACGATGCTGATGTGTTTAGGGCACGTTCCATACACACACAGCAATAAAAATTCATCACTGATGCTGAGTGCTAATAAATCAAAAATTTTATAAATAACAGTGGAGAATCAGTTCCATCCAATTCTTTTTTTGTTTGTTTATGGAACATGAAGTGAAATACATATTTTGTATTTAAGCAAGATTCACTAAACAGTTCATAAGGGGTTGTGAACACAATGGAGCACTCACTTGTATGTCAGTGGAGATGATGGCACACTCTGTGGGCCCAGGTCCTGAAGGGGTGATGCCTGCTATAGGTCTGTGGGCAGTGAAGGCAGGACCAGGGTGGATGAGAGGGGGACTGTGCCCAAAAGTAGAATGCACAATGCCAGGAGGCCGGCCAATTATCTGCTGATGCATTTGCAGTGCAACTGGGGTGGGAGGGTAGGGAAAACTCAGTGCAGGACTAGAAAAAAGGAAAAAGAATAATAAGGATTTTAAAATATAGTTTTTATTGATTTATTTTATTGTTTATAATGAATAACAATTGTCCAATCGTTAAAATCTTGTTTGTAAAAAATATAATTTCTAATGAATATAATATTCAATATATAAGGTTTGTTAAAGGCATTCGTATGGTAACATTCAAATTAAATAAGATTTACCAACAAAAAAGAAAAAAGAAAATAACAGGTGTTTATTAAGTACATGATGAGCAAACAGACATACAGTAAGACGGAAAAGAGTTAAGAGGATACAAGTGTATGGTAATGTAAGTACTGTAAGTCTGAGAAGACAAGAAATCAGTACTATAATCTCAGGCTTACAATTATCTGTAGTTAAAATAAAAATAAAGAAGTTGTATTTAAATAAAAATGTAGAAACAAGCAGAGATGCAGCAAATAGATGTATCATTTTGGTTTGTTTTGTATCTGTGAGGACAAACAAATATTTCTTGGGACTATGTAAAGTCTAAGTAAATTCTTATCTTACAATAATTGTACAACACAATACAACACTGAAACACAAACAGGGTATAAATCATACTATTCTAAAACAATGTAATTATTAAAAATGACCTTAAATTTCTTAATCTCAGCAATGATTTTTTATGTTTAAATGAATGTTTCCTGATCGTATTCCATTTAGATGCTAGTACAATGCAATCTAAAATTATTTTATATAATATTTGATTGTGATATTTAAAATAAGCAGCTAAACTGGATGTCTGGATCCAACGGCAGGTCCCTAAGGCCCAATTCATTGTGGGCTCCTCTGACCCTTCATATGCCTTATCTTATTATTTTCAGAGATGAAATCAATGCAGCTAGACAATGCAGTGTGCTGTTCACTGTCTCATCACTCATCAGTATGTGTCCATGCACATTCCAGATATGAGTGATCAGCTTTCCTAGGTCAGTGATCAATCGCTTTGGATGGGGATCAGGAGCCCTTTCTGCTTTGTGTTTTTTTGTTTCTCTTAGGGCTTGTAGATTGTTTTTTCTCTCCACCCTGATCATGTAAGGAGGTGGTCTAATAGGGTTAGTGACACAACACTAGAGTTGTATGCATGAATCTTAGACCCCTAAACATCCAATAGACATTAATATACATATGAACCAATAACAAAAAATAATTCTATGATAAAAATCCCTCTCTGATGTTCATCATTAGCCTATATATGTATATTCTGCAGATAATACAGATGTTTCATGAGCTCAGTAACGTTATTCTTCTGCATTTCCACAGGACAAAAATGCTGAAAAAATACATCATCAATACAACACTAAAAATACATCAATACACCACTAAACCAAATTTATATTTTAGCACTATTTCTCAAAGTGTTTATTGACCTTTAGTAAAAAATAATGGATGTAAAAATATTTAAAAATAATTTAAACAATGACCATATAAGGTAATATTTAATAAATTTAAATAAATATATAATTTTAAAATCTCAAACAAATCAAAATTTAATTAATAAAATGCAACTCTCTGGTTTGCTTTTCCCAATTATTTTGCAAAAAGTTGGTGGGAAAATGAAAAACATTCCCTTTTTGCCAACATATAAATAAAGGAAGAAATTAGTGGTAGGTCTGTGCTGAACTTAGAGTTTGCCCTGAACTATTAGTTCCTCTGGAGCTCTTGGTTGCACTATTATAAATTGTTGTAGAAAGGATAGTATTTACATTTACATTATTTACTGTCCAGTGCCACTCAAATGAGGATGGGTTCCCTTCTGAGTCTGGTTCCTCTCAAGGTTTATTCCTCATATAATCTCAGGGAATTTTAGCCGCCATCACCTCGCTCATTAGGAATAGGGATAGGTATATAGTATTTTGCATTTTAAATTAATATTTTTAAATTAATTTCAAACTTTAATTGTATATAATAATTTGTTTATTTTCATTCATTCATCCATTTTCTACCGATTATTCGAACTTCTCGGGTCACGGGTGCCAACCCATTGTAGGGCACACACACTCTTTTGTTTATAGTATTTTGTTTACTTTTTTCTGTTTGTTTTGCCATGTACATTTCCTGGATTTTGTTGTTGTCCTTTTCCCTATCTGTGTTTTGTTAATAAACCTGCATTTGGGCCTGATTTAATTCTTGAAGTCATTAGCTTTTCTGACAGTATACAAAAGAACAAAATGCTGACCTAGGTGCATAAGTAGTGAAGTAATAATTTTAACAATAAAACAGTAAACACTGTTTACTTTAAACAATTTAAGCAATAAACAGTAGAGAATAAACATAAATTAACAGTAAACATTTAAGCATCATCAAAATTATGATGTATAAATATGGGGTAGGTGTGAAGTCATGTCAGATTAGGCAAGGCAGAGCACCTGCTCCTCAGGGGTTTCTGCCACATGTGTCTGGGGTCCTTAGTATCACAGAAGTGATTGTTTATTTTCTGTGCATACTGAATGGCTTTTGAAAGCTGTGCCCTTACTGACCTAAGAGGTGCTTTTTCTCCCAACTTAAAGGCAGCATCCTTTGGAGAAGGACGCATACCTCACCCGCCAACCACAGCTTCTGGTTAGCTCATGTGGTTATAGTTTTCTTAACAGTGATATTCTCAATGCACTTCTATATATGTATGTACCTGATCACAGAGTCAGTGCATTCTTCTAGACAAATGTGCTGGTTATACTGTAGGTGGCAGCTTCCCTTAACATGTTCCAGTCTGTTCTCTCAAAACCTTCCTGTAGAGCTGAAGTGGACCCTTCTGGCCAGACCGGGATTGTCCTCCAAGTTGGCCTGGTGTGCTTCATCAATTGCCTGTATGCTGGGAGTATGAGAGCACAGAGATGGTCTGATTGTCCTAGGTGGGTGTGAGAAATGGCTTGGTGTGAATCCTGGATGTTTGCATAGAATAGGTTATAGAATATGTTACAGTATCTCCTCTTGTTGGCTGATTGTTGATGTGCTGGAAAAACATTTGTGCAACAGTGCATAAATCCCTGGTAACAATGAAAAAGGCAACTGAGTGGGTTGTATGTTGCTCACTAATACTGTACTGTGCAGCTCACTCAGTGCTTCATTATCATTAGCTCTAAGATTTGCGCTGGGAGGAAATTACTCTGCTACTACTATAATGGCAGTGAATTCCCATGGTAGATAGTACGGCTGTTTTTTTTTTCCACCAAAGACTCCAGCTGTGGTAAGCAGTGAGTAGCAAACTTTGTGGTACTGATACACAAGTCATTGTTAATGTATATAAACACCTTCTTCTTCTCTTACCAGAAGCACACATCAATTCCTTGTTTCAGCCTGGGTGTTCTTTTGAAGTCTGTGGTCATCCATTTTATTGTCACGAGAGTGCACATTAGCTAGTAATACTGATGGAAGGGCTGGTTGGCAATGTTTAGCTTTTAGCTTCGTTTCCTGTTCCTCTCACACTGCTTGTAGTGCTTCTGTACCCGGGTTAGCTGAGTCACTCAAAGCTGTGTGAGTGTTTTGTCCGTGTAAAGTCCTAGGCTGCGTAGTATCTCTTGTAATGAATTTTGGTAATTCACTATAAAATAGTTCTTTAAGCCCATTAGAGTTTGTTGTAGTAATGAGAGATATTTACTAGTCTAGATTACAGTCTCCATGATGCATATTAACACAAAAAGTTATTTCAATATTTCGTTCATCGAGCTCCAGTATATGATTTAAGTGTTCCCACAATTTTGTAAACAGTGTATATGTTATTTAGATATATTACCAAATAAAAAAGCAGCAACTATGCAATATGACATGCAATATGTTTTCTATTTACTATTTTGCCCTATCTACTTGCCTTCTCTCTATTACTTTCATATTAGAGTCAGTGTTAGTGTCCCCAACAAAGCCCTATACTCTTCACATGTCCCCTTCTTTTACAGTTCCTTTCATCCATCACCCCCTTTTCTTTTCTCCGTTTACAGTATGAGCAATCGCACAGTGTTGGTACTGGGGTAAAGCTCTCCCACTCTGATGGAGGGAACATTAATCAGGTGATACATATCAGAGGGACAGATGCTTGGGAGGAGGAGAGGAGTCTGTTCACATGTTTCCGCCTAATAGCACTCAGCCTGTTCCCTCGTTTATTTGGCACTGTATGTTCATTTATCACTCTGCAGCAGAGCCTGAGATGCAATACTCTACTCTCCAGTCCCTCTCTTCCTAGTTATCTATCTTTCCATCGTTCTTGTTCTCCACTCCTCATGTCTTCTCCCTGCCAGTCCTGTCAGTTTTAAACATGCCTTTCTCATTAGTGAAATACCCTCAGCATTTAATCATTTTTTCCCTCTCAACAATCCAATTCTGGAAGGGCATTAAACATTGGTATGTAACAGTGTTTCCTTAAAAACAAACAAACAAAAAAATAAACAAACAAACAAAATACAGGTTAGTCTGTTCTAGCTTATAATCATTTGATTCAGCAAAAGAAAAGATCAAAAATACACACTGCTTCAAAGAAGTTTTTTTGTTGTTGTTTTTTATTTTATTTCAGATTGCCACAAAACTAAACCAATTGCCACAGGACTAAACCAATACTACATGTATTTTCATTATAAGTAATGCAGTCAGTACCTGATAGTGCCAGCCGACAGATGGCCATAGGATCCACTGGTAGATGAGCTGGGCCTAGAGCTGTTCAGGATGCTCACCAGGGAATTTGGTGATTTACGGATCATTGCATGAAAATCAAAACTTGAGTCTGAGAATGGTGAACCAGGAAGGGGTCGTTTCCTACCCTGACGGGTAAGAAATCTCGGACTGGGAAAGCGAGATCCGGCTAAAAGACAGAAGGCAAATAAGTAAATATTATTTTATAATAATAGTAATCTAAAGTGATTACTGTGCAGCAGCTAACACAGCAGTCACAGCTAATTCTGTTTTGCCCTCCACAAGCATTGCTAATCTCCAGGCCTCAACAAGTGCCCCAAAGTAAATATTGTAAGACACCGGCCCTGTGTTTGAGAGTGTGTGTGAGAGAGAGAGAGAGATTCCGAACAAAGAGGAATTCTATGGGATGTTTCTATAGAATGGGGAGGTAACCCACCAAAATTCAGCACTAGCAATTATAACCCCACCCCTCATTATTTACACCATGAGTAAATGAAACAAGTAAAGTAAATTTTGTGACATTATTAGTTGTCTGAATTGATACTAAGTTGATAATAAATCTGTTAAAGACAGTGACTTTCCCCTCACCCAATTTTTAATCACATTTGATTTCCATGAATAGGTCTTTATTCGTGAATGGAATTGCAGTGGTCTGTTTTTGAAAAGCCTTCAGTAGAAAGCTGCTTCGTTGAAGACAGGCCCACTTGCACACAATGACAAGTATCTGCAGATTAAGAAATGACTTTTGTTGTCTTTTCATTGGAAATGTCACAAACAAGAAAGGAGTGAAAGGAGGAGGAGGGGAAAAGAGTGATGCCAAGGGGATGTAGCTCTTTTGTTAGATGGAGTGACACAATGACTTTATGACTCATTTTCCCTTCAGTTGTTTTAATTTTATCAGAAAGCAGAAGCAAGCAAATAAGATTACTCACAGTCTTCTTTCTCCATCCCTATCCCCCTTCTCTCTTATTTGACACTTCAAAGCATTTACAGTGCCTGCCATTCAAATGTAAATCACAAGATGTGTGTGTGTGTGTGTGTGTGTGTGTGTGTGTGTGTGTGTGTGTGTGTGTGTGTGTGTGTGTGTGTGTGTGTGTGTGTGTGTGTGTGAGAGAGAGAGAGAGAGAGAGAGAGAGAGAGAGAGAGAGAGAGAAAGAGAGAGAGAGAGAGAGAGAGAGAGAGAGAGAGAGAGAGAGAGAGAGAGAGAGTGTGAGTGAGTGAGTGAGTGAGTGAGTGAGTGAGTGAGTGAGTGAGTGAGTGTGTGTGTGTGTCCATATTCTTGCAGCATATTCACAATCTGGCCTGTTCACAGCTCTGCTCCAAGGCTTTCAAAGGATTTAAATTTTGATGTGTGGGAACACACAAGGCTTTCACTTAGTATCTGCTGATGAATCTACAATATGACAGCTGTTCAAAATGCTGAATTTTTAAACAAAATCTACAACATAATACTTATACTAACTAGCCATACCATTAAAAATACTGACAGGTGGAATAAATAACATTGATTACCTTGTTACAATGCCACCTGTCAATGGGTGGAAGGCAGCCTCTAAACATTCAGCTCTCAAAGTTGATATGTTGAAAGCAAGAAAAATGGGCAAGTGTATTAAACCGAGTGTCCAAGGGCTAAACTATGATGGCCAGACAACTGGTTCAAAGAATCTACCAAATACATAATAGTAAGTAGTTTTAATCTTAGGACAGATTGGTTTATTTAAAAAGAAAATAAGGCAGGCAAGAACACTTGCTTTACTGTAATTATTTTCTCATTTGATTATGCAGGTAATTAAACTTAAAATTAGCATTACTGAACTGCATGTCTTCCTAAATTTACATTTATAGCACTTAGCAGACACCCTTATCCAAAGTGACTTACATTATCTAATTTTTATACAACTGAGCAATTGAACATTATGGACTTTGCTCAGGGGCCAAGCAGTGGCAGCTTGGTGGACCTGGGATCAAACTCACAACCTTCCAATTGGTAGCCCAACACCTTAACCACTAGGCTACCACATGCCCACATAAATATGGATGTTATGTGCAAATTTCATATATTTAAAATTACCAAATCATTTTAACAATCTCCTCATCAGAACACACATAGACCAAGCCTGTTATGTTTTATTAGTCCCCTTCCAACAGTAATTAAACTGATAGGAAGACAGTTGAAATCCAAGTAAGCTACTGCTGCTCTCTTTCCAACCTTGAAAATATTTGATAACACCATTTTCTTTATTTGGTTGCATGCAATATCTCTACATCATAAAAAAAGTGCTTTAAGTGGTAAATTGGCTTGGAACATGCATTGTAGAAACAGGAGGAGTTATTACCCAGGCTCAATCACTGTAAGTCTGTGAAGTAGAAAAAGCCTTTACATCTCCATCGAAAAAAATAATGGCGCTAATTGTTTTGTTCCAGTCTATTAATCTTAAACAGTGCCACAGAAGAAAGGATTTCTCCCATGATGAATAATGGGACATTCCAATTCCCACTTAATAGCAATTAATTTTCTGATACCATTGCAAGTTTGGCTAGTTTTAATTAGGTTGTGAGACTTGACAGAGAGGGAGCACTAACAAGAGGCTGACTAAACCATTCCCATCAAAGCAAAGTCAAAAGGGCCAGTCAGTACATCCTCTCTTGAAAACCAGTGTGCCTTTAATTTTCTATGTACACTTAATAATTTATTCACACACACACACACACACACACACACACACACACACACACACACACACACACACACACACACACACACACACACACATTTTACCCAGTCAAATCATTAAGCCAATTTTTTATTCAAATCAGGTGACTGTATTATCTTACTAACATTTTAATCATTTGTCTTTTCATCTGCAAATTTAAACAAAAAGTGCAGTTTTGGATATTGCTTTGGTTAATTCACAGACAAAGAATAAACAAATTATTCATATACTGAATGGTCATTAATATATATTTGACTTTAGATACAATAATTGTAGAGACCTAAATCCAATTTACTCACATTTAAAATCATTGGATTCACTTTCATCACTTTTGAACCACATCAGGATCAGAAGATGTAGACTGAACACTCACCTTCCAGAGCTTGGAGGTATTCCATGTGCAATGTACTGGTCCCTGCTCCAGTGTTGGATATGGTGGTAGGAATTATGTCAGCATAGGGGCTACGATGTCCTGCTAGCATTGCCATTTGATGGTAGTATTCTGCAGTGGTCAAACCAGGGTGTTGGGCTACGAAATGGGGGAGAAGAAAAAACACAAATAGCTGCACAGTTGTGCATGTTACAAAATACTAATTTAAACCAATTTATATAAATTATACAAAATTATAGGGTTGAACAATCAGTTCAGATTGGTCACAAAGTTTTGATTATAAAAGTTTTTTTATAACAGCAGCTTTGACAGTTCTGACTATAACTTATGTATTAATGCATTCTAATACACAATATTTTTACATTTACATCTTAGAGATTTGTATAAGGAGGAAGCATTGTATAAGGAGTTGCCAGTGTGAATATCATAATGGTCGTCTGTAGAAAAATCTGTAACTGTAAGGTTTCCAACTCAGAAAAGTATTCTGTACATAGGTGATGCACCTTGTGGTTTCTCAGTTATATTCTCATTTCTTTATTTACATTCTTTATTTACATTTCTTTATTAGCTTAAATTTGTGGTATCAATAAAATAAATTACATATCCCAGTCTGTGCTGAATTTCCTGTAGTCATTGAACTTGAGAAAGAACTTTTCTTTGAACTTGAGAAAGACTTTCTGGTAAACTGAGTGGAGGTGAAAATCCTCAACCTGCTCACAGAGTGTCTGGGTTCTGCCCTTGCAGCCTTGAGTTTGCGGAGTGTATTCTGATGATATCTTCTGATGTCACATGTTATTGTGTGCAGGCCAATGCCAAAAAAATGGATTTACAAAATTACCATTTTTTTTCACACTTAAAAGAACTAAAGACTAAGGCACTTTGTAATATAATCACATATACCTGCACTCAACTCAAGGCTTGAGGCAAGTGAGACAAGGCTTCTGTATTTATTTGGGTAATAAACAGCTGGATAACATATCAGACCATGCAGCTCTCTTAATGCGTGGAATAGAGGCAGCAGGTTGTTATCGGGAGGTGCAGCACTCCCTCCGAATTGCATCCTCTCAGCAAGCTAGTTTCCTCCTCTCTCACTGCCAAAGTTAAAACTCCATTTATAAACAAATGGTCCATATCTCTTCAGATCTGCATGCATAAAACAGAGGTACACTTGGGATTTTACTCTCTATCTCCTTCACTCCATCTTTGCCTCTTAACCCGCCAACATGTGCGCACACACTCTGTTTGGCTCTCAAAATGCAAATGCAAAATTCTTCACTGTGTTCTGGCTAATCTCTGCTCTATCTCAGCTATAAATTAAAGGGGAAAAAATAAGGAATACAAAAATAGATTAAAAACAAAAGAACTAAAACATAGGTAATGTCTCAGTCTCTATGCCTGTAATATACGTTTTTGGCTAAATTAATGAAAGAAAAATATTCTAAATAAATTCTAAATAAATGATATGGGTATTATGTCTGTAAGTTGATGGGTAGGGCTGCAGGGTTGCTATGCTAATTGCCTCTGCCTTGCTTTTATGTTTTTATTTTTACCCTTTGCAAAATGTATTGAGGCATGCACTTGATGGGCTGTTGTTTGGAAGTTTGGATACGTGAAGAGTTGTGGGTGGCACAATGGAAAGAAAAACAAAATCCAATTATTCTGCATGCCACCACAGCCAGAGGGCTTCCCGTCGGTCAGATGCATATAGAAGAAAGTAGAAAGCATGTGTGCAAATTTACAAAATGAAAAAGGAACAGAATCAGAAGTAAAAAAAAAAAAAAAAGATCCAAACTATGGTTAGATCTGTTTCTCACAAATGATATCTGAAGCAGTCCTACATATTTTATGTGTGACACACTAATTAAAATAACTTAAGATAATCATCTTTGAATTTGGCCAGGAGTTCTAACTTCCTTATAGATGAAGGAAAAAATATCATGTTTTTTTAATACTTCATCCTGATCAGAGCTGCAGTGGCTCTGGGGCCAATTCAAAGCTATGATCCATTTCTGTTTTTAAATTGTGTGATTTTCGAGTTTCATTAGGTTCAAATGTTCATTAGGACTGTTTTAACCTTTGTATCACCATCAAAATGAGTGTCCACACTAAGGTATTATAGATAATATTTTCAGACAATTAAAAATATATATGAGACAACTCTTGGAATGCCATTGCTGCATCTGGAGGTGCTGGGGAGGAGGAGGGTAAGGAGGAAAATCTCTGAGTTCAGGAGTTTAGTTAGGGTGATAAAGGGTTACATAAAGGTTGATTGTACATATTAGGCTGTAAATGCAATAATTCAGACTATTGGCTAAGAGGTGCACAGAGCCTTAAGTGTAGCAGTAAAATACCTTGATGTGATTATTGACTCCAGTCTTTAATTTGAAGCTCATGTAGATATCACTATGATATCACAGACAGGCATTCTTTTATTATATCTAGGTTGGATTATTATATCATGTTTCTATAGGTGCATAAACTAGCTCCAGATAGGCCAGAACGAGTCCTAGATATAAACACATCACTCCTATCTTATCCACATTGTATTGGCTCCCAGTCATGTTTATTAATTCTATTGATTATAAAATACCACTGAATGATCTTGCACACCTCCTCAAACTGCCACCTTATTGTGGTGGAGGGGTTTGCGTGCCTGAATGATCCTAGGAGCTATGTTGTCTGGGGCTTTCTGCCCCTGGTAGGGTCTCCCAAGGCAAACAGGTCCTTGGTGACGGGCCAGACAAAGAGCGGTTCAAATACCCCTTATGAGAAGCTTAATATCAAGCACTTATGTACGTCGCTCTGGATAAGGGCATCTGCCAAATGCTGTAAATGTAAATGTAAATGTCTGTGACGTCGCCCGGTATGGTGGTCGCCCAACCCCGGGCATAGCTCCAGGGTGGGGCCACGGTTGCGAGCACCTGATGGCTGGGTGCTACCCCTCAGGGCCCAGCCGGGCTCAGCCCGAAGGTGTGACGTGGGGCCGATCTCCTGTGGGCCCACCACCTGCAGGAGGAACCGTAAGGGGCTGGTGCAATGTGGATTGGGTGGCAGTCGAAGGCGGGGGGCCTGGCTCTAACACGGAAAATGGCTCTAGGGACACGGAATGTCACCTCGCTGGGAGGGAAGGAGCCTGAGCTGGTGCGGGAGGTTGAGCGATACCGACTAGAGATAGTTGGGCTCGCCTCCACGCACAGCTTGGGCTCTGGAACCCAACTCCTTGAGAGAGGCTGGACTCTCTACTACTCTGGAGTTGCCCGCGGTGAGAGGCGGCGGGCTGTTGTGGGCTTGCTCATAGCCCCCCAGCTCAGCAACCATGTGTTGGAGTTCACCCAGGTGAATGAGAGGGTCGTTTCCCTGCGCCTTTGGATCGGGGATAGATCTCTCACTGTTATTTGTGCTAACGGGCCAAATGGCAGTGTAGAGTACCCAACCTTCTTGGCGTCTCTGGAAGGGGTGCTGGAAAGTGCTCCGACCGGGGACTCTGTTGTTCTACTGGGGGACTTCAACGCTCACGTGGGCAGCAACAGTGACACCTGGAGGGGCGTGATTGGGAGGAACAGCCCCCCGACCTGAACCCGAGTGGTGTTCTGTTATTGGACTTCTGTGCTAGTCACAGTTTGTCCATAACGAACACCATGTTCAAGCATAAGGGTGTCCATCAGTACACATGGCACCAGGACACTCTAGGTTGGAGGTCAAAGATAGACCTTGTGGTTGTTTCATCTGACCTCCGGCCGTATGTCTTGGACACTCGGGTAAAGAGAGGGGCAGAGTTGTCAACTGATCACCACCTAGTGGTGAGTTGGATCCAATGGCGGGGGAGGAAGTTGGACAGACTTGGCAGACCCAAACATACTGTGAGGGAACGTTTGACAGAGTCTCCAGTCAGAGAGATCTTCAACTCCCACCTCTGGCAGAGCTTCAACCAGATCCCGAGGGAGGTTGGAGACATTGAGTCCGAGTGGACCATGTTCTCCACCTCCATTGTCGACACGGCCTCTCTGAGCTGTGGCCGTAAGGTCTCCGGTGCCTTTCGTGGCGGCAATCCCCGAACCCGGTGATGGACCCCGGAAGTAAGGGATGCTGCCAAGCTGAAGAAGGAGTCCTATCGAGCCTGGTTGGCTCAGGGGACTCCGAAGGCAGCTGATAGGTACCGGAGGGCCAAGCGAGCTTCAGCCCGGGTGGTTGCGGAGGCAAAAACTTGGGTCTGGGAGGAGTTCGGTGAGGCCATGGAGAAGGACTATCGCTTGGCCTCGAAGAAATGTCTATGCCAGGGTATTGGAGAGGACAATTCGGCCGATAGTCGAACCTCAGATTCAGGAGGAACAATGTGGGTTTCGTCCCGGTCGTGGAACACTGGACCATCTCTATACCCTCGCCAGGTTGCTGGAGGGTTCATGGAAGTTCGCCCAACCAGTTCACATGTGCGTTGTGGATCTGGAGAAGGCATTCGACTGTATCCCTCGTTGTGACCTGTTGGGGGTGCTCTGGGAGTATGGGGTCCAAGGCCCTCTGTTAACGGCTGTCCGGTGCCTATATGACCGGAGCAGGAGTTTGGTTCGCATTGTCGGCAGTACGTCAGACTTGTTCCTGATGCATGTTTGACTCCGACAGGGCTGCCCTTTCTCACCGGTCCTGTTCATTATTTATATGGACAGGATTTCTAGGTGCAGTCTGGGACCAGAGGGACTCCAGTTTGGGGACCACAGGATTTCGTCTCTGCTTTTTGCAGATGATGTTGTCCTGTTGGCTTCCTCAAATCAGGACCTTCAGCGTGCACTGGGACGGTTTGCAGCCGAGTGTGAAGCGGCGGGCATGAGAATCAGCACCCCCAAGTCCGAGGCCATTGTTCTCATCCAGAAAAGGGTGGCTTGCCCCCTTCAGGTTGGTGGAGAGCTCCTGCCTCAAGTGGAGGAGTTCAAGTATCTTGGGATCTCATTCACGAGTGAGGGAAGGATGGAGCGGGAGATCGACAGACAGATCGGTGTATCATCTGTTGTGGTGAAGAAAGAGCTGAGCCGCAAGGCAAAGCTCTCTATTTACCAGTCGATCCACATTCCTACCCTCACCTATGGTCATGAGCTTTGGGTCATGACCGAAAGGACAAGATATCAGATACAGGTGGCCGAAATGAATTTCCTCTGCAGGGTGGCTGGGTGCACCCTTAGAGACAGGGTGAGGATCTCGGTCACTCGGGAGGAGCTCAGAGTAGAGCCGCAGCTCCTCCACATCGAGAGGAGTCAGCTGAGGTGGCTCGGGCATCTATTCCGGATGCCTCCTGGACACCTATCTGGGGAGGTTTTATGGGCATGTCCAACCGGGAGGAGGCCCCGGGGAAGACCTAGGACACGCTGAAGGGACTATGTCTCTCGGCTGGCCTGGGAACACCTCGGTATTCCCCCAGAAGAGCTGGAGGAAGTGTCTGGGGAGAGGATAAGCGGTAGAAGATGGATGGATGGATGGATGGATCTTGCATTGCAGTTCCTGAACAAACTTTTGATTTGCTCGTAGGCATAAATTGTTTTTGGTGAACTGAGATGTTTGGCTGTTTTAGGCTCTGGTCTCTGTCATTAAATATTTGATGTCTTTGGCAGGAAGGAATTTATGTCGAAACTATTTTGATTTAAAAAATTATGCAAACGATCATACTTTTAAGTTGCTTAAAAGCTCCTGGTTACACAAATGATTTGACTACATAGTGTACAGTTATATATAGGACATGATTACAAGTGTACTATCCTGTATTACTCTGACAAAGGTGGGCTCCCATTTTAGTCTGATTCCTTTCAACTTTTCATCATATTGTCTCAGAGACCTTTTTCTTGTCACCATTGACTCTGGCATGCTGTGAAATATTTAATTGCTGCATTTTAATGATATTGTATAGCAAGTCTGGCTTCCTTTGTAGTTTTAAAACAACTGTCTGTGATTCATACACTAGAAAAATATACTTTTATATATGTGGTACACTGTTAGCTTTTGGTGGGATATAAACTTTGACTTTAATTTTGTAACAATTATCTGTAGACACTGAAAGGAGTCTCAATTGGCCTCTTACAGTAACTGAACTCAAGACTTCAATTAAAGCACCCTGACTGTGCAGCAGGCCAAAAGGCCAGTACACTGGGTCCTGCCAAGCCTGTAATTGATTTTCCCGTCTGATTCTGGGCAATGGACCTAAACAGCTCCCTATAGGCCTGAAGCTTCAAGTCCATGCTGCTTGACATCCCTTACTTGTGCCCTTTGCCCCAAACCCTGTGCTGGGCACACTCCCTTTAACTCTGAACATGATTAGAACACTCACTTGTTCTCTGAGCAGAGGAAATAACATGAGAAGAAGGTCAAAATCAATGGCCCAGCTACATATTCTCTCCTCTTCTCTCCAGATACTGAGACTACTGTCTATGTAACTATTGTTACATATAATAATGTGCTACATATTATCCAAACATGATATGATATGTTGTCATTTTTAAGGGACACTTTGCTTTCCAATCTAACATATATTTAAGGTTTTACAATTAAATAGTTCTATTAAGCTGGAACCTTGGGCATTGCCATCATCCTATTTTAAATGTGCAGTTTTGAAAGCAGTGTGTTAGCATTTGAAAAAATGTGGTGCAGATATATAGCATATTGCAGTTCATGTATTTTGGAAGATATGGTCATTCAAGGTATTTTATGTGAAAGCAGAGAAAATGATTCACACTTTGGTCACCAAAGACTTGTTGACTGTGTGAATTTTTAGAAATAAAAAAAATCTGTAATGCCAAAGTGGTGACAACAGGCTTCCCCAAACCAGTGAAAATCTGTTAGCAGGTATTTGTGCATGAAATCTTTGGAAAAAGCTATGCTATGTTGTGCCTAATAAAAAGAATGTCAGCAGACATGTAGGGCCCCTAGGTTCTTACCATCTGCAGGGCTGAGTCCCCTGGCTGCAGAGATCATAGAAAGAGAAGGGCTGCTTTGAATGGAGCGGATGTAGTCCATGTAGGGGTTGATGTATGGGTGTGGGGGGCTAAATGGTGAATCCACTCCAACACATGAAGAATTCCGGTGGGGTGAGAATCTGATAACGGATATATCAGAAAATGCAGGGCTACCTGCCAATACTGGAGGCCTGGATTGAAAAACAGAGAGTAAAAGGAATTAGAATTTAAAATATTAGATATTTGCAAACACAACGTTTAGCTTAATCTAAGCCATTTATATATATATATATATATATATATATATATATATATATATATATATATATATATATATATATATATTGCTCTGAAAAATATTGTACTGACAAAAGCTTGGAATTCACTATTGATTTTTGTTCCTGGAGTCACTTCACCTACGAATGGAGCTGGAAGTAGAGCAGGAAATGAATGGTGACACTATCTGTCACCATCTGTGCAAACAAATCTCATAGCTAGAGGGAAGGAGTAAGCTCAAGTGATATTCCGAATGTTTTCCTTACTTCAAAGATCAAAGCCAGCTATCATGGCAGCATCCTTATCAGATGATGATGGCCAGGAACTTTCTCATCACTCCCATAATGCCTTGCAATGTTTAGTCTGATAGTTTTCTTAAGTTTGTTTTTGCAGATTTGTAGACACACTTTCTAAAGTAGCAAAGTATGTTTATCTTTATATTATCATTGGTAGAAACTCAATGAAATGGTTATATATTTTATATTCATAAGGTCAATCAAGTCTAATGGGGAAAACTCTTCCTTAAGTGTTTTCCAATGATCAGGGAGTAGTAGGGCTTCAGTAGATTCTGAGCCTACCATTGTATCACTGTTTGCAATGCAGAAGAATTTACCCTAGAAAAGTTTGAGTAAGACGCACATATGGGATTGATGGTCAGGTGCTCACAAAGGCCATTCTTAGGCTTGAAAAACAAAACAAATCTGTCAGAGGAACATGCTGAACCTGCTAGGATTTGCTAAGCAACATCATTTTGAGAAAAAAAGAACAGATTGGTAAGCTCTGGACATATACAGAAGATAACAGTGGTATATGATTGCAGGATTCTCTCCTTATTAAAGAAAAACCCCTTCAGCAACATTCAGCCAAGTGAAGCACACTCTCCAGAAGGTAGATGAGTCATTGTCTACATTCAAGAAAAAACTTCAACAAGGGGCAAATACAGTGGGTTCACCACAAGAGACATACCATTCATAAGTTTCACAAATAGAAAGGCCAGATTAGACTTTGAAAAAATAAAAAAAATAAAAAAGACCGGTTGTGGAAGATGAAACTAAGACCATCCTGTAACAGAAGAAAGGCAGAAAGAACCAACAACAAACAACAACTGAAGACAGCTGCAGTAAAGGCCTGGCAAAGCATCACAAAGGAGAAAACCCAGTCTGTGCTTAGATCTATGATTTCCAGTCTTAAGGCAGTCAACCTGTAAAGATAATTCTCTGCGAAATATAAAAAATAAACATTTTATTTATGATTGTATTAATTATTCCAATTCCATTTGAGTCCATGAATATTGGGGGTCTGTGTATAAAAATGGTTGCAATTCCAATACAGGAATACAGAGCGAAAAAGATAAAAATTAGATAAAAATAAATATTTTTTTAACTGGTTTGTGTGTCTGTGTGTGTGTGCATGCACATATTCCATCACATTAATTATTAGTGGACATGTCTACAAAAGGTTAACGCCTACACATATTATACTAGTAAATAAAAAACAAGTTTCCACACACTTCCATGATGAATTACAATCTCTCTTTAAAAGCCAATGGCTGCAATACATACAACATTTATTATCTGATATCATGAAACTTTGCTACAAAATCAATACCTGCAATAGCAGCTTTAACACAAGCTTGAAATCAATAAACCTGGTGGTTGGGACAAAAGAAACCATCAATGAACTAAGGCTATTATTGTATAAACACAAATCTCCATCCACATCCCCAAACTAGGGGGCCACTTTAAGAGAAATTATTTGCTTTTGTGAAAGGAGATGGGATGAACTGCTGAACTTTATTCTATTGATTTGATATGATATGATAAACAGTTTAATAAACTGGAAGATCATGGCTGGATAAGAGAGTGCAATATAGCCCATAAGAATAAGAATGTGTCACTGTAGGTTCTCCATCAGAATGATAGTGATAAGCCATGTCCCACCTTGAACCTAAGAAAGAGGGTCTGAATGACCTCCACATCACTGTTTTACCCTATGGACCAATGCTCCACTAGGACCACTGATCCAGATTTTTGCCACTTGAAGTACAATAAACCTGGAGAAATGCAGTTTTCAAGTGTTATATAATTTGCATGGATTTTGAGTGAAATTGATAAAATAGGGTTGAGTTTATTTGCTTAGTCATAAAAGTTTAGGCCCAGAAGAAATTGAAGGAGACTTTACATTCTTTTCCCATTACTGTGTGTGTGTTTGTGTGTGCATACACACATTGAGCATTTTATTGGGAATACAAATTGTTTAATCGGCGAATTATACTGTCACGTCCCCTGCCAACATCACACCTGCACGCCCGCACTCCAGGCCTGAGTTTTGATTCTGACTTTCCCTCCTCAGCGGACCAGCTACTTATCCACTCCCTATTTTCTCCGCTCATTACTTGCTCTATTTCTAGCCTTGTATTTCTTCCCCTCCTCGCTGGATTATTGTTTTTCTCGTCCTTTTTCCCTGCTTGGTGGACTTTCTCCAGTTTATGGTCTTCCTTCCTTTCCCTTTTTTTCCCTTGGGATTCCTGCTCCATACTGGTTGTTCAATCTTCACTGCATTTTTGGGCTGATTTTCGAATTGTTACCATTGTGTGTTCTCTTGCCACTTTTGTTGACTTATTTCTCTTTTGAAGCCTTTTGCAGATTTCAGATTTTTTTCCTTTTGGAGCCGCTAGTGGATTCTATTGCCTAAACTTTGTCACATTTAGGTATTTTTTGTTTGGAGCCTTTTTTCTGTATTTGGACCTGTTTAGGTATTTTTCCCTGCCATTTATGTTATCAAGGGGTTCTCCTTGGCTCCCACCAACAAGACCTCCAGCAGATCAATAAAACTCTCCATGACCCTAGATACAGTTTTATCTAACATTCACAACTTGCAGAATACTGCACCACCCCTACCCCAACCTCCTGCCTCCTGTCTCACCCACTTATGATGGCGAAAATGGCTTTCTCAGAAATGGCTTCCTTTCTCAGTGCTCGCTGGTTACCGAACTCCATCCTCATCATTCCCCACAGAAAGGTCTAAGGCGGGGTGTAACTCTTGTGTCTGGAACAATCGTGCCTTGTGCGACACGTTTTTTAGTGGCTTGGACAATGCTGTCAAGGATGAACTTGTCTCAAGGGAACTGCCTGACCGAAAGCATGACCTCATGGACATTGTTGGTCACATAGACCACCACCTTTGACAATGGAAAAGGACATACCCCAGGGAGCACCCTTCCACCTCACCTGAACCTATGCAGGTGAACCAAATTAGCACCAATGTCGGCTTAGGAAAAGGGCATGTTTCTGTTGTGGTAAAGGTGGCCATTTTGCCAGAACTGTCCTTTACAAGGAAAAAACCCTAGTGTGGTTGAGGGCACTAGGGGCCCAGATTCCAACTACACCTTGACAACCCGTTCCTGCCTCAATGTTTGCATATCCCATGACAACAGAACCCATTTCACCACAGCTCTTATTGACTCTGGGGCAAACTAAAACCTTATCTGTGCCTCCACGATGGCCGACCTCAAGATACCTTCTGTTCAACCACGTTGACTTGTGCAGCACGGAATCCACTGTTGTTTTTGTCCTGTCTCTAGTCCGTGGGTTGTTTCATGTCCTTTTGTTATTAAACCCTGTTGATTTGGCTATCCTGCATTTGGGTCCGCTTCTTTACCCCTCGTCATGACAGAAGATTCCACCGCAGCAGGACCCAGCAGGATAGCAGCTTGGACCGGCTTATCGTGGGAGCATTTTTGTTTTTGTTTTTTCCCCCTGGACTTCGCGGGTTGCTGCATTCGGCACTCCTGTTCGGCTGTGGACGTCGCTCGGCCCTCCTGTTTGGCTGTGGATGTCGCTCGGCCCTCCTGTTCGGCTGTGGATGTCGCTCGGTTCTCCTGTTCGGCTGTGGATGTCGCTTGGCCCTCCTGTTCGGCTGTGGACGTCGCTCGGCCCTCTAGCTCAGCTGTGGACGTCGCTCGGCCCTCTAGCTCGGCTGTGGACGTCGCTCTGCCCTCTAGCTCTGCCTCGTCGTGTGCCTTGCTCCCCCCACCTGCCTCGCCGTGTGCCTTGCTCTCCCCACCCGGACCCCGTCGGGACCATCAAGACGGGTTGGCGCGTCGGGAGCCGGGCCTTGGGGGGGGCTCTGTCATGACTCAGCCCGGACTTTGGCCACATGCATCTGTTTACGTTCTTCGTCACGTGTCTGCCCCGCCTTCGTCTGCTCCTCCTTTTTTTTTTTTTTACATTTTTGTCACTTATTAAAAGTGGCAATGTGAAACGCCATTATGAGACAAAATATAAAGGTTTTGAACAAACATTTCCACTCAAATCTGAAGACAGCATCCCTGAGACAGCTTTCCCAGGTCTGAGGAAAGTAGCCCTATACATCCTGACCATGTCTGGCTCTACATACAACTGCGAGGCAGCTTTCTCTACAATGAACATAATCCAAACTAAATATGGTTCCAGGGTCACTAATGAGCAGCTCCACATGTGTATGAGAATAGCCCTGACTCCATTCAAGCCCAGGTTTAACCTTAACCCAAGCCTCGCCTTGTGCCTTGCTCCCCACACCTGCCTCGCCATGTGCCTTGCTCCACCCACCTGCCTCGCCATGTGCCTTGCTTCCCCCCACCTGGACCCCGTCGGGACCATCAAGACGGGTTGGCGCGTCGGGAGCCGCGCCTTGGGGGGGCTCTGTCATGACTCAGCCCGGACTTTGGCCACGTGCATCTCTTTACGTTCTTTGTCACGTTTCTGCCACGCCTTCATCTGCTCCTCCCTGTCTACACACCTGTTTCCTATTGTGATTACCCTGTGTATTTAACTGTGCTGCGTTGCCTTATGCAGAGCGGAATACACTGTTGTCTTTGTCCTGTCTCTAGTCCGTGGGTTGTTTCATGTCCTTTTGTTATTAAACCCTGTTGATTTGGCTATACTGCGTTTGGGTCCACTTCCTTACCCCGCATCATGACAGCTTGCATATGTTGATACAATTACTAGGCTACTTAAATATATATCACACTAACTACTGTAGTTAGACATTATGATCTTCCGGACCTTTGCTTCAAGAAATTTTCTCTTAGGCCATCTTTAAAAATATTTTGGTTTGCAGTAACAGTAAAAAAAAAAAAAAAAAAAAAGCGTCGGTAGGTGGGTCTATATATTTTTTTTTCAAGTTTCAATGTAAAAAAAAAAAGTACAATTTTGGTGATGGTGATTACGTAAGTATGACTTTAAACAAATTAGCATATCGTGACGTCACTGACTGGGTCAGTGCCTTCGGGCGCATCATTGCAAACCTTATTTTGATGCTGGGCACAGTTTTTCCAGAACTTCGTGTCAAGTTAAAGCAGTGTCAAGCTGTTTTATGATGTATTATGGTGCCCAAACCCGTTCATATTATTTTATTGCTTTTGTATGAGTTGTTTGAAGAGTAAAAAAAAATTGGTCGGTCTTAACGTAAATTTACAACCGGCAAGTCGGTTGGACTTAAAGCAAAAAAAAATACAAAATTTAGTCGGGCCTAAATTGACAGGGTTGGTCGGGTTACGGCAAACAAGAATATTTTTAAGGATGGCTTACTGGACCCCTTTAAATTTTAGTTGAATACCTCTGTGTTAGTGGATTCTATTGCCTGAACTTTGTCAAGTTTGGGTATTTCTTTTTTTTTTGTTTGGAGCCTTTTTTCTGTTTTTGGACTTTTTCCTATTTTGTTTTTTTCTGTGCCAATAATGTTATGTGGAGTTACTTGCTAACTTTGTTAATAAATACCAGTGTTCCTCTGCCATTTGTGCATGTCTGCCCTGCGATGGGTTGGCACTCCGTCCAGGGGTATCCTGCCTTGATGCCCGATGACGCCTGAGATAGGCACAGGCTCCCTGTGACCCAAGAAGTTCAGATAAGGGTGTTTGAATATAGTGTCCTTAGTTAAGTGACATATACCTGGCTATCCACATGATGCAAATTAAAAGATAATTCATAATACCTGGCCACCTTATTCCAACGCTCCATGGTTCTCATGCTCAGGGGTCATCATTGGCCCATCATTATTTGTACTGACAAATTTCTATAAGAAACTTTTAAGCAATTTGTGCTAGCAGCTGTTCTGAGCAATTGCAGTAGATGTTTTTGTTTCAATTGTTTTTGTTTAATCTTGTTCTTGTTATTCTTCTTCTTTTAATTTCAGCAAAATAAATCATGTAGACTAAACTGTAAGTAATATAGACTTGGTCAAGAGATTGCACTCCCTTCAGCGACTCAGGCAAATAAGGGCTCAAGAAACCTATTGGTGCTACTATAATGCAGTGTTTTTTATGAAAAAAAGGCTTTGCAACTATTTATCATTGCCCACTGTAATTTGCTTGGAATTTGAAAACACGATTCTGAGGTCAAATTTGGGGTATGGTCATACAGTACATATAAGATGGTGTTAAGGTGAGACATTTTTCTCAGGAACTGAAAGTTTCACTGAGTTTTAATTTGGTATGCATCTGCATCACGGAACACTTTATTTGGAACACTATGTACTAATGCAGAATAGATGCCCTTTAATGCTGCAAATCTCCTGTTCTATCACATCCCAAAGGTGTTGTATTGGATTAAGATCCAATGGGAAAGCCAAATATGGGTACTAAACTCACTGCCATCATGAAACCCATTTGAGATTAAATTTGCTTTGTGACAGGATGCATTATGCATCCTATATATCCATAAGTAGCTATAAGAAGATGGGTAAATGGTGGTCATGAGGGAATGCACATGGCCAGTGACAATACTCATTTAGGCAGTCAAGTAATTATTAATTGATATTATTTGTTAGGGCCATGGATATATGCTGTCAGTACCAAATGTCTTACCCTTTCATCTATGGGATGGACAAGGCTATGCATTGCTTTTTTTTTTTCAACTTTTTTGGTGAACTAGTACCCTCTGCAACCTCAGCTTTCTGTTCCAGGTTGACAGAATTGGAACCCAACATGCACTTCTTCTCTTGTAGCCCATCAACCTTTGATATGTTGAGGATTAAAATGTACATTCTGAGATGCTTTTCTGCTTACCACAATTGTCAGATATAAAGCATTTGATAATATTGTGTGTGTGTGTGTGTGTGTGTGTGTGTGTGTGTGTGTGTGTGTGTGTGTGTGTGTGTGTGTGTGTGTGTAATATATAGTCAAAAGACCACCCTTCAAATCTTTGTAGACCAAGGACCTCGTACTATGTCCTCAAAATGTTTTATCTACTTTCACCTCTTGATGCCCTTATAATTTGCAAATTCATATAATTGCTAATAACTTTTCAACTGCTGAACATCAAATCACGAATCTGAAAATCTTCTACTACAAATTATGTCCCATAACCATGGAATTGGGATTACCATCTTCTGTGATCAGTCTGCCTTCCAATTTAATATATCTCCTTTGGAGAAACTGCTGGTGGTACCAGTCATTTCTGGTCTTCTTCCATTACTAAGCGGTGGGAACAGAGTATGCAATGTGCTTAGACCTTATTTCTAGCTATATTTACAGTATAATATTATTATTATTATTATTAGTAGTAGTAGTAGTAGTAGTAGTAGTAGTAGTAGTAGTAGTAGTAGTAGTAGTAGTAGTAGTAGTGGTGGTTGTAGTTATTATTATTAGTTGTCTGAATTGATACTAAGTTGATAATAAATCTGTTAAAAATATTAAAAGCCCATCTCTGATGCACACGTTGGTAATGCTCAACTATTGCCTCACAACACAACACTTGATTACTGCCCAGTGACTCAAAGAGCATAGGTAGCATTAAAGAGGAATTGAGATATGCTGCTCAGCAGACTTTTCTTTATCAATGGTCAGAAATGGACAGTAAAAAATCTAACATTTACTCAAAAGAAGGTAGGATGTAATCTAATATAGCTCCTGAAACTTCCCATATATTGCAACTTTATAGCGTCAAAGTTTTTCAGTTTAGCCATAACTTTCAAAATAAATGAAACAGGAAAAACAGGTTACTGTAATTTTTTATTTTATTTTATTAGTTATCATTGTTATTATCAGAAACAAAGTTGTCCCCTGTGGATGTTGAGCTGTACTGTCTTCTGTAGACAAATGGCCCACATTTATTTTAAATGACTCTGTTGTCAGGTATCTGAATTTTTTTGACGTGATCTGAAGTTTGACAGAATTTACTGGACCTGGAACTTTAGCATGGAGTAGGCCATTTCTAAAGAGGTGCTTCACTTTAGCTCCAGTCTTCAGCTCCAGGTGTATGCTTCAGAGGTGGGTGTTCGAAATGTGATGTCTCACCAGTCATCTGAGAGCAAAACTCCACCAATGAGCCTCCACTTTACACTAATTGTCTGCCATTGTAATGGCCCAACAACCATTCATTAAAAAACTTTGTGATGAAGAAGCAGGCCAAGACGCTCAAAGGATCAATGGATGCCTTTACTAGGCTGTTTGAGCCTTATCCCATTGAAGAGCCTGCCAAAGGCTATGGAAACTGCCATGGCCCTATTTGATTATGTATTTCAGGTCAATGGCATCCCAGAGGACAATGTCACTGACAGGGGTTTCAGGTCACTTCGCACATGCGGAGAGCTTTCTGCAAGAACCTGGGGATTAACCAGCAGTGATGGAGAGAATTCATACTTGGGCTGAGTACACCCAAAATTCATAACACTTCATAACACTTTCAATGCATCCTAGGCTACCATCCACCGCTGTTTGGAAATTCTGTCCATGGAAAACTGGTCCTATTGGAGCAGTGAGGTTTGGGAAAGTGCCTACAGAGAGCAGTCCATCGCCAACACCTACAAGCCAACTGCTGCAAATTCCCTCTCGCATCTTACAAAACAGTTCAAATGGTCTTGCTGTCCAAAAGGAATATATGCCTCAAATTATAGAATAACAATGCATCTAACATCCCCTCAGAAATCAGTCTTGGGTTTTACTTCCGATATGACAGACATTTACACCATGCTCACATTGTTACCTAAATAACAGAAACAAAGATGATGAGACTGCTCATCACCTAGAATATTAGCAAAGAGTCCAGTGTTAGCTATGCTGATAGGCAGCTGATGACTAACATTAACAAAGGTGATGTGCAATTTGCCTGATCAGCTTTATTCATAAATTCTAAAACAAATGCAAAACTTGGCCCACCATGCATACACATGATATGTGTATTTTGACAGTGTTTTCCAAGATTCTGAAAAATGTTTGTTTTAGGACTCATAATTAACATTTGTAAATCTATAATTCTCATTTATGGTCAAAATGAGTTAAAGTGATACTTTTGTTGTTTCTCAAGGTCAAACAAAAGTGAAGCCCAGGAGTCACTTTCCTTCCCTCTGGATGCCTGTCCTCTGTCTTGATGCTGTCATGTTCCTGATATTTTGAACAAATACACCCCTTACTTTGAGTCTGAATAAGAATGGAAGACCTACTGATTCCTTAATGAACTGGAAATTTTTATTCCATAAAATGAATGAATTGGCTGAAAAAAATCTGCTGATTTACTGATGTACTTTGTTATGTTTGCTGCAAGAGGAGAAAGCAGACAGTACATTTGAAATGTAAGAAGCACTAAGACAAGCTGTTGTTGTAGTGTTTATAACATAATCCGCTATACAAAAATGTATAAAAATGACCGATGGCTATTTTTTGTTTTCAATTATCAAAACATCAAAAACTATTTAATACACATATTGAAAAACATATTTTTTTTTCTAATTATATTCATAACCTCATTCGTAACCAAAAATAACCAAAATTATATTTTTTTATAATTTTGAAATAATTATTAAACTAATGAACTGAGTGAAAGTAGCAGTGCCTTACTCATAATATCTGGAAAAGAAACTCACTGTCATAATGTAAAAATATAATTTATAGAAAGGGCCACTGAAAGGGTCAATGAATCGAATAGAATCAAATTATTTGAGTCACTGGCATAATTCAAAATTACCACCTCCAGCTGTGGGTTTTTGTAAAAAAAAAAAAAAAAGAACAGTAAAAAGTCATCAGAAGAGCAAACGAGAAAGAGTGAGAAGTAAACTAAAGGGAAAAAACACACTCTTTACCCCAAAATCCATCTCTCATACATTTCATCTTGTAAATTGGGGGGAAAAAACAAGAGGTGGCAGGGTTTGGTGGGGAGGGAGCATGCATAGCCTACTTTATCTTTGCCATTTCATCCATCTTGTTGGACTAATAAAATGTCAAGCCCACTACATTGATATTTAATCATGAGTGACCAGTTGGGAGGGGTTCTGTGTGTGTGTGTGTGTGTGTGTGTGTGTGTGTGTGTGTGTGTGTGTGTGTGTGTGTGTGTGTGTGTGTGTGTGTGTGTGTGTGTGTGGAGAGAGAGAGAGAGAGAGAGAGAGAGAGAGAGAGAGAGAGAGAGAGAGAGAGAGAGAGAGAGAGAGAGAGAGAGAGAGAGAGAGAGAGAGAGAGAATAAGAGACAGTTGTGTAATAAAATAACAAAGAACTTTACAAATAACATAAGAGGGAAAAAAAATTGCCACAAGAATAATGGCAAATTCATTAGATTGGCAAATAATGAATTCAAAAATTAAAAAAAATTCCTCCAAATGCGCTAATCCTTCTTATTCAAATAAACCAATAATACATATGTTTTAGGAGATTTTATAGCAAATAAGTGCTTTGCAAGTGCAATGTTACCATAAGCCTAATTTTGCCGTACAGCATGACATGATCAAAAGAAAAATGTCAAAAGTAAAGGTGACACATTATCTTCAAGAAACCTTAGAAATAGATTTTAAATTCTAGACTACTATATGAATGACACATTTGTCAATATTATTACAGCATGAACAATGCTTGCAATAATACTTTATTGCAGTATTGATATTGTGTCATGATGTTCGTATCCTCTATGCATTACACACAGTACAGAGAACATTTGCTTTGGCCATTACACAGAGCAAAACATTTTACATGTTAACATCTATTTACACACTGCTGTAACAATGAACGATTTGGAAAGCACATACTGTAGAGAGCGAGAGAGAGGGAGAGAGAAGGCGAGAGAAAGAAAGGTAAAACGCATGCCTGAGAGGTTTTTCTGCACAATTGATAGTACTGTTCTATAAATCTGGTTACCTGCTATAAGTGGCCCCAAGAGTGCCGGAAAGAGCCAAAGAGATGGATTTTCAGGAATGTAAAGCCTACTGTATGTTTCTGGAATGACACACATTGCACAATGCTTCGTCTTAAAAACACCTCAATGCTACAAACACACTCATTTTAGTGATTTCATGTAAATTCAAGATATTGTCATATTAGTGATTTCAAGGCAAATTTTATGGAGGATTTACTGATAAATTAATGAAAATATTTGATTTATTCAAATTTAAATTAATGTACAAAAATTACACTGCATCATGTAAATGAAGTATTTTTCCATTCAAAAGTGCTTAAAATTACAGTGGGCTTACTTTTTTATTGTATTGGATTGTTTTTCTATGGTTGTAGAACAATTCAGACTACCCAAGCCAGAGCAGCGGATTTCCCCACTGCCTTGATCCACCACACATAATGCATGTCCGCCCACCAACTGTTCAGTGTGTGATCACTTTCGGTGTGCCTATTTTGTTGATGGCAGAAAGTTTGTTATCAGAATTCTGAGTGTTTTTGGGGCTGCCTAGCCCTTTGTTTGGTGATATGTTAATGTGTTTTCAAATGTCTATGTCTCCAGATCCATGGCACAGCATTCCAAGCAGTTCTATAGCAATATTATAAGGTGTTTTAGTTTGTTTACAGTAATGGTGATGCAATCTTTGATGTTAAATATTATATTACTAGTATTAATTTGCTGTGTGTATAAGTGTTTGTGAGAGAGAGAAAAGGTCTTTGTAGGCATAAAACATTTGTGATTGTGTTTTTTTCTATTATTCTTTTAGATAGAAAGTATAAACAACTTCACAATGAACACTGCATGACTGACATTCAAACTCTTCAAAAGGTTTAAATTGATTACATAGATTTCACCCATCATTCAAACAATCCACCCTATTATCAGCATTCAGAATAGACAAAAAGACATTTTGCTGGTAAATGTGACACTTTTTTTGACACAATTTTTGCAACTAGTACTTACTTACAGTACAATGTATGTACAATACTTTCATATATTTTAAACAAAAATACTATTTTAAAATAATCTTTATTAGTATAATAATTATACTCCCATGTCATAACATAGTGAGAATAGCCTGTTCATTTAATAAAGTGTGTTTTTTTTTTGTTTTTATGTAAAAATTAATTATTAATTTTGAAATAATCATGTCACAAATGTCATTTCAAAACGGGCAAGATTATGTCTGATAAAATACAGACATTACAAGTATAATTATTAAATGATAAATTGAATTGCTTTTTTTATTATAATGTTTATATTTTTAAAATGTACTGGTAAATGTGCCTCTTTACCCTCTCTAAATTTGTTCTTTTCCCTCTTTTCTGTACTCAGACTAGCTACAGCCTGATCCTTGCATAATATTCTGCTTCCTATTAAAGGCTTATGGTAGGAAAAAAGTATCCAACCATTTAGGCTATAAAACCAATGTACTACCAAAAAAGGGAAAAGGGTGTTGGGGGTGGATGATAGGGCTTCAATCTGTTCCAATTTCTCCTTCAGAATTTATCTCACTTCTTTAGAAATCCTGAAATTGCTCGAGAAAAAAGCAGTCATTTTCGAATTGTGGCACGTAACTTTCTTTGCATCTTTTCATTCTCTCAATTTATCTTTCTTGTGTGAAAATTGAAGCAGCTTAATGTCAAATGTGGCTAAAGCTAACCTCTCCATATCAAACAAGGCAGCACAAAAATTACTGTGGCAATGATAAGACTGCCAGATATCAGCAAAAGAGCGAGAGAAGAAAAAGACGGAGACAGAGGGGAAAGGGAAAAAAGACGACAGAAGGAAAGTGACTCCACTCAATTATACTGCAAAATTGGTATGAGTGAATATTTTTCATTCAGGTGACTGATGGTATCTGCTGAGCAGCAATACAGATAAATAAGGTAGCTTTCAGTCAACTATAAACATCATTAATCATGAGGCCAGCCGCTGCCTGACTGACCGTCCTCGAGCTACAGTGCAAAAACGAGGGATTAAGAGAGAGTGACACAGAGAGGAATGCAAGGGAGCTTCAAGTTCTTCAATCCCAGAGCAAAAGGGCAAATATGGACCCACGGACAAGATTCAGTTATTTTTTTTGCCTAGGTTTTATAGCCAGTAAGAACAACCTCATTATTGGCAAAACATTTAGAAAAATTACAGAGTTGTGTACAAGTGCAGGCAGAGCAGGCTTTAATAAATGCAGTGGCAAACAGTCCAAAACAGTAGACAAAGTTGAAACTGGAAACAGGCCAGGCAGTCATCAAATGGAATATCATATGCTATCATAGTAACACATAAAACAAAGAACAACAAAAAGAAATTGCTTAAAAATACGTGTGTTGGAAGCCACCTGGAGGGCTCAGGGCTCAAATGCTAAGAAACTCTGATGTATATCTAAAATTTTACTAAGATTTAACTTTGTATTCTAGTTATTGTCTAAAAGATATGTTTTAATATGTTTGTAATTTTTACTTGCTTAATAAAATTAAGAAAAGTATGTTAATAAAAGCATTTTCACTAGTTTATTTTTGGACCCCACTGACATATCTTGCTTACAAAAAAACAATAAATGCTACTGTCTTTCGAGGAGGGGGAGTGAGGCACATGGTGTGGCTGGAGGGGGGGAGCGAGGCACACGCTGGCATTGCCAGAGGGGCCGAGCAACGTTCACAGCTGAGCAGAAGGGCCGAGCGACATCCACAGCTGAGCAGAAGAGCAGAGCTACGAAAAAAGTCAGGGCTAGATCCTGATAGTTCTTTTTCAAACAAACACAACTGCCCGGACTTTTTTCCATGTGCCTTTGTTTACATTGTGTTTATGTGTCTGCCCTGCCCTTGTCATTCTGTTCGGCTGTGGATGTCAATCGGCCCCTCTATTTGGCTGTGGACATCGCTCCGCCCCTCTCTTCAACTGTGGACGTGGGGGGGGGGGGGGTGTATCCTGTACTATCAGGATCTAGCCCAGACTTTTTTCAATGTGCCTTTGTTTATGTTCTGTGATCACGTGTCTGCCCTGCTCTTGTCTATTCCTTCCCGCTTCTGCACACCTGTCCCTTATGTGTCTAACTGTCTTGTCTTTTGTTCTGTCTTTTGTCTTGCCGTTTGTTTCGTCTGTGTTTGGTTTTGTTTGTTTTATTAATAAACAGTGTTGTTTTTTTTTTTTACTATCCTTCATTTTTGTCTGTTATTAACCCCGGTTTTCTGACAACTACGGCTTCAACTAATTCATTTTTTGTACAGTAGGTATTTTTTGTTGTGTATTTGTTAAATTTACCAGTACAAGTACTGGTGCAAAACACAGTATACAAAATGCTCTAAACTCTTCAAAATCATAGAACTCTGTCAGGATTAAAACTGCAACTTCATCACACCAGAGATTCTGTGCTCCGTACAAAACGTTGCAGTTAACACCATCCTGCCTGGAAGGTATTGCAAGAAATAGGATGAAAGAAAGCAAAAGCAGGGAAGAGTGCTGGCATTCAAGTAATGCTAAGAGATAACCCACACAAACCATCTCTACCTGGCCTTTTCCATACAAACTCTTGTTCGCTCATCAACAAAATTTGCTTAAGACTTATTTTAAACAACTTATTCAGCTGTATGACTATTATCACAGAGACTTGGTTTAACAACACCGTTTCTAATGCTGCTATAGAGATAACAGACCACATTGTTTACCAGACAGACAGAACAACAGACTCTGGTAAGAACAGAGGTAGTGGGGTATGAATATATGTAAACAATTAAACAACTATTACACAGTCACAAACATTGAGAAACATTGCTCCTCACACCTTAAATATATGATAGTGAAATACGGACCATTTTACATACCTAGGGAGTTTACTGTTACCATAATCGTGGCTTTATACATATGTCCACAAGTTAATGCCAAAGGAGCACTGAAAAGATTACATTTTGATATTAGCAACCTGCTCAGTATGTTCCCAGATTGGGCAGCAATTGTGGTAGGAGACTTTAATCACATTGAATTAAAGATAATACTACCAAAATTCCACAAAAAAATATTTTAAACAGAGAATAGGAATATTCTGGACCAAGAAATGTTTCAGGAGCATACAATGCCACCTCATCTCCAGGTCTTGATGTATTTTGTAGAGGAGGAATTATATACATCAATTCCTGCTTTATAACAAACAAAACCATCAAAACCTTTCCCAACCAGAAGCCGTGGCTGGACAGAAAAAGCATGATCTCTGCTTAGACAATGGGGATGCAGCTTATAAATCAGGTGGAATGCAAGCCTACAGTAATGCAAGCATGGAACTGAAGAAGGGCAGCAAATAGAAACAAAACATAAAAAATACAAACCACATTTCGGCATTCACAAAGGGAATTAAAGCTATAACTGACTATAAGGGTAGTCTCTCAAGCTCACTAATGACCCCTCTCTTACCCTGAGTCACTCTCTTAGATGACCAAACCATGGTGGCAGCAGCAGTATTACTCAGTGGCCACTTTGGATCCAGTATAGGGCTAAAATATGTAAATAACCTGGGGTTACTGAGGAGTCCAGGGCTCCAGTCACGGCATCGCCTGATGCCGGTGACCAGGAGAGGGATGCAAGAAGCGGTGCTCACTGAAGCAGAAGCATGGCTAGTTCTAGCATACAGACCACTTGTCAGACACCTGGCACATGTGGCATGGCAGCCATGGTAATCACGAACTATAAGACAGCTTCACCTGCCTGTGACAGTGATGCCTTCCTCCCAGATGCACTGAAAGACTGCCCCAACGACCAGGTACTGTCTATCCAAGGCCGAGGTTTAGACTCCATGCAGAGTTAGTCCAGCCCTATCCACTCTTTTCACTCATGACTGTACATCAGGCTATTCCTCCAACTCTATAGTAAATTTTACTGATGGTACCAGCATATTAGGACTCATACCTGACAATGAGGAACCATTCTGCAGGGAGGAAGTTCAAAACTTGATTCAGTGGTTTATGGACAATAAATTGGTCCTGAATGCCACAAAAACTAGAGACCTCAGACTTTAGTAGATCCAGGAAGACCACCCATTTTCCTTTGCCTATAAATGGACGTGGAAGTTCATCACAAAAGATCTCACATGGTCTATCAACAGCTCTCACCTAGGGCAGAAAACACAACAAAGGCTATTTTTCCTGTGTAAAATCAAACAGGCCAGAATACATACACAGCACCATAGAAAGCAACATCACATAAGGTATCTCAGTGAGGCATGCTAGCTGCATTGTGGCAAAAGACCTGTGTCAGGTAGTTAAATCAGTACAGCAGAACATTGAACCTAGGCATTGAGATCCTGAACCTAGGCACTGTGTAAGCTAGCAGACCACGAAGGCCTCATCCAAGTCTCCATTCATCCAGCATCATCCAAGTCTCCATTCATCCATGACGCAGAAAGTTTGTCTGCAAAGATGTACAGAGCAAATAACACACAAACAGAATGAAAAGCAGTTTCTTTTCAAAAGCTATGTTTAGTCATCTCAGCTCAGTTGGGTCTGGAAATTAGCATGGTCCTTTGTTGTGCAGGTAGTCATTGACTTGCTAGATAATGAAGTTTCTCCAAATTAGATTGTATGCATTTCTCTGTAAATTGGCAGACAGAATGTTTCTGTAGACTTCTGAATTCATTCTGCTACTTCCGTCATGAGTTACATCATCAATAATGATTAGTGAGCGCATTCCAAAAGCAGCCATGCAAGCCCAAGCCATGGCACTGCCTCCAACATGCTTGACCAATGACCTTGTATGGTTTTGATCTTGAGTAAATCCTTTCTCTCCCCACAGTTTGCCCTTTCCATCACTTTGGTAGAGGTTAATCTTGGTTTCAGAACATTTTGTCTTACATTTCACCCATATCCTTGGTCACTCGTGTACTAGTGTATCACTTGATAATTAACAGTCAATGCAAGTACTAATTACTCTGTAGCATTACATACATGACAGTTAATTTTCAGTCTTTATATTTAATTTTAACAACATCAACTTGCACTCTGTGGTAAGAGTGACATCTAATGGATTTAAAAATAAAGTACTTTGTGTATATATCTTCGTGTATTGAAACCACACAGGTGAATTTTCCTTTTCTTCCTTTTACTATATAATTCTTTAAAACTAAACAGCACACCAGAGTTCTCTTCTGAATGAATTATTCTTGTTCATAATTGCACTTTCCTCTGGCCTAATAGCACTGCCGTGGGAGAAAGCGGGAGAAAGAACACAAAGGACAGTTAATTTGTGATTTCCTCTGCTCATTCAGAGGCAAATTAAGTGTCAAACAGCTAATATGGAACATATTTCATTTTATGAGCATTTAATTTAATTCTGTTCACTCATATCAGGGCTGTTAGTTGCAGTTAGTGTGCTATACTTGCAGCCTCCACTCAAACGAAAGGGGTAATAAATAAACATGTTTCAATTAAAGCCTTCCAAAATAATAATGCACTACTGAGCAGATCAGCAGAGGGCAAGGAAAATTAGGTGGTTATAACCATTGGGAGTTTTTTCTGGCTCCTTTTGTAACCATTGATGCCCACTCACAGCTGAAAGCATGCTGGTTAGATTGATAGCAGAGCCGCAAGGTAAAAGCAGCAGTAATTACAGGCTGTAATGAGAGGCAGCATGGGAAAGTACTGCAATAATATCCTGCCTGAACTTAGGCATATATTTAAGACCACTAATAACGATTAATTCTGTTCACCTAGAAGAACTTGTGTTAAAACAATTCAATTTTTCTTCCTTAACCTCAATACTCCAGGCTCCATCAATCCCAAATGCACATTTGAGCATAAACATACAGGCACACAGGGGCACAAACAAGCAGACAGCTTAGAAAAAGTACATGCTCTGTATTTGTGCACTGAAAAACTCAGGTAAAGTCTAACAGAAGAAAAGAATAAAGTAGTTGGCCATTTCATGTCATTTTTATGACTTCATTCAGTGTTGAACTTAGAATTTCTGTCAGCAAAAGCGTTGATAGCAAGTGTCTGACATTCTGTTTAACAGAGTGAAATAAAATTTCTTGCCATTATTATAGCATTGCTCTCAACTGGAATCAATAACGAAAAAAAGGAAAATATCTGTCAGCCACATCACAATATAAAATAAAATTTCATTTTTACAGTATATTTTCCAGATCTTTCCTGCAAAAAAATTCTCGATCCTTCAAATTGAAAAGTTTCCCCTATTCAGTCCCATTTTATGCAACATTTTTTAAGATTTTTATTTGGATTCAGGTCTTGGCTATGTCTACATCATTAAAAAATCATTGATATTCTTTTAGTTAAAGCACACTGATATAAATGTATGATTTGGATCATGCATTGAAAGTGAAATTCGTTTTTATTTTTAGCTTGCTGTCAACAACGATATTGATCCGATCTACAATACCAGCACTGCTCGACTAGTTCCACCATCTCTCAGGGTAAGAGGCACGTATACTACAAGACTCTTTTTTGTTCTTTCACTAAGGTGGTGGAATGAACTTTCCCTAGGGGTCCAGACAGCTGAGTCACTGGCTATTTTCAAATGGCGGTTTAAGACCTACTTACTGTATTTAGGAAACACTTCAACTAGCACTTCTTTCCCTATCTTCTACATTTATAAAAGTAAAATAATAATAATAATAATAATAATAATAATAATAATAATAATAATAATAATAATAATAATAATAATTAAAATAAAAATGTAGAAACTTTTTCATTGTAACTTTGAACAAAGCATTTAACTCATGGTATCTTAAGTATGTAACCTAGTGAACCAGCATTAATGTATCCAATGAGAGAGATTTAAGCACTTATGCTGTAAATGCTCCCAAATGCTGTAAATGTAAATGTAGTGGAATCCCAAACTACCCCCAAGTCGGGGTTCGCTGACAACAGTGAGCAACATACCCTGAAATGGAGGATGGAGGTACGCAAACTGGATCCTGTAACCTTTTTTCTACAGTATCTAGGACACACGGAGACACACGGGACAGAAGTTTAGAGTCTATAGTTTAGAGTAACCCTCTCCCAATACATGCAGCCAGCTCCCTCGAGATCTGACCAGATGTGATCCTCTCATAAACAAACAATGTGAGGAGAGTGTGTGTCATCCTCTGTAATATATAAGGGGCAAGAAAGCACACAACCAAAATATATATATATATATATATATATATATATATTTTTTTTTCCCTAGTCTTGACAGACAGGACAATTAATTGACACAAACACAACACAGTGTGCTTTCTGAAGACAAAGAAACTAAAGTAATTTTTGGCATGTATTCTCTTCGAGCCATAAAATTGGCATGCGTGCAAACAGAGCTTCAGACATACAGTTCTTCTTCAATATAGTGTTCCCATAGCATCAGCAGCATACTTAGCATACTGGCTAAGGTATATTTCATACGTTGTTTAGCAGGTACCGCCTGACCACTTAAATACAGGTGTGGCAAGTCAAGCATGCATTGCATATAAAGTAGGAAAGGTACACAACTTCACCTTTAATTTAATTCACCCATTCCATCTCCTGTGCTCTCTCTCTCTCTCTCTCTCTCTCTCTCTCTCTCTCTCTCTCTCTCTCTCTCTTTCTCCCTTTCCTTCTCTCTAACCTCTACTGTGACTCTCTCCATACTGCTTGATAAAGCATGGCAAATTGATTGTCTGAGTCTTGTTTGAGCTGCATGTTGACCCATTATCTCCACACAAGCTAAATGCTAAATTATATTTGCCATTTTGTTCATGCTGAAACAGGACATCAATCATGTTCCTATTGCCTTTCTTTCTCTTGCTTGCTCTTTTTCTCTGTGTCTCTGTTCAAACTGCTATTTAGCCCATGGGGTGAGAGTGTGAAGATGACATAAAAATTCATTACTGTTAACAGCATTACTGCACATGAGAGATATGACTCTGGACTCTGTATGGGAGAGAGAATAGAGACAGTAAACATGGATAACATGGACCAAGTAGCTGCCTCAACCAATTTGTAGACCACAGTTTGATGATCAGTTCTCTCTGTTGAACTGAGCAGAGGGAAAATACACAGATGCACAGTAAAATCACAAATCCAAGCAAACACTAAACCAATAAAACAAAAATGTATATAGTTCATTAAAGCACCAGGGCCTATTTTTCGCAATCTGACCAAATACTTGTATTCAAATATAGTTTTGGTCTCAACGTTTGAGTCCACATAAAATAATTTCTTCCAAACTGTGGAAGAGTTGGACAAATATGCAATTCCATATGTCACATTTGTGCACAAAGGTTTGCAAAATGGCAGTCACTATGTTCAGCAGTTTGCTGTTTATGTCATATTCCTTTGATAACAAAACTGCAAAGAACACTGCTTTTAGGATGCTAGAAGTCCCAGAACATGAAGCTTGAAAAAACATCTCTCTCATTAACTATTTATTTTTATTCTATACAATAGCACTTCTGTATACTGATTCTGATTGGTCATGAGGTGTTTGTATACTGATTCTGATTGGTCATTGGTCATTGGTCATGAAAATGCTGTAGTTGGGAAATTGTTGTAGAGCAAAAGTAAAAAGGTAAAGGAAAATCAATTTTTTGGTAATAGTATTAGTGTTTTGTGTCTGGTTGCATCACTCCACCCAACAGCTGATTAGTTTTTATTTCCTATAACAGCATCCCTTATCGTGTTTTTTCCTTACATAGGATAAGGTTCCATTTGCAAAATATCTGATTTGTGGTGCAAAAGGCTAAAAAAAATAATGACTACTTTATATAAACCAAAAAGTAAAAATAAACCAAATTAGAAATTTGTTATACATTGCATAGTGTTATACATTATAGATTTTTAAGGTTCAAGGTTTCTGGCTTCTTTTCAGGAATTTTCTCGAGTGTCGAGTGTTACGTGGTGAGCTGCTCAGTACATGTAGCACGCTGCAAGTCTACAGCGCTTATGAAAAGCTTTGTTCCATGTTTTCTTGTGCTTGCTTTGGTTATGTTACCATGTATGTGTATTTTGGTTTTGGTTTATGTCTTGACTTGCCTTTTTCTTTGTGTTTTATGTATGATTTATGTATGGTAGCCTCCTATCCTGAACCACAGATGTCATTGATGTCCATGAAGAGGCCAGAGCATATCTCCATCCAGGAGCTGATAGCATGACCTCCAGTGCAAAGCTCCCTCCAGGAGCCTTTTCATTTTTGATTATAAGTTGCTGCATTATATATTTTCTTAAAAATCTTCCAGCATTTATGACATTTAGTAAAGGCAAGCCATAGTTAATTTTTGTCACTCAGTGTGGACAAAAAGTACCATCACATGCAAATTATCACTACATGTAGGGGATGCTGAAACAGCACACAAAAACAGACTTCTGTGCAAGGAAAATGACGTGGTTAAATATGGTTCAGTGAAGGCTGAAAAATGCTGTTGGCAATGTTTTCAAAGTGTTCAAAATGTCAGGTGATTAAAAGGCATTAAATGCAAATGCTGGCACTCAGCTTGTAGTGACTGAATAAACTGGCAAAATGCTGGTATAGCTGTGGAAGACATACTGTAGCAGAACCCATTTGCATAGAGAACATAGAGAATAGTGGTGTCATAAAGGCTCTGATACATCTAGTCTGTATCTGTGTGTCTTATTGTTACTCACACATGGATCGGTGGCAAAGGAGAGGGATCATAGATGTATCGTCCCTCTGTGTGTCTTTCGTCCACTGGCACAGGAGTGTGGAATCCAGGGAAGAATCTAGCTGGTGCTGAAGAATTAAACATGTATCAGAGTCTATTTTCAAGCAAATCTTATTGTTTAATAAATTCATATTCACAAACACATAACATTAAACATGGCAATATGCAAATTTCAGCCATGTTCAAACAAATTCTGTGAAACTTTGACTGAATTAGTATCTTTGGGAACACACAGTTATAGACTGGAATGGAAGCATATTTGGACATTGTAATTGTTATTGCATTTAAGCTGTTTACCGGCATTATATTGTGGTTAAAATAAAATAATGAACATGACTTCAAATAGCTTTAAACCTTTCATGCCACACACTGGAATTCTATGTTGTCTGCAGAATGGATATTACCTTTTATTTATTTGTTTGTTTGTTTGTTTGTTTGTTTGTTTGTTTATAATAAAGTATATTTTAAGTTTATTCAAGTAACAACTTGGGATGATTATGTTTGAACTACAAAATAGTATATAGCAGCCAAATGTTTTTGTACATTTGTTTCTCTACTTTGCTGTGTACAGTATATGTCTTTTCCATGTATTAAACCCTGTTATACAGTCACCGCAAGAATCAGCAATATGTTTCCTCATGGTCTCCTCTAAATTATTAAGAAATGCTTTCCCTCATTCCTCATCCCTCATTAGGGCCACTTCTGTTTTTATTTCATGTGACATTCAGTCAGTTGCTGCATTGCTGAAACTGCAGGATTGGAGTGCTTATTTCCAGAGATGGGCCTTGAGACACTAAAACACAACAAGATCAAAATCATGTTCATGAGTTCTTGTCTTTGAGTTTTTTGGTATGTAGAGGCTGAAACCAATGGCTTTTGTGCATTTTTTTGGTATGTCTTTTCTCAGTTTAAAGACTACCTGTGTGTATATACGGTATACAGGGCTGTCAAGTGTCATGCATTGAGAGTGACAGTCACGCATTTGGGTCTTTTCTCACGCTCTCCGGCCACACATTGTATTTCTCACGCAGAAAAACGTACTATTTATCATATATTTAATATGCCACAGCATCCAAAATGTATCAGTCTGCACCGCTGTCTCTATGGAACCAGGCAGGAATCCCCTGGAGCTCTTAGTCGAGCCTGACACTTACAGTATCAGCCATTCTAAAAAAGAGGTTACACAATAGCCAATCAGAAAATAGCATTGTATATTGTATATGGGTAAGATTTAATGCAACAACCAATGAAAAGAAAAACATATTCATTAGAGAAGGTATTTTTGATGGTCGGTTTGAACAAAACATCAACACGAAACAGCTTGTCTCTGGACGGAACATTGTCCTCAATTATGACCCTAAAAATGGCTGGGCTTGAGCCGAACTGTTTTAAATGGGAGCAACATTACAAATGATAAAGGAGTCCAAAAAGGCAACAAACACTTACAATAAACAACACCAGTCATAATCTCTCTCTCTCTCTCTCTCTCTCTCTCTCTCTCTCTCTCTCACTCACTCACTCACTCACTCACTCACTCACTCACTCACTCACTCACTCACTCACTCACTCACTCACTCACTCACTCACTCACTCACTCACTCACTCACTCACTCACTCACTCACACACATATATAATTTTTTTTTGTTTTCCTAATCATCAGTTAATTTAAAAGCACTTTCTTCCAAGGCACTTCTCTACTTCTCCTTTCTTTTACTCATGCATTATATAATCCCCATTTCTTGCTTAGGTTTTACATTATTTGCCAACATCTTTATTCTTCTCTTTCTTAGCTATCATATATACTGTATATCTCTGTGATATGCACATGTAAATTCTATATTATGTATGCGTATCAGTTTCTCCTCTTGCACACATACACTTGATCTATTAGTGAGCTAGATAGCTAATGCCACTAGGGATATGCTCCATCAGTCTGCAACTGAAAAAGGGTGAAATGAAAATAAGAAAATAAGGTGACAAAAGAAAAAAGAAAAAAGGGTTTGATCCAGCCATCCATCTAAGATCCTCCAGAGGGGTTGATATGCTTAAGCTCTACTCACTAAAGGAGTAAATTGTCCATTGTCTGAGGCTTGCTGTTTTATTTGTGTGTGCTTAGAGAAGTGACAAAGAGATGTAAGAGGTATGGGAGAAATTTAGCACAGATGTCAGTTAAAACTATGCTATGCAGTTTCCTCCCCAGGCAAAACAAAATGTCTCATATCCATTGAGTGTTATGGGAAAGATATAAGAGCAATAAATGTACTGGACAGCATAGTGGTGCTGTAGGTAGCACTGATGCCTTGCAGGGTTGCATGGTTTAAACCTGAGCTCTGGTTGCTGTCTGTGTGGAATTTCACAGTTTTTTATTGTATCTGTATGGACTAACAAAGCATCTGTTCAGAAACAAAGCATTGTCATCCTTCCTTATAATGGTAGGCAATGATAAACCTCTGAGAACACTTTGCACCCAAACATTATAGACAATTTCAGACAATTCTCCAATAATACCAAATCAAAACACCCAGCAAGCACAGATGTGAGATTTCCAAAGTTGATAAAGCTTTTAGACATAGCTTTTTATCAAAGCTTTTAATCATGTTCATATCTATTTTTAACAGTTTTGCACTTTTTTAACTCTCTCTCTCTTACATGTTTCAAAACTAAGCAGCTCTAATAATTCAATGTCATTATTTTAAATGCTGCTCATTAAGATGGGTTTATAAATTAGTTTTAATGATGGGGTAATTAAAGGCAAACTTTGGCCAGACTATTACTTTCTAATAACACAAACTGGGTTTATTTTGGAGAAAAGAAAGGCAGGGTATGATCATAATTATTAAGTGGGAGCTACAGCCCCAAGCAGGTAATAACATCATGCCCTGAAACATGAAGGTCTCTATTATAAAGTTTCATTAATGATGCTCTTTTGGGATCCCACAATTAAATGTACTCTCACCAATAAATCAGAATGTAATTGAGAAATAGAAAAACAATGCAAGTTTCAGCAGTTGGTAGAACAGAAAACATTTTCTTTTTACACTGGTTTAAAGAAACAGCAACAGTTATGTGTTCATAGCATCAGTACTACTGAAGCCTAAAATTAGATGATCTGCATTAATTTTCTAGTATAGCAGTCAGAAAAAGTAAAGTAAAAATAAAGGCATTTTAATTCAGCACAGAAAGGGGACGTAACAGGAGTAACTAATCATGTGAGTTATAAACATGAAAACATGATTCAAAAGAAATGTGTGTGTATGTGTTTGCACACTGCCAGATTATATTATACCACTAATCTCCTTGTTTATGATCTCACTATTGAAGAATTGGAGTCTGATGAGTGAGGAGTCAAGGAGCTAAATAACAGCAAAAGACAATGTTGAAACAGTGTTTGCTCAAAATCAAGGCTCCAGCTGTTCCTGCATGTAAACACTAATTGCTCAATTGTGAGTGTTTTGCTTAATTACAGAGAAACGAAACAAATTATTTATGCTATTCTATAATTAGTCCATAAATTGTACCTGAAATTTGAATAGGTTTCTACTCTTTTATTCTGGGTTGCAGTATGTGTTTATGTAATATCAATCATAACATCAATACAATCAATTTACTTATATTAATATAAATGATATAAATATAATATAAATGTAAACTATACCTGTGTATAACCTGAAAAGTAAATCTGAAAAAAGCTCTGAAAATAAATTGCTCTGAAAATAAATGAAACTTGATATATTGATTGAGATCACAAGAGAGGGGGGTTAGGGGCACATAGGAGGTGAGTCAGTATCAAAGCAATCAGTTTAATTATAGCCAGGTCACCAAAGCAGACAGGGGTCAACACCTCAGGGCAAATTAAGACCTTTACCTAACCCAAGCCATTTGTCTCACTCTAACTCTTGCTCTTGCCTCTCACGTTCATTTTATCTCTCGTTAACTCTCAGTTTACCACTTTTACCTATTTTACATCAAGTAAAATGATTTTCTATGAACATTTTTTTTACATTTTTTGAATTTGTTACTGGCAATCATGATGAACTGATAACGTATCAGGATTTACTAAAATTAAATTTGGTGGTAGAAATTGATAACTAATGGTGGCTAGAAATGCATTCCATTTAAAATATACAGATTTTAAACAGTTGAAAAAAATTACTATGTTGTCAGTCATGTAGAATAGTGCAACATGTGTCTGTTGCAATACACTGGCATTGTGGTCTGGATTCTCAGCTTAGGTGAGCTTGTCTTCAATTTTATTCAACACAAATATGCGATCAAATCATGTTGAATGTACAAAAGCAATTTGTGACAATGATTTGTTGATAATGTCTCTTTTCCATCATGTGTCAGAAATATCTGTACACAAAAAAAAAAGACAGAAAAAATCTGTATTTCTAACTATCACCATGCAGTCTTTCAATTTCTGCCCCAGAAGTGTTTTTAGGGGGGACGTAAAGACTTGCTAATATTTTCACCATAATTTTAATTCACTTCACAGTGAACATAAATTGGTCCTCTAACAATAATCTTGAAGAATAAAATGCAAATACATGATGGAAAAGAGACATTATCAAAAAATCATTGTCACAAATTGCATTTAATAAGCATTTTCTTACTCTTTCATCTCAGTGAGATTGTCATTGTTGCTGCTGGCTTGGTTATTAGGGATAGGGACAGATGTTTAAGATATATAGTAACTTTATTCTCTTTCTCTTTCTATACTTCTGTAAAGCTGCTTTGAGACAATGTGAATTGTTAAAATCGCTATACAAATAAATTGAATTGAAAAACAATGAACTGAAGTTTAGTGTAGGGCTTTAACACAAAAGGTTCTTGGCTACTCTTTTGAAATTATTCCTGCAGATGAATGTACAGACAGAAGTAAGGATAAAAACAAAGGTGTGGAGATGCAGGCATCAGTTATGTTTACTTGTTCACAGAAATGGAAAGTGAATGCAAATCAATACAGTGTTATTCTGACTGCCATATTGTATCCTATGATGAAACATTTCTATTCTAATAGGAGTGGTCTCTCACTTGTTCACATGCAGTGCATGAGAAAACTATTGTTTTGTGTATTGCAGAGCTGACATACGATTGGTTGAGGTGTTATATACTGCCTGCGTCTATCCCAATCAAAACTTTTGGGCTACTTAATTTTGAAAGAAAGGCACACACTATTTTCCAAATAATATAACAGAAATTTGTGATTGTTAATGCAATATCTAAATAGGTTGAAAGAGGGTTATTTTCACCAACCATCCTGTTCTCTTATTATTAATTAAGATTATTATTATTGGAGCGTCAGCGGTTGTAAGGAGACTGAGTACAGGACAACAGTGGATAACTTTGTGTGAACCATCTACAGCTCAATGTGACAACAAAGGAACTAGTGTCGAACTGAGGAGGACTAAGGCACCTATGACCACTGTTTCCATCACATGGGGTCACTGTGGAAATGGTGGTGGATTACATATACCTAGAAGTTCACATTATAATAGACTTGATTGTACTAAAAGCTCTGAAGCCATCTACTAGAATGGCCAGAGCTGCCTTTACTTTCTGAGGAGGACAGGACGATGCTGAAGATGTTCTACAAGTCTGTTGTAGCCTTCTTGCTTTTTTTTTTTCCAATCTTTTTTTGCTGTTGCATGCTGGGACAGTAGACTGAAGATAACTGATGCCAACAGATTGAACAAACTTCTCTGTCTATGACTGTAGTGTCAGAAAGAAGGATGGCTAAACTAATGGCCATTTCAGACTACATCTTCCACCTGTCCATGATGTCCTGGACAGATACAGGACTGTGTTCTGTTGCAGACGCATTCAACCAGAAAATCCTTTCTACCTGTGTCCATTTGACTTTATAGTTGCTCTGTACAACATATCTCACTGTGCAATAATATACTTTTACCTGTATAGTTATTTAAATCCTTGTTTTATTCCTATATTTTTTGTATACATTATCTTAGTGTATGTAAGTATTCTTATTTTGGTGACTTGAAGCTGTGGTAATGAACCCAATTTTCACCTGGGGATTCTGATTCTGATTCTGATTCCAATTATTAGCTAATCAAGGTTTATCATGTTAGAAGGCTAATTTGTCATTAGAAAACCCTTTTGCAATTATGTTAGCACAGCTGAAAATTGTTGTGCTGATTAAAGAAGCAATAAACTTGGCCAATTCTTGTTCTAATTAAGGAATGCTATTCCAAAGAACAAATTGCCAACAAACTGAATATTTCATACAATGGTATGTACTACTCTCTACAAGGAACAGCACAAACTAGCTAGAAAGGAAAGTGGGAGGCCCCAGTGCAAGCAGACATCAGTGTGCAATTTGAAATACAAATGAGAAACATAGCGACAAAATTGTGAGACCGGAGCATATAAAAAATATGCTGGAGAAGCCCTTAATGCCACCTGTCAAGCATGGTTGAGGTCGGGGTGCTTTTGCAGATTTATATATGAAATTTAGCATGAACATATTCATTAGTTCTAGTTCTGTAGTAACAGTGACAGCTCATATTCACAAGGATATGCATGGCAGATGCTACACAATATCAATAATCTACAATTAAAATAATAACAGCCAAATTTGTTTTACTACCCCAAGACAGCTATAAGGACCTTCTTTGCTCCCATATTTTGGAATCTTGGTTGTCAGTTTATCCTCTTGCTTAATTGTCAGTCTCTCCTCATAAGCATAAACATCATAAGACTTAAAATACTTTTGTAAAATGAAGTCATACAAGAATTTCATACAATAATGCATAAGCTGATATATATAAATAAATTCCTATATGTTTAAGTTTGTGATGTTAGTTACGTTCCAATAACTGATTACTGGTTACATAGCTTTGTTCCTTTGAGAGGTCTATCATTCACTATACGAAAAAACATGCATCCAGGCAGAAAAAATGGACTGGACTGTCCAATAAACAAGATTAGCAACTATAGCCATTAGCCAATATAAGTTGCTAATTTCTGAGACTGACTGTTTTTAATGTTGTGAAGTGTGAGCAGGTCAGTGATTGTGAGGTTACGGATGTCTTAGAATCTAAGACTTAGACTTAGATTCTAAGACTAAGACTTAGATCTTAAACAATCTCTGACACTCTTACAAGTAGATTTAGCTGGGGTGCCATACAGTATACATACCTTCTATAAAGGTTTCTAGAGGGCAAAGAAATCATGGGAGAGAAGCAAGAGCTAAACCAATTACGAATGGAAGAGTGAATATAGCAGCAACAGACAGCAAAAACTTCCATCTGAGGCCCACAACAGAGAAAAAGTACTGTCACGCCAATTTTTCTCTCTTTTTCTCTGCTACCCAAGTGTGATTTGCTCAGACAGGTGTGTGTTCGTGGATTATGAGTTAATGTGTGTTCAGGAAGTGTGTATACATATGTGTGTGTGTGTGTGTGTGTGTGTGTGTGTGTGTGTGTGTGTGTGTGTGTGTGTGTGTGTGAGTGTGTGCAAAGCTTAAAGCTGATTAATCCAGTCCTACTGCCATAATGAGCGCAGAGAGTGCAGGTACCTCAGAGAGCACAGAACGTCGAACTCTTGCCTGAGTCTCAAACCCAGCCAAGCTTTCACTCCACACACTTCAAAGGAGTCAGTACAGCACAGCACTGAGCAGGAGAGACAGAGGAGACACAGCATGGCTGGGGGAAGGGGGTGGACGAAGGGATCCCTTATCTCCTCCTGAGAGGATGCTGCTCTGCGAAGTGAGATTGTCTGGAGCTGCCACCTGTCCCAGCCATCTTTGAAGGCAGCACTAAGCATGTGATGGGCCTGACCTCCTTCAGCTCCTACTCTTTTATGTCTCTCTTCTTTTTCTGCTTTGTTACACCCCCAATCCTCCCTGCCTCTTTTTCTGACTTTCTTTCTCACTGAGAGTCTCATGCGGCCTTTTCTCCTGTGCTAAGTACATGGGGTAGGGATATACCTCTTATTATCGAGCCTAGACCCATAAAAAATGGAAAACATTATAATTACTGTCTTCTCTCATGTCCCCTACCACCAGGAATGCACCTGACTTCAGCAAAGCTCTGAGTGGGGATTGCAAGGACAAGGATATGGATTACCAGCAGAGCCGTTATGCTTGATTCATGGAAACAAACACACAGAAATGAATAACATGCTCTCTGCCTGCCAATTGTCATTATTAACAAGTGTTAAGAAGTCACATGGAAGAGCATAACCAGTAATTTAATGTTTTTTCCACTGCCTAGCCACCTTTGAGCTGTGGACTTTTGCCACTGTCTTTTATATATTGAAGCTTTTAAATTATTTAAAATTACTTTATTCTTTAAAAGATGTGAAGATCTAGGAATATTAAGCATATTTAAAAAGTCTAGTGTTTTTTGCTTGCCTTTGCATTCTGACTGTCATCATGGCAGTAGAACAAGATGCAGATTTTTGCAGGAAGATGCAATACTAATGTCTTTTTTTAAGAATCACATGACTACAAGGGATAGAAAAGTCTAGTGGTTAAGGTGTTTTACTACTGATCAGAAGGTCATGAGTTCAAATGCCTGAGCCCCCTTAGCAAGACCCTTAACTCTCAATTGCTCAGTTTTATAAATCAAAATAAAAATTTAAGGGTGTCTGCTAAATGGCAGAAATGTAAAATATAGATCCCATAATATGAGTAACTCATCTCAATTACCTCAGTGGTTTGAGACAAGCCCATTTCTGCATGTTACAGATATATAAAAAGGTAGACAGTAAGCATAGACTACAGCTTAAAATGCCTTAGAGCCACTATGATTTTCTTTCATGGTGAAAGCATTTTTTATCTTTCTTGAACTTAATAAGACCTGCATCTCTTTATGTTACCAAGATCCAGGAAAGTGCAAAGTCTGTACTTAATGTGCTGACATTGTCCATATCACTTAACACTAGTAAGTAAGTAAGTAAGTAAGTTAGTAAGTAAAGTTTATTTATATAGCACCTTTCACAGATAAAATCACAAAGTGCTTTACAAAATATAACAGTAAAACTAATACTATCACCATATCAGTCATTATGCATGTTCTTTAATCTGTTTATGTGGCACATCCACGTGCATGTTCCCATGTAAGAAACAATAATCCGATTTACATTATTAAAATGAGCACATTAATATACAGTTAGATCAATAAGTATTTTCACATTTACACAATTTTGCCTTTGTGCACACTTCAATCATAGTATTTTTACTTTTCATTGAGCAAATATTCTGCAATGTTACAATTTAAAATTGTACAGTCATTTAACTACTATTCATGCCACAATTTCATGTCATGGTTCTGTTCAGTCATTAGTCTGAATTCATTACAGTCTTCCAGTGCTATCTTCATCTAGTCCAACAGAGACACTCCACCAAGTGCACTAGTGTTGAGAATATGATCAAATACAGTGGTAAAACTGTGTAATTGGTGTAATCAGAGCTAAAACTCAATCTTGTCCCGTGATATGGAAACTCTTTCTCCATAACATTTGGAAAGAGACAAAACTGAAAAGAAGATTCCAGTAATGTATACAGGAGGGCTATTTATCCTATACACTGCTTGGCCTGAGGGATGCTATGCTTTCTTATTCACTGAGCAAACATCATTGTGAGGGTGAGGTAAAAGGTGAGTTTGAGAAAAACAGTGAAGTTGTTCAAGACGCGTTCTGTGTCAACAGTATGGCCTCTCTTCTTTTCAAGTTATTTTTTTGCCTTCGTCTCAGACAGCAGTTGTGTTGGTCTTGTGGTAGCCAGGTGTGTGTAAATACATTTACAGCCTGACAAATTTGGAAAGAGGAAAAGCAGTACAAAATATTTTGCTGCTGTAGAAAAATAGACTCAGTTCTGATGAGTTTATAATGTATTATTTTTCATTCATTAAAATTAGGGAAGGGAAGTCTGTGCTTAGTTATACATGCTTATGAAGATCTGGCAGAAAGATACAGTGACAGTAACACACTCTCAGAAACACATTAATTAATTAATTCTAATCAGTTACACCATACCAAAAAAGTAAAAGCAACTGATTTGTTAATAAAGGAAAAAAGAGGGAACAAATGGGGGAAGGAAATAGGGGAAACAATGATATTCCATGTACTGTAATGTGAATTAACTGATTGGGATAGCAACATATATTTCACATTTACAACTTAATTTATGCTGCTGTTACTTGTTAAATTTGAGACAAGAATTCTGAATTGCTGAATTCTTTATGATATCATGCTTACCTATTCTGTCAGAGTTGATCTTAAGTCCTCCATGGAGAAACATTTAGTTATACAGTATCAGACAGAGTTTCCCCTTTGACTTCTCATTCTCTATTTTTGAAGAAGTGAATTTTCCATGAAGCATTGACCCCTGAGATTTGAGAAGCTTTAAATCTTTACTTGCCTCTTAACTTGTGTTAAATTAACTAAAAATCTCCTACCTTTACTCAGTGTGCCTTTCACTCCCTTTCCTAAGCCTTTTCACCTGTGCTTTAGTTTACACTCTTGATTTCTTTGTCAACATGCATAGTTATCCTACAAACCTGCTTTCAAATCACCTCCAGACCAGGCCTTATGAAAGGTGGCAGCTTTGCTGAGTTGGGCAGGCCACTATTGGTCACTATTATCATAAGAAGTCTGATCGTTCCAGTTGTAGTTTAACCTTCCTGCATTCAGACAAGTCAAGATCAGTGCTAGTGAAGCGCATAAAAACTGAGCTAATGAACTGACTAACAAGAGACAAAGTTAATGCCCTGGGAGATGGACTGAAAGTTTGAAAGAACAAAAGAAAGAGTCATTAAGCACAGTTTACTATTTGTTCAAGACCAATCTGAGGCCAGTTTAACCAAACAAACAAGCCATTACATTGAATTCCATTCTGTTGGTACTGACAGGCAAAAGCTGCTCAGACAACACCTCTTAAAAGGCACAAACATAGCTTTTTTTTTCCTTTTTATCTCTTTTCTTTTGAGCACTAATACTTTCTAACAAGCATCTAAGAAAAGAACAAAAAAATGTGAAAAAAACAAAAGTGAAACGGGAAAAAAGAAAGGAAGATACTAAAAGAGGCTGCTGTCTCCCATTCCTGCATGTCTTTGATCAGAGTACTGATGAGCTTGTGCTGAAATTGTATACTTACTCTCAGCCTCTAATGAGAGAATTAGAGAATAGAGAATTCCCCCATACTGGCCTCTGTTCAGACAAAAAAAATGAGACAAAGCAACAAAGAATGGGCAATTAATCAGGTCCAAAAAGTGTGTAAATTTAGATTTTGTTTCTTGCAAGGGGAAATGTCTTTGAAGCATATAAGCAATTGCTTTAGTCATCAGTTCACTATTACACCTAATACTATAAGAAATAAAGCAAAAAACAGTTTATTCCAGGGACTCTGACAGTCTTGCACAAAACAAATCATTGAATCTCTGACAGGAATCTCTCTTGAATCTATGAAAGGAAATCCATCATACTTGCAGCTATCCTATGACTAGCAATAAAAAAGCTGCAGTCAATAATATATTTATTTATATTTATTTTTTATATATATTTACCCTTTATTTTTCATTCATTCATTAATTTTCTACCGCTTATCCGAACTTCTCGGGTCACGGGGAGCCTGTGCCTATCTCAGGCGTCATCAGGCATCAAGGCAGGATACACCCTGGACGGAGTGCCAACCCATTGCAGGGCACACACACTCTCTCATTCACTCACACACTCACACACCAGAGATGCCAGTCAACCTACCATGCATGTCTTTGGACCGGGGGAGGAAACCGGAGTACCCGGAGGAAACCCCCAAGGCACGGGGAGAACATGCAAACTCCACACACACAAGGCAGAGGCGGGAATCGAACCCCAAACCATGATGGTGTGAGACGAAAGTGCTAACCACTAAGCCACTGTGCCTCCCACCCTTTATGTTTAAAAAATCTATTTTTCAGTTTAACATTTCTTTAATTGAAATTAGTATGAAATAACAGTTCTTTTAACAGTTAACTGTTAGTTTTATCCAATTTGTATGTCTAAAAATATGCAAGTAATTTAAACTTGACCATTTAGTCCAAGTGCCCCAACTTGCCATGATTTTATATTATTTGAAATTAAATCAATCAAGGTTTACATTAGTTTTTTTAATCATAAATTTATACACACTATAGTGCATGAGTAGGATAGGCATGTTTTTTTCTGAAATTATGTGATTTTCATGAATATCAAATTTCAAATAATAATGACCTATGAATAAATTCATGTCCAGAATGATAGATGAGACACATTACTTGCACTTCTATAATACTGACCAACTCAATTACCTAGGCTGATATTTTGAAGTAACTGCTTGTATCTGCCAATAAGATTGCAGGCATGGCTTATTCATAAAAGTGCTTATTCCCCCACCCCCCAACACACACACACACGCACACATCCCACCCCATTTCCTTCGAATGCAATGAAACGTCTCTGAGAAAATCCTTCCATTAAATTATTTTAATTCAGTTAATTTTATTTTTATATGATAAGTAAGTTCTTATCATATAAAAACTCTCTTCTCTCTGTGCAGACATTTAGTGAGAAATTTTCATTTGAAACTAAAATATCTAACAAATGGGACAAACTCAAAATGCTTTGCAGACTGTATTTCCACATTACATACATAACACATATTGCAGACTCACAGTATATTATAGCTTTATGATAGCAATTATGATAACTTTATTATAGCAATATTCTTGTGCAATACTTGCAACGCAAAGGCTGCCATAATCAAGTTGGTCACTAATATTTTGCCATGTTTTCTGCTTTTTAGGAGACCATCTTGCAATGTTTGAAATTTGTTTAATATTTTTCATGTAGATTGTGTGTAATGAATCCCTGCTTTATGCTTCTGGAAATTTTGCAATGTTGCATGGCTTAAACTCCTGCTAAAAGAAGCCAGGTTAGGTGGTAGGTGTCAAAGTACTATTCGTATGTAAGCCAGGACCCAGGGTTAACTAGCAGAACATTTCCAGTGTATCATACTGCCTTTGACTTGCCTTATTCACATGCCCATACATAGGAACCAGGTCATCCATATTACATTAAAAAATGTGATTTAGCAGACCAAGACATCTTCTTCCTTTGCTCCATAATCCAGTTCACAATAATTAGCCAACTTTAATTTTTTTTAGCAATATGTAGGTCTTCTGTATTTCCAGATGGTCTAGCTTCTAGATGTACTGACCCAGTCCTGTAGCAATCAAAATGTGTCCCTTGTCAAAATGCAAATTCTTTCACACATTCCATGCTTCTAACACATCAACTTTGATAACTAACTGTTCACTTGCTGCTTAATATACCTGCCCGTTGACATGTGCCATTTTAATGGAATAATCAATGTTAATCACTTCAACTAGTCAGTGGTTTTAATGGTATTTCTAATTCTTGTATCAGTTGCTGTAAAACACATATTGGTTGACCACAAATTAAAATCTCTGGTATTTCATTCTTGTTCCATATATTTGTATATGGCACCACTGCTTTGCTAGTAGTCAAGCAAACCACATATAAACCTACATAAGGTCATAACAATGCCTTCACATTCTGTACTATGACTAAATAAGAAATAAATATGAAAAAATGAATACAAATAAATATGAAAATTTAAATAATTAAGATTAAATAAACTGACTTGTAGAGCTTAATGTATACAAGGGCCATCCGTAAAAAAAGGGGGGGGGGGTAGGGTCTATATTTTTTTCAGTGTAAAAAAGTACAATTTTGGTGATGGTGATTACGTAGGTATGACTTTAAACAAATTAGCATATCGTGACGTCACTGACAGGGTCTTCAACCCGTGCCTTCGGGCGCATCATTGTAAACCTTATTTTGATGCTGGGCACAGTTTTTCCAGAACTTCGTGCCAAGTTAAAGCGGTATCAAGCTGTTTTAATGATTTGTTTAGATGTATTATGGCGCCCGAACCCATATGACTGAACGGTGACCGCAAACATTTTGTTTACTGCAGCCGTAGCCATCATTAGCAAGCGCGAATAGTTGACTCTGACAGTGAATGAGAGTATGAGACGAAGCGAACGCACAGGCCATAGTGTGACATCCGTTAACAAATAGTGTAAACATAGATGACGTCATGTGCTTTTATTTAAAAGGAAGAACGTAGCCTTCGTTTGTATGTAGGCCTAGGCAATTTATATATTTACAATACTTACAAAAATATAATTAATATTATTTTATTGCTTTTGTATTAGTTGTTTGAAGAGTAAAAAACAAAAAATTGGTCGGTCTTAACGCAAATTTACAACCGGCAAGTCGGTCGGATCGACTTAAAGCAAAAAAATAAATAAATTTGAGTCGGTCCTAAATTGACAGGGTCGGCCGGGTTACGGCAAACAAGAATATTTTTAAGGATGGCCTAATGGCTCTGCATCACAAAAATTGAGTTTTGGCATTATTAAAAGTAATGCTTATTTTAGTAACTTCTACACTACTATCATAGCTGCTTGGAAGTTACTTACTATAGTGAGGGTCCAGATAGCCGTTTCGATGGTCCATCGCAAACACTGTGCCACGGTAAGGAAGTGTGTGTTCATGGAAGTAGGGCAGGGTGGTCTGCAACTCCTTCTTCACCAGCAAGGGTTGCTCTTCTATGGAGGTGGATGGTTCATCATTCATCTTAGCAGCCACTGAACCCTGGCCTCGAACTGGTAATTGAGCGCTAATCACATTGCACTTATCCCGATGGTAGGGAGAGCTAGAGTTCTCATCTTCTATTACCAGCAGAGAAAGAGAAAGGGTGAATAATAGAGATGTCAATTCAAACATGAATTTGCATTCTATATTTGAACTTGAAAAAAAAAGTGACAAAAAGTTTAGGTGTGAAAGTCTGATAGACTAAGTTTCTGAAATTCTCATGCCAGCCCATCTATTGCCAACAATCATTCAATGGTTCAAGTTAGAGAGATCACATTTTTCTCCTATCCTGATGTTTAATACGAACATTAACCAAAGCTTTTGGCCTGTATCTGTATGTTTTTACCATATTTGTTTTATGGTTATATAATGCAATAAATTCTAGCATTTAATTGTTTCATGTTTTCACACACATAGAACTGCATTGCAATTTGTCTATGGAATATGTCTTGTCATGCTGAATGCTTTCATGGGTATTTAATAGAGAGCTTTGTGGTTTTAATTATTACCAGCCAAATAAAACTGCTGTGAACTGTGAAATAAAACAGTCATCATGATTGTAATCATTGTTGTCCCTTTTTCATTGTTGTCTTTTTGTCTGGTTCCTCTACCCTGCCTACTGCCTGCCTTTAAAATAGTAGTCTTGGGTCAATTCATGAGTAGGGAGAATTAAATAAATACATTATTTTTGTGAAAATCCTGCAGAAGTAGCTAAATGGACAGGGTACAAATTTTTGCAAGGTCTGACAGCCTGGGGGTACAAGCTGTCACAGAATCCAGATGTTATTACTATGATTCTGTGGTGCCATTGCCCAGACTTCATGCCTGTGAATAGTGAGTGAGCAGAATGAGAGTGATTGGTAGTCTTTCCCCTAAAACTTTCCCCTAAAACTTTAACCCAGACAAACAAACAAATAAACAAATAAATAAATAAATACTTTTACACATGTATTTAACCTATTTGTGTTCTATGTAATGGCTATTCTGGTTTAATTTTTGCCCATTCTTCTTTCCAAAATAGCTCACGATCAAGTCAGATTGGATGGAGAGCAGCTTCTCAGTGGACTTAGGTGTGGCCTTTGACTGGACCATTCTAACACAAATATGTTTTGATCAAAATCATTCCATAAACTCTGACCAGCTTCCCTGTCAAAAAAAAAGCAAGAAAAGCAGCCCCACAGTATGATGCTGCCAATACCATGTTTTGCGGTGGGGATGGTGTGTTCAGGGTGATGCGCAGTGTTAGGTTTCTGCCACACATAGCATTTTGCATTTAGGACAAAGTTTTGGTCTCATCTGATTAGAGCACCTTCTTCCACATGTTTCCTGTGTCCCCCACATGAATTGTCACAAATTGTAAACATAACTTCCTTCAACAATAGCTTTCTTCTTGCCACTCTTCCACTAAAGCTATTTGTGGAGTGAATGACTAATAATTGTATTGTGGACAGAATCACAGACAAAAGTTTTGTATCTCTGCGGCTCCTACAGAGTTACCATTGGCCTCTTGGCTGCTTCTCTAATTGATGCCCATCCTGTCAGTTCAGGTGGATGACCTTGTATTGTTATGCAGTTGTGCCATACTCTTTCCTCTTTCTCCTTGCCCGTCCTGTCAGTTCAGGTGGATGACCTTGTATTGTTATGCAGTTGTGCCACACTCTTTCAATTTTTGGAGCTCCATGAGATATTCATGGTTTGGGATGTTGTGCAAACTACATTATAGAATAGCGGTAGGCTATAGGTGTTATAGAATGGCTGTATTTATATTAAGATTAAATTACATACATGTGAACTCTATTTGCTAATTAGGTGATGCCAAAAGGCAACTGGTTCTAATAGATTTTAGTTAGGGGTATCAAAGTAAAGGGAGTTTAATACAAATAAACACCACACTTTGTTTTATATTTATTTGTAAAAATTTATGGACACCTTTTATTATTTTCCCTTCACTTCACAATTATGTGCCACTTTATGTTGGTCTATAACATAAAAACTCTATAAAATACATTTTTGTTTGTGGTTGTAATGTGACAAAATGTGGAAAAGTACTTTTGCTGGGAACTGTATCTTGTCCTTAAATATCAGTCTATTCTATATCATAATATGTTCTTAAATATAGCATGAAATACCATTTTGAAGAGAAAATTCTACACAGATGCATATATACTTGAATAAACATCACCTACTAAGATCATTTTTCCTGCTCTGTAAAAATATCAATGAAAGAAATCTGATTCTATGAGAAACCAGAATCTTGTGTGTTCCATATCAAACACTACATCTAAGCGTTCTCTAACTTGCTGAAGCAAAATAACCACAAAGTTTGAACAGTCTTCATCTCTATTGTATATCTCTGAACATCATGTTTCTCCCCTGTAGAGTATAATGTCTTTGAGGCTGATGCAGTTTGTTTTGTGATTCTGTGATTAGAACTGTCAGAGAATAAACAAAGGGGCCCTCCATATACGTTAGCATAAACTGAGCTGTTTTCACTCTTTCATTCTTCTTAATTTCTTTAACTTTGTGCTCTGCTTGTGTATCCCATCTATTTATTGCAGTCCTACAGGACTGCTCTCTGTGGACTTGGTGGAAAGTAAAGATAGAGAACAAAACAGAGAGAAATAGAGAAAGAAAACTAGTAAGCTCTCTCTCTTTTTCTCTATGGTGATTGAATTTCTTAACATCTTTTCAAAAAGCGCTTAAATGCCCGGAGGCCAGAGGAAGAAACAAGCTAATGGTGGATAGGGAGGCCTGAACAAATTTCAGAGGCCTTTCCTGCTTGCATTTGAGGCTTGAAAGCGAGCTCCTGCCTTTCAAGCTTCAAAGTCCTCCTTCCTCCCGCAGTGTCACTGAAGGATTTGAAAAGGAGGTAATTGTGCTCTCTGCAGCTGTGATCACAGGCTCCTGTTCTGGCTCTAGTGTTTCACCAGCTCTCTATCCAACCTCTCTTTCTCTATCCCTCACTTTCTTTCTCGATTTTTTTCTTATCATGCTGTCTATTTTTCTCTCACAAATCCACCCTCATTACTTCTGTCTTCTATTCTTTTCCCATCATAACCTCTCCTCATATTCACCTCTGTCTTTTGCCCTGGCCAACCCCCTTGTTAAACACAAGTACACAGGTATCCTCCTTTTAAGAGACTGAAGTGTGTATTCTAAAACCCCAGGCTTCATAAACTGCTAAATGCCACAAGAGCCTTAACAAGAAGCAACTTTCATTAACGTCAATACAGAAAAGTCAGGAAATTAAAATTAGTAAAAAGGGTTCATGAATGGAAGTAGGCACCAGCCTTGTTAGTAAAAGCCTTGTCGTGTACATCTTTTTAAAATGGTATTGTGATACACTCTATATCTTGTCTTTGAAAGTCATACAGTATATACATCCCATGCTTATGTGTACATGAGCATCATGTTCCTAGCAAAAAGTTTTGTGTTTTCATTCAGAAGTCCTATCCCATGCAGTTTAAAAACACATTAATGGGGAAAATCACATTAGAACGTCACTTAGGGAGAAAGGAACCTCACAGAAAGTGAAGAAATAGTCACATAACCCCCAACTGGACATTCTCAAAGCATTTCTAATCCCCCCCCACCCCCCACCCCCACCCCCCAGAAAAGAGCAGAGGATTTGCTACGATTATGCAGACTCTTCTATCCTTTGCCAACATTAGACCCAACCAATATATTTTTGAACTGATACAGGTTATCAATGATACATCCAGCATGTGGTTTACACATGAGTCTGCCAGTGTACATTTTTAAAGCCTTTCACATCCCAGCAAATAGTTCAATTCAATTCAATTCAATTTATTTTTACAGCGCTTTTAACAATTTCCCATTGTCTCAAAGCAGCTTTACAGAAGTATGGAAACAGAAGAGAGAATTAAAAAAAAGAAATAAATATATAATAATAATAATAAAAAGAAGAAGAAGAAGAAATAATAAGAAAAATAAATAAGTGAATATATACAATTAAAGTTTTAAATTAATTTAAAAAAAGATTGACTTAATTTAAAATAATATATACCTAGGTGATGGCGGCATGGAAAAACTCCGTGACATGATAATAGGAAGAAAGATTGAGAGGAACCAGGCTCAGAAGGGAACCCATCCTCATTTGGGTGACACTCTACAGTAAATAGTGTAAATGTAAATAATGTCCTTTCTACAACAGTTAATAATAGTGCAGCCGAGAGCTCCTGAGGAACTAATGGGTCATTGTAAACTCTGAGCTCAGCGCAGACCTGATTGCTGATAAAGACCAGACCATACAGCTGACTGACACGATTGTCAAATAAAATAATGAAGCAGTAATTTTTCCAATTATGTCTTGTTGCATGACCCACTGAAGTTTTCAGTATTTAATCAAGCAACACTTTGACTATCACTATAAACTACAAGAGTATAAAGCACATACACAAAAATCATATACACCAAAATTACTCAGAATTTAAATCTATTTAATTTCAATTACTTTAATAGGAATTTCAACACTGTCCCCCAATGTTGAAAAGTAGTTCTAGCCTAATGGTTAAGGTGTTGGTCTACCAATCAGAAGGTTGTGAGTTTGAATCCCATGTCCACCAGAATGCCACTGCTGGGCCCCTGAGAAAGACCCTTAACCCTCAGTTGTATAAAAATGTAAGTTGCTCTGGACAGGGTCATCTGCTAAATGCTGGAAATAAAAAGAAAAACTGGTGGTCACTATCTTCCTAATATATTATACACTGAATAAAAAAAATTGTTTGTTTACCTACGCATAACACATTTAATACAATACAGGCATGAAACCCTATGGTTGTTCATTTGTATCAGGCTGAGCAAACAGTAACTCAATTAAAAATGGTGAGATATGTTTTCAATGTTAGTGAATGTCTTGTGGAACAGTAAATAAATTCCAAAGTTTTCCAAATGACTGTTACTTTTGACTACTCCAGGGTTCTTATAGTGAAGGATTTAAATTTTGAAATGAATAAAACTTAGGGAAAGACTTTTTAATCATGTCCAGCTGTTTCAAACTCTTCTTAATCACAAAGAGTGGGAAAGAAAACCAGCTCAATGTTGTTGTTGTTATTTATTAACAAAAAAATGTATTGTATGACATCAAATAGGGTTTGTTATGTGTTAGGTAAAAATTATCAGGACATATACATATGGTTATATATGGGAATGTAACCACTAGTACATATTTAATTGAATTATTTTTTAAAAACACACCTCCTTAATACTTTTTTGGGAAAACAGGACCAATGGTAAATCATTCTCATGCTAGGCCTCCTTAGGGATCTTCTCTGATTCCGTACTCTGAATCTTTAATGGAAACATGAAGTGGGGGGCTTGAGGGATATGAAAGCTCAGGCAACTCGTCTTTCTCCTTTTCCCGTTCACCTCAAATCAGCATCAGTAAAAAAGGCTTAAGAGCTCTGCAAGACTCTGCCATCCTGCCTCCATCCCCCACCTACTATCCATGCGACTGAGGAACAGCATTCTCTGAGATCAACCTCAACAACTCAGGCATGTTCCATCAAGAGCGAATGATTTTGTAAGTGTGAACCCTGTGTGAAAGTGCCTCTCCGATAGTGGACAATGGTGCATTTGGCCTATTCAGAATTTGGCATTCTCTGTCGTCACTTGAATCGCACCTCTACTGCCATCAGAACCTGTTAGAGGAATTGCAAGGGCCTTGATCAGACGGTATAATGGGATGTGATTGTTGTTAGCAGCCATTGAACTGACCCAGATAAGGCTCTTTAATAAGGGGAAACCTTTCTGTGATATAGAAATGAGATGTATTTAGGGTACCTAAGGCGATGTACAGCAAATATGGGTACATCCTTATCTGTGACCTTTGATCCAACAGTTTAGCTAAGTCTAAGTACTTTCAGAGGACAGTTGAAAGCTTTATGCTTTATGCATTTCAGACTTGACACCAATCAAGTATCCGAAACTGAAAGCCAAAGCTGCAAACAGATCAATTAATTTCAGAAATGCTGCCGAATTTTATTCTTAATATTGGAGAGATTTTTTTGGCCAAAAATTATTTGTGGAATGTGGAATATGCTTTTCTGCTTGTTATCAGAACTACTCCCTTGCAACTCTGTCTTGCAAATCCATGTAAAATAAAACAGATTATTTTGTTTTCTGATTCACTTTAAGATTCACTTCTAAGAACATGTGTCAATCAAACACGCTGAGAAGTATCCTTTTAAGACTGTTAGCTAGTTCAATAGTAGCTCAATAAACACTTCAAAGGTACATGGCTGCCACCCAGGCTGAAACTTTTACTTAATCCCTTTATGCCTCTACTGCTTCCTTCATAAACATGGCAATTGCAATCAAGAGCTAGCAGGCTAAATGAACCTCAGACGTTTGATATCTGAAGAATAAGACGGACCAGCCGATTAGCTGGAGAAAGATTACTCTTCTACCCTAAAGATAACTCTCCTCCCTCCTTCCCACCCATTTGTGCACATTCTGTCATATTCTATCATTCTCTTTATACCAGTAAACCATACAGATTTATTCATTTGTTTGCAACTAAGCGCTTTATCAGTGGCTGAGAAATATGCATGCATGTAATGGATTTCAGGCATTTTTGAGTAAATTTTTGATTTCCAAATTCCAAACTTATTGCTGCAGATTGCCTACCTACCTCAAGGCAACAAAAGGAAAAAATATATAACCTTTAACTGCTCTAGTGTTGTTTCTGAAAATTTCAATGGTGTTGCATAGGATCATGTTATTATAATAATAATAATAATAATAATAATAATAATAATAATAATAATAATAATAATCACATATAACTTTCAATTAATTCAACAGTTTCTGAAATAATGTCAGTCTAAATTTTGTGTTCATAAAATTTAATGATAAATTGTTTCTTTTATTTTGTGTTTTGATCTTCTAATAAGCCACAAGTGGTAATAATTTCTCTACAGATCCAAAACACACATACCGTCACATTTACTGACTCACAACTATCTGAAACAGAACTACAAGGCAAAAATAGGACAATTGAGGACAATGGAGATGTTTTTACTATAGACCTCAAGTCTAAAGTAATTTAAATAACAGTATTCCCTGCAAAAATGGCTACAACATGTACTGTACAATACACAAACTACAATAGCACAATTGCCTCTTAGCCTTGCTTACTCTTCATATACTAATATCATAGATTGTGATTGTTGAAATTTTTTTATTAATTCAAAGAAATAAGAACTAATTCAAAGATTTCATAAAGAAATCATTCTAGAATCATTCAAGACAATTAATTAATAATTGTAACAAGTACTAGATGCTTTCCCTCCAGAACACCAGAGAATGCTTCACTCAGAAAGCAAATGCTTCACTCCTTTCCTTAACCTATGCACTTCAATCTTTAAACATTATAAATACTTTTCAATAGTTGTGAAGCCTTGCATTCTGTCAGTTTAAACCACATTTGTATTGAATTGCTGCCATGTACAAGTGAAGTAAATAAAATAAAAAGATAAAACATCTTTCCTTTCATGGTGTGTTGCCTTTCGTTAACCACATAACTATAAAAAGCCACAAATGTAGATCTGCTGCAGAAATCACAAGGTTTGCACAGGTTTATGTTTCAAAGGGTTTTTATACAATCAGATCTTATACATTGTTTGACTCTACTACACTATTTTGAAGCACATAGTTAAGTAAGTTAATTAAGTTAAGTTAATTAGCCTATTTAATCATGGTTTTATACGCTTACAGTGGTGTGAAAAAGTGTTTGCCCCCTTCCTGATTTATAATTTTTTTTTGCTTGTTTGTCACACTTTAATATTTCAGATCAAACTAATTTAAATATTAGTCTAATATAACAAGTAAACAATATGAAGTTTTTAAATGAAGGTTTTTATTATTAAGGGAAAACAAAATCCAAACCTACATAACCTTGTGTGAAAAGTGCTTGCCCCCTAAACCTAATAATTAGTTGTGCCACCCTTAGCAAGCAGCAAGAACTGCAATCAAGCGTTTGCGATAACTTGCAATGAGTCTGTTACAGCACTGTGGAGGAATTTTGGTCCACTCATCTTTCCAGAATTGTTGTAATTCTGCCACATTGGAGGGTTTTTGAGCATGAACCACCTTTTTAATGTCTTGCCACAGCATCTCAATAGGATTCAGGTAAGGACGTTGACTAGGCCACTCCAAAGTCTCCATTTTGTTTTTCTTCAGTCATTCAGAGGTGGACTTGCTGGTGTGTTTTGGATCATTGTCCTGCTGCAGAACCCAAGTTTGCTTCAGCTTGAGGTCACGAACAGTTGGCCGCACATTGTCCTTCAGGATTCCTTGGTAGACAGCAGAAGTCATGGTTCCATTTATAACAGCAAGTCTTCCAGGTCCTGAAGCAGCAAAACAGTCACAGACCATCACACTACCACTATCATATTTTACTGTTGGTATGATGTTCTTTTTCAAAAAGTTAAAATTTTGTCTTGTCAGTCCACAGAGTATTTTCCCAAAAGTCTTGTCAAGGTGTTTAATGGCAAATCTGAGATGACCCTTTATGTTATTTTTGCTCAGCAGCTCAGCAGTTTTTGTCTTGGAACTCTGCCAAGAAGGCCATTTTTGCCCGATCTCTTTCTTATGGTGGAGTCGTGTACACTGACATCAACTGAGGCAAGTAAGGCATACAGGTCTTTGGATGTTGTTGTGGGGTCTTTTGTGACATCACGGATGAGTCGTCACTGCTCCCATTGGGTAATTTTGGTTGGCCAGCCACTCTTAGGAAGGTTCACCACTGTTCCATGTTTTCACCATTTGTGCATAATGGATCTCACTGTGGTTCGCTGGAGTCCCAAAGATTAAATGGCTTTATATCCTTTTTCCAGACTGATAGATCTCAATTACTTTCTTTCTCATTTGTTCCTGAATTTCTTTGGACCTCGGCATGATGTGTAGCTTTTGAGGATCATTTGGTCTACTTCACTTTGTCAATCAGGTCATATTTAAGTGATTTCTTGATTGCAAACAGGTGTGGCAATAATCAGGCCTGGGTGTGGCTAGGGAAATTGAGCTCTGGTGTGTTATGTTTAGGGGGAGGGACTTTTTCACACAGGGCCATGTGGGTTTGAATTTTGTTTTCCCGTAATAATAAAAACCTTCATTTAAAAACTGCATGTTGTGTTTACTTGTGTTATCTTTGACTAATATTTAAATTTGCTTGATGATCTGAAACATTAAAGTGTGACAAACGTGTAAAAAAAAAAAAAAATCAATAACCACTGTAGTTGTTCACGCCACTGTAGTTGTTATTAGGTACATCTAAACTGTTTCTGTAACTCCTTGCCCATTATAACAGGTAAAAGGGAACTGATAAACTGCACATTATAAATGGGCTATAGTCAGTAATTTTATGATAGAGACTTTTGCATGACACTGTGGATTTGCCAAATGTCATTAATGTAAATGTGTGTCAGTCAGTTTTGGTATAGGTTATTTGAAGCTTGAGAGTATGTCACAGTACCAAATTAGAGTATTTTTTATAAAAAGATTGATTTCAATGTAATATATACTAAATTGTATGACTTAATGGTAAATATAATATCAAGAAAGCCACTTGTTAGGGAGGCTAATTGGAAAACTCTACTTTTGTGTGAGCATCAAAATTGGATTGGAGCTATAGAAAAAGGTAATGTGGTCTGATGAGTTCAGATTTACCCCAAAGCAATGAGCACATCAGGGTAAGAAGGAAATTGCATGAAGCAATGCACTCATCATGCAGTGCATACTCTACAAGCCTCTGAAGGTTTTGATCTATGTTTGATCGAACTTGTCATGTATATGTGGCAATAAAATCATATCAATGAAATTATCCCATCCATGTAATTTTACTTCTCTGACAGCACAAGCATTCTGGGATGACATTTTTGGGTTTCATCAAGCTGGATTCATCAGAGAGGTTCAGGAAGCATGAGGAATCATTTTTATACATAAAATAAAATACATAATAAATAAACCACACATGCTTTATGGAGAGAACTTTGCACTCAAGATGTTAGAACAAATAATTGCACTTTATTTATTGTATTTTTTTTGTATATGAGTCGTATTTATTTGTTATGTTGTTTCTTTGTGTAGTTTCACGGTTTAATGGTGCTCTTCGCAAGCGAAATAAAGAAAGAAGTACCCGTCGGAAACTCTCTGTGTCTCTTTTATGGATACCAATGGGCAGCTACAGATAGATATATAGTATTTTAAATTTTAAGTTAATATTTTAAAATTAATTTCAAATGTTAATTGTATATATTCATTTGTTTATTTTTCTTCTTCTTCTTCTTCTTCTTCTTCTTCTTATTATTATTATTATTATTATTATTATTATATATTTATTTCTTTTTCTCTCTCTTTTGTTTCCATACTTTTCCGTAATTTTGAAAATTTTAATTTGAATGTAACCAAGCCAAATGCAAAATATGTGACATTTAGACAAACTGACTTCATCATGAGGCCATTGTTAGACATGGACAAACCTGCAGAGGTCCCGTCCGCCTCAGTACCAGTGGACCATAATCAAATACATGCTCTGAGGCATGGAAGAAGGAAGAAGCTATGATCTGTGACAACCTGATACCCGTCTCCCTACTGCTCCAGGAAATGAGCTCCAGAGGAGGGACATGGTTGTGACCTTGATAGTGCTGAAACATTGTGCTGCATTGTTTGAGGTTGATGAAGGGAATATGAACAAAAGTGAGGGACAAAAGGTGAAAAAGGCAAATTCTAGGAAGTATATGACAGTAGAGACATACGAAGACAGCAACAGAAAATGTGTGTTTCAGTGAACATGTGATTTATCAGTCTGACACCACACATCATCCAGTACTTTGAGAGGGGACTGTACATGAGACAGACAGGTAAAGCTGAAAGGGAATAAAAAAGAGAAAGAAAACTAATAGAAGAACTATCTAGCCAAACTAGCCAAAGTGAAGAAAGTGATTGTGTGTGTGTGTGTGTGTGTGTGTGTGTGTGTGTGTGTGTGTGTGTGTGTGTGTGTGTGTGTGTGTGTGTGTGTGTGTGTGTAGCGAAATACGGAGTGAGGAAACATTTGATTATGAGTCCCTTCAAATGATCAATGATTTCATTAATAAGACTGATCACATGCCTGCCACTTCAGTGACATGTCCATGATCAATGCTCCTCACTCACACTCTTTCTGTCCTCTCTCATACACACGTTATCCTCTATATTCATTCAATATTTTCCCCCCACAAGAGTAAGAACTGCAAAGTGGGAAGCACAGAGACCGGGAGCAAGCAATGTGTGTGAAGTGAAAGGAGTTGCAGAGTGAGAAGGGGGGTTGTGGGGCAGTGGGAGAGTGAAAATCCATTCTGAACCACATTTTCAATTAGGCTCCACAAGCTGTTATCACAGGTGTGTGAGAATAAGGGCGGCAGGAGTGCAGATGTCTGAAATGAACCCTTATCTGAGGCACAAAGCTGGGCCATGACATGCTATCTGTAAATTACTTTCTGCTTGTGCTGCTTACATGAACTTTATTCCTTTCTGGTGACATTACTCTCTATTTGCTCTATTTGATCATTTAAATGCCTGGCTTTAGGAGGAGAATACCCTCCTCATCTCACACTCTGATTTTTACTGTCTCATGTGTGTTTAAAAATACATAAATTTGATCATATAGATATATTTTTCCCTTACAGCATGTCTCAAATACAGAAAGTTTTTTTCACACAATGATTTCCTGCAACTGTTTACAGTTATTTACCCTCAGCCCAAACTTTTAAAAAAAGAGCCATAAATCATGTTTTTAGGTGCCAAATCCTGCACCTTGCAAGCCTTAGCATAAATTCCTTTACAATTTTTCAAGCTCTCAGAGCTCCTTGCCTCACACCCCCTTCACTTTTCCACCATTCTCCTTCATTCCTCAAACTATTTTCTTCAGGTTTTACTCAGTTTAACTAACTTGTCTATAAATGATTTATCTGACAATATTTTTTTGGTTTATAATGTTAAAGTGTCCTTCTTTACTACTCATCTGGCTGGAAAGTCTCTCTCTCTAGGTCTCTTTCTGGAAGTAACAAAAGAATCAGGGGACTTTGTGGTCCACCTACATCATGAATGCTCGGGTGGTAGAGTGCCAATCAGACCATTGTGGTAGCACAGTTGGTCTCTTTAAGCTGGTCTCTTTAAACAAAAAACAAGGCAGAAGAGAGGATGTAAAAGAAAAGTCACATAGCGTACATGACTATCAGCACTATTTTGGATGTATTGATGGTTATGCAGTAATTGCTTCATAGTGCATACTGGTCATAATCCATGTAAATCAGATTTGTTAATAATATCTTAAAAATGGAAAACTTAAATCTGACATGAAGACTGTAAAGGGAAAGTAAAGAGAAAAGCAAAAACATTGTTTTAAGAGCTATGTTCAAATACAGTTGTAAGATGTGCTACTGATTCTATAACAGAATCTTTTTTCATCTTGTTTATCAGTAACAGCTTGGACTTTTTACTTGTCTGAACACTAGGGGGACGTTTTGTCTTGTGCCATGTGCTTTTGTTTTTGTACATGTGTTATCTCCACCCTATCCTTATCCGGTCCTACCTCTGCACACCTGTCCCTTGTGTTTTAAATAATTGCCTTCCCTATTATTCCAGTTGTATTGTGTGTTGGTTGCTGAGTCCTTGTTCCTGTGTTTGTGGTGTCTGGTTTGCTATGTCTCCTGGTTTTCTGTTTTGTTGTCTCAATTCCTTTGTCATTCCCAGTGTTTTTCCATGTGTTTATTTTTCTTACAAAATCCCCTTTTTAGGTTGTCCCTGCATTTGGGTCTAATTCCTTTTCTGACATTGTTATACCAAAAGCATGAACACTAAAAGCTTCCACCATGTCCTGAGCAGCTGTGTGATCTGAGCAGACACACATCTCTGAGCAAGTTTTCATTAAAAGGTCCCTGCCTCCTGTAAAGTGAATATATTCTTATATGTGACTATAGTCTTATAATATGTATAATAGATAAGTAAATCTCATGTAATGTAATCTAATGTTATTATCAATTGCATAACTGGTACCAAATCAGCCCCTCTGCTACAACCTTTCAAGGACACGGAGATAAAATAGACCCAAATGCAGGATAGCATAAAAAAAAACAAGATTTATTCAATAAAAACACAAAACAAAGACAAAGACAAACACAGACATGACTTGAACGTGGACAACAGAGGATTCTGTGCTGCTCAAGGCAACGTGGCTCAAATAAATACTAATGTGCACTAGTGTGCAGAGGCGGGGCGGAAGAGACAAGTGCGGGGCAGACGTGTGACACCAAACATAAACAAAAGCAAGTGGCCAAAGTCCGGGCTGAGTCCTGACACAACCAGTCTTCTTTCTTTCTTTCTTTGTTCTCCTGGGCAGTTGGGCCTAAATCTGGGGGTCTTTGCCTTACATCAATTAAGTTATGAGTATAGAGTAACAGGACTGAGGATGAGTTTGACTGGTAATTATAACCACAACAAGAATGTGGGAATGCATCAGTAAACAATTAGCTGTTGGTCTATAGTCTATTATATCATGATATGGTGATGGTCAAATAAGTGTTCAAATGAGCAATAAATCACTGAGCTGAGGGTGGAATAAAGCAGCTTAAGGATTAGATTAATTTCTCATGACAGAACTTGAATTCCTCTTATACCGCAGCAAATTACTTTGCTTTATTTATCAATAAATGATGTAATTTTCATGTCTTTTTTTTTAATCAGTTCATAGTTAGTTCCCTTTTCAGTTGTCATACCAGCTATAAATAGTTGTTCCCTCAGATTACTTCCATAAATGTTACATAAATATACATACAGAAAGCTTTACCATATTAGTGATTGTGCATTTGTCTTATACCATACAAAGACTTTTTAATGTTATTTTGTGGTCTGTCCACTATACAAGTGTGAATGAGCTATTACTATAAAAATGTTAACATAATAGATAACATAATAGAATAGTGCATTACTAACCTGTCATTTAAAAAATTAGATTTCAAAATTCACACCACTCTGGCATATTTAACATGACAGAGAAGTGTAATTTAATTTAGTGACGTTTTTTACAGTGAGATATCGACAGTGTGTATAGTCCAAATTATTACTCTGCTCAGCTTGCCAAAAGAAACCATATGTTGCAGAGTAATTAGCCATTACAGAGACGAATTCCTAGTCATTACAGCAAAATTGCATCTGTACTTTTCTAAAGCATGAAAGATACGTGGAGGAATTAATGGAAGGATTTATTTTATTAGAATTTGTTTTAAATTGAGGCATTACTAAAGCATTGTAGGTTATTACAATTTTAATACAATTTTAAATATTATTTGACTAAAATGTAGATACAAGAGGCAATAATCAGCATCAAGTAAAACTGTACTGACTTTGAATTTTTGTCATTAAAAAATTGTAACACATCCTATTTGAAATAGCAGGTACAATATTAAGCATTGTAATGCCATTAAAGGCTGATTCCAACATAATTTATCATGTATTTTAGTGTAACCATGTGTACAAACTTCCATGAAAAAAGTTGAAATTTGTTAGCAAATTCATTCTAAAGTGCCAAACCCCACTGACTCATTGACATGTTGAAACCATCATCTTAACTACAGTTCCCCACAACTTACCAATATTAACCTTTAAGTGTGTATAACATTTAATACATAAATATAATTTCTGACTTATTAAGAGACTAGAGATTAAAGATCTATCAACATCAATAGTCTCAATGGTTCATCGAAGATGGAGAGTGGTGGACCCAAAAAAAGAGCTCAACCTCCACTGATGTGGTGCCAAAATGTGTTAAAAGTTCAATGGTTTTGTGATAACAATTTCAGTTCTGCAAGATTAAGGTATCACATATTTGCCAAATTCTTACCTTGTGGAGGAATGCATTATGAGCCCAGCTACCCATTCTCAAGTTAAGTACTATACATTGCCTCCAATGGCCAACTGTTCTGATATTTGGGGCAGCAGAATCAAAGCTCAAAATATCATTCAATTTTTTTAATAATGCTAAGCCTATGCCTTTTATATATTCTGACAGGCTGGTGTATCTTTGCAGAAGCATGCAAAATTTGTTTAACTTTATTGATCAAAAGGAATTGTCATTTGATGCCAGAACTGGAAAATGACCTATGAAATCTTCTTGACCACTTGACATGGCTCTGGCCTGGCAAGTTTTGTGAGAACTGGTCTAAATGTTTTTAGATGGAAAGAGAAAATCCTCATGCAAATGTAGCATTCACATATCATGAAATTTAGATCCACAATGAAGTTGGGAAGTTGGGAATGTTCTTGGGAAGTTTTGCTTTCCAAACAGAAGCAAATCTACCGAAGCACTATGCCTTAATGTTTAGGAACTATAGGCTAAAATGCAAAATGGTGTTCCTGTCATAACACCAATGGATATTTAGGACACTTACTCAACAGACCTTCAGAGGGCAACCATGCACACATAAATTCTGTTTCTGTTGTGTTTTTGTTAATGTTGCAGATTTTGCTTTTGTCCTAATTTGTGGCCTAATGGTTAGAGAGTTTGACTCCTAACCCTAAGGTTGTGGGTTCGAGTCTTGGGTCGGCAAAACCACGACTGAGGTGCCCTTGAGCAAAGCACCAAACCCCCCAACTACTCCCCGGGCCCCACAGCATGATTGGCTGCCCAATGCTCCGGGTGAGTGTTCACGGTGTCTGTGTGTTCACTGCTGTGTGTGTGCACTTTGACTGGGTTAAATGCAGAGAACAAATTATTTTTTCGAATTTCGGTGCTCTTGATAATCTCCACGGAAGTTCTGTCAATGTTCATCGGAGAGTGGTCGCTCTGTGCTCTCCTGAAGTCAACATCTATCTCTTAAGTTTTGTCAACATTTAGAAACAGGTTGTTAGCAGTACAGCTGTTTCACCTCCTCTCTCTATGCTGACTTATCGTTCTTGCTGATGAGACCCACCATTGTCTCTTGACAGTTTGTTCGAGCTATGCATTGCTACACAATCCTCAGTCAGCACAGTGAACAGCAGTGGACTGATCACACAGCCCTGAGGGGCCACGGTACTCAGTGTGGTGGTGCTGGAGATGTTGTTCCCAATTCAGGTTGACTGAGGTCTTCAAGGCCCAGCAGGCTCAAGTTCTCAGTCACGAGTTGAGGGATGATTGTGGTGAATTCTGAATTGAGGTTTATGAACAGCATTCGTGGTTATGCATCTTTGATGTTCATGTGGGTGAGGGCCAGATGAAGTGTCGTGGCAATGGCCAAGGGGTGCAGTAAAGGTGTAGCTAAGTTTTGATGTGCCTCATGAGGAGCCTCTAAGCACTGCATCATGATGGCTGTGAGTGCGAAGGGACGACTGTAGACTTACTTCTTTGGCACAGGGACAACGGTGGTTGTCTTGAGGCACGTAGAAACAACAGTGCTACTTAGTGAAATGTTGAAGATGTCAGTGAAGACATCTGCTAGCTGTTCTGCACATTACTCTACCTGGAATGTTGTATGGTCCTGCAGACTTCTGTGAGTTAACTATATACTTAGAGTTCTCCTCACACCAGCCGTGGTTAGGCATGGTCTTGGGGAGGATGGTCTTCCTAGCCGCTTTGTTCTGTGCCTCTAACCAAGCATAGAAGTCATTCAGTGCATCTGTTAGGAAAGCGTCACTTTTCACAGACAGGTGAAGTTGCCCTGTAGTTCGTGATTGCCTGGATACACTGCCACATGTGCTGGGTATCTCCGCTGTCCAGGAATGGGCATGGATGAAATCTTCAGCAATACTTAACAGTCCTTTGTGGTGATTCTGCAGATCACTAATAGCCCCATAGAGCTCACATGGAGCCTCCTTAGCATTAGCTCTGAGGGGAATGTACACTCTGACAAAGAAAACTGTGTTGAATGTGTGTTGTGTGAAACAGTGTTGTGATGAGCTTCTAGCATCCCATCTCCTAGTCACTGGTATCAGGCGACACTGAGGACTGGAGACCTGGTTTCCGAAGAAAGAAAGACCTGGTTTTCCGAAGTCTTCCAATAACATCATCAAGCAGGTTTGTAGTTGCATTATTACTGTGCTTTAACGGCGCATGGCAGTCATAAACATAAACCCTGCTGTTTCTGGTGTCCATGTACGTTGAAAAACATTAAAATTTTATTTCAGGAGTGGCCGCTGTCTGTTACTGTGCCGCCATCTTGGAATCAATAATAAAACACCACATTGAGCATGGTATTGCCTCTGCCCCTGTAAGTACCGTCTTGTAGTTAGTTTGCTTTGTGAGTAGTTATTGACTACGTCCTTACTCCTTTAGGTTTTACAGTAAGTCTGTTCATTTTTATTGTTCTGTTTAATATCACCAAAATGAGTCTATGCACTGTCTCCTCAAAGTTCTTGCAACACTGACCATATAGCATATAACTTTGACAAGGCTACAAATATGTCAAGCTTATTTGATAAGTCAATTACAATCAAGTGTTCATATGATATAATCAATACTCTGTGTCAGATATTAGACAGCATGTCAGTAAAACTGCTGGAAGTTTCTGGAAGATGAGTGTCAGTTATCTTGTAAGAGAATTCTTGTACACTTTCCCCTCTGTACCTCACACAGTTTCTTTCAGTTAGGCCTCACCCCTAAAGTGTGCCTCATTTTTCTTTCTTTTTTTTTACAATTTACAAATAATAAAACCTCAAAATTGTGTTGAGCATGTGGGAACAAACCTATGATGCGGGAAATAGAATTGTACAGCAAGTTAAGCTACAATAAATGCCATGTGACTAACGAATAAAACTGAGTTTAATTGTAAACAAATTTGAAATTTTTATTTAAATTTGGCTTGTGCAAAAAACTCTAAATAAATATGCATAAATAATGTACTAACAAACATGTTCAGGACCACTGTCATATTCTTTTCATAAAAATAAATATAGATCAATAGAGAAGATTGCAACACAACTACATTTTCATTTTCATTATAATCTATTCAGACAGTATTGTTTTGTGTAAATCTATTGTTAAATCAGTGAACATGTACATAGCCTTAAACAGTGATCTAGACAGTACAACCAAAAGTGGCATAAACATATTTTCATTTGCCTGGAAATAATCTCTCACTAAATAAAAGCAAGTACTTGTTCAACATGCTAGATTTCCAGATTAATCTGAATAAAAATGAACTCAGATTTTTAAAAAAAGTATTTAATATTGTGTCCAAACTAACACATAAGCTGGAATATTTCTTAATATCTTAACAAATATAAACTATAAGGACCAAAATATAGCAATCGGCTGTTGGTATTCAAATGTTCACAACTAATCCCTACTAGTCAGGTGTCAAGTAACGAAGTACAAATACTTCGTTACCTTACTTAAGTAGAAATTTTAGCAGACTTTTTACTTCTACTCCTTACATTTTCACACAATTATCTGTACTTTCTACTCCTTACATTTTAAAAATAGCCTCATTACTCCTATTTCATTTCGGCTTGTCATCACGCCATCCGGACAGAGTGAATTTGATTGTGGTTGGATGAAAAGTATAAACATATACCATTCCGACACCCTATTGGTTTGTACGCGACCCATCGCACCTGCACATGACACAAATCGCATTAAATATAGCAGACGGAGCCAAGTACGAAGATGTCCTTGCAGAGGCTCAAAATTCAATGTCTCAACAACCAAGCACCAGCACCAGCGAGGAAGTTGGTAGCCAGGAAGACCAACCAACCTCAACCCTTATACATTCCTGGCCATACCTGGAAGAATTTTTTTAAATAGTTGGATGGAAAAATAAGTCATTGCGCATGTGTTGTAAACTATGCACACCCAAATACCACGAGCGAATGGCTTTCAAAAACTCGCCATCTAATTTAAAAAAGCATATTGAGGTGAGCTGAAATTTTGTTATTATCAGTCAATTATTAACAAATTTGAAATTCGACTTTAGCCAAATGTTATCTGAGCTTAAATTATTGCTATTAAATTATTTTGTTATTATCAGTTGATTATTGACAATACTGTAGTGACCTAGTAACGTACTAATAATGATAAATTTGTGATGTCGGTGGCAAACCTGGGCACATGCCAATGGTTTGCTTGCTACCAGCAAACTAGTTTGGTGGCTCGGTGTAAGATTTGAAATTCAACTTTAACCAAATGTTATCTGAGCTTATAATTATTATTATTATTACTATATGCAATATTTGTAAGTTAATTGTGCAAAGCTATAATCCACAGCTGGTTGATAAGGTATGTACTAAGGATAGTCATGATCCTGTCTGTGTATGAGAGTGCACGCGCCTGTATGGGGCCCTAGGGGTCCTTGTAAAGAGGTAATAGGCCCAACTATTAGCCAAATGCTGTTTAACATGATTTTACTGCTAATTTTCAGTCATGGCAGCAGCTGCTTGTGATCCTAAAACAGCTTTAAATTGATAGTTCACCCAAAAAGAAAAATTCTGTCATCATTTTCTCATCCTCATGTTTTAAATCTGTATGAATTTCTTTATTCTGATGAACTTATTTTCCTCCTTGAAGAAGACCAGCCCTCTTGAAATGACCCAGTAGTTGGATGCATACCTGGGGTGCCCAGGAGACACAGTAGAGGTACTGAAGTCCTTCCCATCTGTGTGCCAGCTATCACTTAAGCTTAATACGGCACTCCCTGCTTCAGCAGCCTGTGAAAGACTGTTTAGTGTTGCAGGGCTGATCTTCAGGCCAAGAAGAGCATGCATTGGCTCAAAGAACTTTGAGAACCAGCTGCTTTTGTGGATGAACAAAGCCTATCGGTAACTCTTTGTCGCATGTTCTGTGCTTAAATGATGTTGATTACCCTGTTGTTGTTTAAGTCCAATGTGTTTGTTTCAATAAAGGTTATCGAGGACATGCCTCTGAAGTTTCACTTTTTGCACCATTACAATACCATACAATACTAGTCATATCTTCTTCTCCATGAAACACAGCTCAGTAGTACACATATACTTTATGGTTCTTTAATGTATTTGCATTGTACTAAAATGCGTTCTTTTTCAGTGGGCATATACAGTATGCGGCTGAAACAGGTAGCCTAGTGCATCCCAAATTTTTCAACATCATCATATTAATATAACATTATAGTCATTATGGCCTTTAGAAATATGTTTTTTGAGGAGGTGGGGTAGTGCACAATAGGCCCCTGTGGCACAGCCTAAGCTTTTGTCCTTAATGGCATTTTTTCCTTGCATTACTTTTACTTTTATACTTTTACACTTGTACTTGAGTAAAAAGCTTGAGTTGATATTTCAACTTCTACAGAAGTCTTTTTAAACCCTAGTATCTATACTTCTACCTGAGTAATGAATGCGAATCCTTTTGACACCACTGCTACTAGTACTCTACCTCAGTACCAGATAATCAGACAGGCCATCAATACCATCATTATGCAAGAACTCTCAATGATCTCTTCTAAACTATTTCTTGATGATATTCCAGGTTAGCTTAATTTTTGCAGTACATAAGTAAAGCCATTAAAGCATGAATGACAGAAACTAATTCATGATGGAAGGATGATTTAAAGTATTTATATTTAAACTACATATTATATTTACATTTCTAACATTTGGTAGATGCCCTTATCCAGAATTCACTATGTTACAGATCTAGGTACCAACAAATTAAAACTCATATAAAACAAATATTTTTTAAATATACATATAAAACAAACAGGAAAATAAGTGTTAGTTTAAGTGTTTCAGGAAGAGGTAGGTCCTCAACCATCGATGGAATTTAGCAATGGACTCAGCTGTTTGGACATCTAAGTTCATTCCACCAAAAGAAAAGAATCTTGCTGTATATACACCTCTTACCCTGAGAAATGGTAGGACCAATTGAGCAGTGCTAGAATGTCAGAGGAAGAGTGGTGTAGTTTGAGGAGTGACAAGAGCTTTGAGGGAGCTGGTCTATTTTTGGCTTTGTAGGCAAGCATCAGTGTTGTGAATCTGATGTGTGCAGATACCAGAAGCTAGTGGAGGAAGAACAAGAGTGGGGTGGTATGTGTGAACTTAGGCTGGTTGAAGATAAGTTATGCATCTGCACTTTTGATCAATTGCAAAGAATGAATTGCATTCATAGGTAGGCCGGCCAGCATTGAGTTGCAGTAGGCCAGTCACGAAATTACAAGAGATTGAACAAGTACTTAAGTAGCCTGAGTGGATAAACATGACCAAATCCTTCTGAAGTTGTAGAGAAGAAACTAACATGAGCGTGTCACATTAGCAACATATGAGGAAAAAGACAGCCCAAGGTTACCCCAAGTTTGTGAGCTGTGGTCGAAGCAGAGATCAGATCGTTGTGTAGAGATATCACAAGATCCTGACCTGGGGATGAATCACCTGGGATCTGAGGGACAGAAGTAGAATATAAGTTGGGTGTCATCAGCATAACATTCGTAAGAGAAGCCATGTGATGAAATAACTTCACCAGGATCTTGGAGGTTTTTCTGCAAGAAAGACAGACAGTTGATTATAAACAAAGAGTTCAAGATTTTTTAAAAGAAAAGAGAAAAGTTATACTGGTCTGTAGTTACTAATATCTGATTGATCTAGAGCAGATTTCTTCGGAAAAGGAATAACCCTTACTCTCTTGAAGGTAGTTGTTACTTGACCAGATGTTAGGGATCCATTGCTGATTGTGTGATGAAGGGCAGAAGATCTTGTGAAATGGTCTGGAGCATACTGGAATGGATTAGATCCAGTAGGCAGGTAGTAGGATTGCAAGACTGGATGACTTGAAGAATCTATTTTGCTGTTGCAATTGAAAAATGTGACAATGAATGAGTAGGGAAGTCCTGGCTGTGAAACGTATGTGTAGTCAAGGCAGAAGTGAAGGTCTGGCAGATTCTCTCAATCTTCTCATTGTTAAAAGAGGCAATGTCTTCAACAATCAGAGAGGATGAAGTGGGAACACAGAAGCTTCAAACTTTTCCTTGTAGAAGGATGTCCTGAACATATGGTAGGAGGTGAGATCTGCATCGAGTTGTGATTTCTTCCACTTTCTCTCTGCTAATCCAAGTCAGTGGTCCCCAACCTTTTTGTCGTTGCAGGCCGTCAATGTTTGATCATTTTACTGCGGCCCGCTGGGGGTGGGGGGTGGCGGCTATACAATTAAATTAAAATAAATCATTTTTTATTTAATTGTATTTAAACATGCATTTTTAACTCACTACAACGCTAAAGCGATGAGAACCCTGAGCTTGTTTCTTTACAACGAGACGGTTCCATCTGGGGTAATGAGAGACAATGACACCCGAAGTGTGTTGCTTATGTCCAGTTTATTCCGTTGTTTTGTTTTGGTTGCCGTCACTGCAGAAAACCCCGCTTCACACAGATAGCATGTCGGAAATGGCAATAGGGATTTAAGTGCTGTGGTGACAATCGCAGGGTATTCTGCCATGACTTTAATCCAGAACACCGGCAGAGTTTCTAACTTTCTAACGACGTCTGTTTCGTGCTCATTTTTACTAATTTTTGGGTTAATTTGAGCAAACACAATATACATGTACACCAAGCACTGTTAAACATGACAAAGTACCAGTGAACAGAGAGAAGAGCGATACACACCTTCTCTCCACCACAGCTACAACACCACTGCCGTTTGCAGCCGCTCAGCTCCAGATGTCACCTAAAACCGCCCCGATATCATGATATTTTGTGCATGCACGGGATTGGTGCGGCTTTAGGTGACGTCTCTCAGTTAACCTCTCGTCCATGGAAAGTCGCACAAACCCGAGAAATACAGTAAATAAAATGGAAATAATTTAATGTTCCTTGGGCGGCCCGGTACCATTTGGTCCACGGACAGGTACCGGTCCGCAGCCCGGGGGTTGGGGACCACTGATCTAAGTTATTTTAGACTGTTATGCAACACAGTCTGTGTTGCGCAACACGTGTTGTGCAACACGTCTGACAGCCAAAGACCAAAACAAGTCTTCTTGTTCAGAGTGGACAGAGTACAGACAAGGCTCATGGTTGAGGAAAGAGAAGAGAGGAAAGTGTCTGAGTCCAAGAGTAGGGAGGAGAAGAAGTCAGGAACAGGAAGCAATGGAAAAAGTGCCAGAAGCAACAGAGCAAGTGGAGATTACAATGGTAAAAAGAGAGATGTTGGAAGTTGGTTTTTGGTAAGATAAGGAGAGTGATACTGAAGGATACCAGGTGATGATCAGAGATGTTAAGTGGCTTAGCAGTCATGTCTGAGGCTGGGGTAGGACGAGTAAAAACCACCACCACCTTTTTCCTTTTCTGAAGGAAAAGCATTGAGGAGTGTGTCGAGTTCTTCCAGGAAGTTTCCAGGGGACCAGGAGTACGGTAGATGACAATGGTGCCAAGGTTGATTGCAGAGGTAAACTGAAACCACATGGAATTCAAAAGAAGAGATGGTGAAATGGAAGACAACAGTAAACCTGTTCCACCACCCCTGCCTGTTTCTCGGGCTGAGTGAGAGAAAGCATAGGCAGAGGATAGAGCATCTGGTCTTGCAGTGTTCTATGGGGATATTCAGGTCTCGCTTAGTGCCAGAATATCAAAGGAGTAATGGGAAGATAAAGCCGACATAAAACCAGCTTTCCTTACAGCAGACTAGCAATTCCAGAGCGCACCTGCCACCACTGTTTGAGCCTACTAAGCCTGTCTATGGCCTGTCTATAAAAACTTTACCTTCAGGCTTTGTTCTTTCAGTCTAAAAAATACTATTAAGTACCTTTGAGTTATGCTTGATGTTGGTCAAGTAATCTCAAATAAACGGTTATAAAACATCTCCAGCATATTGCCCCAAATTTATACAGTGTACACTGGCTGCCTACTGAGTTACGTATCTAAAACATAGCATCAAATAAAAAGGTTTTCTAATAGCATGCATATCAATATCTCAATGGTTTAGCTTTGACATATCATATTGGTCTTTTGGAAAGTTAAACAATCTTGTTAAGTGTTACTATTTTATTTTTATCAAGTAAAAAACTGAAAGTATATGAACAGATGAGGAATCCAAATCCAATCAATATTTGGTGTGCCTACCCATTGATGGAAAACAGAATCAGTTCTTCTATGTATACTTGCACAAATTGTTCTGTCTCCTCATGTATTCCAAGATATAATGTTAAAATTAAGGCTCTGTCCTAAACCATAACTTCCATTACTCTCTATTCTTCTATATTCTGATCATTCTTAATTACGTTGGTCATGGTCTTGATGCAGAATAAATTTGGGGCCAATCAGATACCTACATGATGGTATTGCATGATGTATAAGTATGTTCCTGTATTTCTCAGCATTGAGGACACCATTAATCCTGACCAAATCTCCAACTCCATTCAACCCATACTTGCAAGGAACCTCCACCAATCTTCACTGTTGGCTCCAGAGACTCATTATTGTACTGTTCTCCAGCATTTTGGCAGACTCCACCTGCTACAGTCAAATATTTAATATTTTGACTTATCAGTCCACCACTGCCATTTCTCTGCACCCAGTTCCTATGTTTTAGCCTTATTTCCATGTCACACTTGACCTGTATCTGAATGAATGCACCCATTGCATTGCTTCTCCTTGATTGCTTGTTTGGATAATTTGCATGAATATGCACGAGTTTAGGTGAAGTGACACTGCACATGTCTGTCTGGTGTGAGCTGGTGTTTCAAACCTAAATTATTATATAATCGTTATAGTAGTGTTAGTTACATTGTGAGAAAAATCTACACAAGAAACTAAGAAAGTATTGAATAACAGGTAAGTGTAAATCGCTTGGCTGAGAAGATAATAATTAATGGACTAATTCCATTAATTATTGAACAACTGACAATACATATATGCTTTTACGCGTTAAGATGCTATATATTGGGGGCATCATCTTCCTAAATTAAAACCATTGTAATTTACCTGGAAGATAAACTGAAGGTGACGTGTATTAGTCGCTTGATTTGAGGATCAGATTAAACATGTCATAGTGTTAGATTATTATCAGGCTTTTAGTACCGTTGGACGTAGTGCTGGAAGCCACAGCCTTTTCGCTGATCTCAGTTTGGGTCAAGGAGGATCTCTTGTTTGCCACGATGGTCTCTACCCTCTTTTTCTTCTCTGGTGTTGAACGTGCCTGGGACTGTGTTTCCATGGTGACTGCACATTCCTTAGAGCTGCATCTAAGCCGAGATACCTGTAAGTTCCACCCGAGAAAATGAAAGAGGTAAATGAGGTGTAGTGTGTCAAAAATGTTAAGCTTTTCCTACTACTCCTACTGTGGTAAGGTTACCATCAAAGTTAGCTGGTAAGGTCAAGAACAACAAGTAAAATAACCTTCATGAGACATTCAGGATTTTTAACCCCAGAACTAAGGTTTGCGATTTCAGGACTAGTAGTTGAGAGAGTGGGTATGTTTGCAAGTGGGTATAGAAAGCATAAACCACACTGCTCTTCTACACTGAAAAATACACAAAGGCAAACCCTTATAGGGATACTTTAGAAGGTGAGAAACTCACACCTATCAAAAAGAAGGTTTGTTTGAAGCTCCTTCGGGGAATATCAGACTACCGGCCATTTTCTCTTTTAATAATAAACTCTGTGTAAGTTAAAGCTCTTTTTAATACAAGTAAATAAAATATCTGAAAGTTTCCTCTTGGTAAGCTAAAGTTATTTATGCCATCATGTTTACATTACTAATTATTTCAATTGCATAAAAATAATGTTTCCTTTTTGACATCACATTAAATCTGCAAGCAATCAGGGCATACAAAAAATAAAATAAAAAATACAGCAGAATTATCCCTTTTTCTTAAAACAAATCAAAAACTTCCAACACTTTTTTGAAAATATGTTTTGGGTTTTTTAAATTAAAAAAAATGAAACACTCTGATGCTAGATAGGCCAAACAGTAATCGATTGCAAGCCCAGGTGGAGAACACAGGCATGTGCAGTAGCACTGACAGCCTGTCGGAAAAACAAAGAAAGATCAGACATATAGTGCCAAAAAGTGAGCTCTTTTTCTTTTATTTTTATCTCTTATATTACACCATCCAACAGTTTCTGCCCATTCAGTAAAGTAAAAAGAAGCAAGAGGGAAAGAGGGAATGTGAAAACATGCAGTGAGTCCTTTCTGCCTGTTATCGACTGGCCTCTGACACTTGGGCACATTGGCTCTGCATGTCTGTGAGTGTTTAAACCCCCACTTCCCCAATCATCAATCCCTAGGCAATGCAGAAAAGTAAAAAGAAGCTATGATCAGAAAATTGAGACAGATGAAGAGGAAAAGACAAAGGTGTAAAAGTCAGACAATTGGAGCAAATATCATATTCTTACTTCCCTGTCTTAATTGGCTAATAAACGAATTAAGACAATTTATCTTTTTTACAATAGCAATTCCCTGACTTCTCCTAACCTCTCCCCACTTATTGCCGCAGGTTATGTTGGCCCTCATTCGCTGCCATCAGTATTTCCCCCAGTTTGACACTATTTTATGCGTTACTGTTTGCTGCTAAGCTTTGGAAGAAAAAACAGGTGTATCTGAGAGTATGAAGGTCAACAATGCACACTGTTTATGAAGGACTAAATAATATCAAGTAAGAATGACAGAGATGAGCCTATAGGTTTTAAAAAATTCCATGAAACAATAGCCCTTTATTCATATGCCAGTAAGATCTTCACAAAGCATTCAAGGCTGCTGATCAGTGCCAAAATAAATGTAAAATATCACATTAGACTTCATTCCCCACTTGATGGACTCCCATACCCAATTAGCTGTGAGACAGAAAGAGTGTTCTCTTCATGTGGGCTTGTCCATAATCCTCACTCAGAGAAAGAGGGACGATTAACCAGGTTTAAAATACCACAATTCAGACTGATCCCAAGAAAAAAGATTCTTATTTTAAGCACATTAGGCAAATCAATTTAACATAAATTATACGCTCCAGTGACAAAAGCAAGTTGAAAGTCAGTGGCAAATGAAACATCAAAGTCAAACAACAGAATAAACTTTTCTAATAAAAAAGAAATGTTTTCTTCAGGCCATCGTTTTCTTCTTTATTCATTTTAACCAACACCTAAATGCATTTTAAAGAATTTATTGTTTCTGAAAAATCTGTGTCATCCTGCATAAAAAGATATTTTGCTATTTTCTGTTCTGAAAACTACAGACATTTCTGAACTGAGATCTGTTTCTCTTTTGCAGGTATCTGGTAGCACCCAGTGTTCTGGTTCTACTTCGATACTTAATGACACGTCACTAGCCTTTGCTTTTATAATCTAATTGACTATTGGAATAACACATTTTGAAGATATTTATGTTTACAATTTGAAATTAGATCTCATATTGATTATCAGCATCACCCACATCAGTCTCTGGATTATTGAAATAACACATTCATTCATTAACTTTTGTTCTTTTGGCTCAATCCTTTTACTATTAACTGCCTCTAAAATGTTATAAAATATTTGCACATCATGAAGATACTCATATCTCTCCTATCTGGCAACATTAAATAACAAACACATTACCAGAAATAATATGATTTTTTTTTACCTTATTTTGTTTTAGGTTAACAAGGTTATATGCATAGGTTATATGAATTGTGTGTGTATGGGCTGCTGCTTTTTTATTTACAATTTCCTTTTTATTAGCAATGAAATGTGGGAAGAGGGAAGTCTGAGAAAAAAGAAATCAGAATTTATATATTACAATACATTAAAATGTTTAAGGCATGCTATATTTGTTAATTAACTAAAAGAAAACCAAGTTATTCAAATAAACAATATATTATGGGAATAAAGTTGAAATCTAGAGATGAGTGATTAAGTGTTGTTTAATTTCAACCTGTGCACATTTGAGTTACAAAATGGGGAGTAAACATGGACGTCTCCATGTTCATCTTTTGTTATCCGCAATCTAACTATCGAACTTTGGCGTGTGATTTATTTGGTGTACTTATAGATTAACCAAGCTAATATGTGTAGATTGATCTAAGGAAAGTGTTATATTTACATTATAACATTCAATGTGTTAGTCCTGCTTTATTTGCTGATGCTGCTGTGAACAGCTATGATTTGATGGTTCTGTGATTTGATGGTTCACTTGCTATACTTGCGGATGAGCAGACTCCTAAATTTATAAGTAGGAATGATGGGGCATTTTTTCCCCATGAAGTCAGAAATTCTGACAATTCTTATGAATTGTTGAATGCTGTTTTAAACTAGCTCTTTTTTCTCTCTCTAGCACTGCCTATTGTTTCCTCATTTTCATTCTCCCCTCTCTCCGTCTAGAGTGTTCTAGGACCTTTCCATTCAAGACACAACCTAAGAAGATACTGAACAAACTAAAATGTAATCATAAAGCTTACATGGAGCTCCTTTAGCACTCACTGCTCAATAGATAAGAATATATAAAGGCGTCATGACAATGAAAAACCTCTAGCGGACACATGCTTCTTCGGCTTATTAGTACTGATGCTTAGCTGTTTGTTTAGCTTCGATTTGGATTATGGAGGGGTGGGGGATGGGGTTTTGATTTATTTTTTTTTTCTGTAAGCATTTTTAAACATTTTATATTATTCTCTTTAAGGGAATGCATGTAAGGTTTCAGTGATATTTAACAGTGTGAGCTGTGTTATTAAGCCTGATTGGAATACACATTTGAAAATTTTGTGTGTGTGTGTGTGTGTGTGTGTGTGTGTGTGTGTGTGTGTGTGTGTGTGTGTGTGTGTGTGTGTGTGTGTGTGTGTGTGTTCTATTGTGCAAAGACACCCTAGGGAGGTGATGAGTGAATGTAGGAATTCCTGATCTGATGAAAACACCCCCCCCCCCGCCATTCTCTCTCTCTCTTTCACACACACACACACACACACACACACACACACACACACACACACACACACACACACACACACACACACACACACACACACACACACACACACACTAGGCTTTGGTTGCCATAGTCTCCTTCTCATCTCTGAAATACAAATCCTTTGCAACAATCTGGTTTGCATCGATAAAAATAAGATAACATCCTTTTAATGCTAAAATGTAAAACTATAAGTAGTTTCACAATTACTATGTACTCATATATTTCAACTGTAAATTCAACAGAAGATAATTTTATAATTCATACAGTCAAAGATGAATTTTCATAATGCTGGTGCCATAAAATATTCAGGGGTAACTGAAATTTAAAACACTACCTGTATGAAACATATCCATCAAAATAACTCCAACCTTTTTTGTTCAGTTTTTCTTTGCTCAGAGAATTTTCCCCCCACAATTATTAACTCCAGGTTTAAAATAATCCAGGAAAGTTGTATATATATTCTCTATGCAAGCAACTACATACTATAGAAAACCCCTAATACAATAATGTTATGATTCTGCAGACTGTTTGTTTACTGTCCAAGTGGTCCACCACTTTATACACCACTAACATTGCTGTAAATATGTGCATTAAAATGTTATAGAAACAAAGTACTGTTTCTCAATTCCTGGTGATAATCGCATGCAGTGTGGAAACACAATATACAAACTAATAACCAAAATCCCAAGCATCCCCAAAACACAGATATTGACTTACTTATCCAATCAAGAAAATGAAGCATCAAAGCCCTGTCAGTGCAGAATCAGGGGCAAATTACCCGTCCCAGAGCTTTAGGATGATTCATCACTCCAATGCCTCTCAAGGCATCATCAAGTTTACTTAAAGACAGCACACTTCCCCCACTGCAATGATTTATTGGCTCTTATTAATTCCTGTACAGACCCTAGTGGATTTTCTATTTACAGCTTATTATTATAAGGAAGAAATGAGACTTGAAGTAATTGTGCTCTGCAGACTCCCTTCTCAAAACAAACCCAGAAGAGATCTGGAGGAGCAAATGATGTAATAAATGCAAAATCTAAAACAAAACTTGATTCATTTGTAAGCAGTTGTCGGGGACAAGGAGAAGAAAGGGAAGGTCAAATAGAGGTCAAAGTAAAGTAGTTAAAAAGGAAGGTAGGGATGACATTCATTTAGGGGTTTTGGCCAGTTGAAGTTAAGACTTAGATGCCATCCTTGGATGGAAACAGGGAGAGCAGGTGTATAGAAAGGACAGAAAGAGAGGGGAACAGTTACACAACTACACTTTCTGTCTGACAGCCCTGAATCACTACTGACTTATACATTCAACCTACACCCCATATATTGCTGTTTTTTTGTTTATGCTGTTCATACTTTTGTATATCAGTTGGGTATACAGAACTGCAGAACTTTTTCCTGCAGAAAAGTGCTTCCCTCTAAAGAAAGTTTAAACTTCTAGAGACTAGAATTTTGCTAAATTCTAGGACTATGAGGACAGAATGTTAAGTAGATTGAATTATACGGAAATTTATTTTTACTTGAAAATGTACTGATCCAATCTTCATCATGTTATGTGGTGATTATGTGAGCTTGAGGTTTTAAAGGGACAATAAGTTCAATATTCTTCTGAGTTTCTTCTGAGTTCTGACCCATAATGATTGTAAATAGAGTTGTAGATTTATGACAGAAAGAAATAGACAAAGAAAAACTAAATAAGAGAGATACGGATCAAACACACGAGAGAGGCAGGCACAGAGGAACTTGGAACATTCCAACAGGCTGAGATATTTTCAATTCCTACACAAACCCACACATACAAACAAACCTACAAGTTTGGATGGAGACCATCTCACTCACTTTCTATTCCACTACACATGAGACACATATGATTCAACAGCTCACACTTATGATCTTAACAGCATCCTGCCAAACCATGACACTTCTTCCTCCACCTTTCACTGACTTTATTGCACTTTGGGTTCAGTAGATTCCCAGTCTAATGCCGAACATAATGTTTCATGAACAAACTTTCTTCCATTACTAAAGTGGGCTTTGGACCAGTTCACCTCTGTCCACAAAACATGCAAAAAGTGTCATAATTTGGGGAATGTTTTCTTTAACAGGAGTTGGGCCTCTTTTAGTCAGCTACATGGCAGCTTGAATACAAAAGGTTTTTTTGAACAGCAACATGTGGTTCCTTCCCTGCAAGCATCTCCCAATCAACTCGCAATTTTCATGCAAGATAATGCCCCATCACACTGCAAAATGGGTAAAGCAGTTCAATGAAGATAAGAACACAGAAATAATGAAAATCCCACAGTCATAATCTAAACCCGATTACAAATCTCTGGAAAATCCTTGGAAACATAATTATTGCTAAGAAACCCACTACAGTCACTGAAGTTTTGATGAGGCTAGAAGAGTGGTACCAAGATGAGATGTGCTGAAGTCATTCAGAGCAATGTCCTTTACACTTCCTATTCATCTTTTAGTTGTAATCTTTGTTTGTGCTATAATTCTTTAATTTTGTTGAAATATGCTAGTAATACTGTGATATTGCAATACCAATTCTCATCAATTATCAATTTACCAATTAAATTCTCTCACATTTTGTGCAAACAAGAATTTTAATTGAGAATAATATTAATATTATTATAGGAATAATATTAGAGTTGCAGACCTGGGAAGGAAGATTAAACAAATAAATAATAAATTCTCAATAAATAACAGATAGATAGATAGATAGATAGATAGATAGATAGATAGATAGATAGATAGATAGATAGATAGATAGATAGATAGATAGATAGATAGATAGATAGATAGATAGATAGATAGATAGATAGATAGATAGATAGATAGATAGATAGACAGGCAGGCAGGCAGGCAGGCAGACAGACAGGCAGACAAATATATACAAGCATATTGGTATCCCAAGATTTAGTATTGAACACTTGAGCCTTTCTCTTAACTATTATACACTACAGAATAAAGATGTGTTAGCTACACACTGCTAATCACATCATGATTGAAAAAAAAACACATTCACAAAGCTCATCCCACAAGGCATGTCAATAGAATCTTTTTTTTTTTTTTTAAATCTTATGGTTATTAACGCAGTAATCAAAAGAAACACACCCACTTTCATTGATTTGCCTCAACTTTTGAACGAAAGTGGACAGCACCCAGGTTTATGTATGTAAATAGAGAAATTGTCTCTCTGAGGTAACATGTTTACAAGGCTTATTGAGCCTGTTTGCATTGATCCAAAGATAAATTACTTTGCAGCTGCTCTCACATTAACCATCTGTGTCATTATTCATTATCACTAATTGGTGCAATAAAGGTACCATTAGCATGTTTTTTCAGCATAACCCTCACTATAATAGTGAACCACTACTAGCCCACTCACCTGGGAACTCTACTCCTTCCACCTCATTTGACACAAATGTGAATTCAAATTCTGCATATTTACATATACATACATATTACAAAAACTTTCATATATCTGTAACAATGTTTTGAAATATGCATAAGGCCTAAAATGACATTGCATAGTGGACATTATAGCAAACTAGCAGAAATAAAAGAATAATTAAAATGCATTTCTTGAAACATTATGCATTTCCTGCTCCTTACTTTAAATCAGAACATAAATTCACTCTCAGCAAATATGTTCACTTTCTCTTAAATATGTTGAAATCTTTTGATCAAAGAATTACTCCTAGAAACAATATGTTTCTAACAAAAATATGTTTGTTAGAATAACATGACTATGGATTTACACAGCTGTATATTTCTTTAAAGCTTATCTGTGTTGTGTCAATTTTTTAAAGTGCTATACAAATAAAATTAAATTGAACGTCATGCACATAGAAACAGTTTGATTGTTTTTTTCTTTGTAACATAAACCAGTGTTTTATATATAGTGCATAAAATATAAGATTTGAGAGATTCTAACTTTATTGTTGTAAGCCACCCAAAGACCCTCTGAGCAAAATCCCTTGCACATGTAAATGTGCAAGGAATTTTCAATTTCAAATTATGTGACTTGTATTTTTATGCTCTGCTTTTTAATACCTGAACTAACCTTTAAAGTTTAGGCTAAAAAAATCATAATGTAATGTTTTCCTTAAAAACCCAGTCTATTATGCATCTGTAAATATCAAATTCTAGGAAGTAATCAATAATTGCAATAAAACTAATAAGAAAGAAAGAATGTAACTCTGGCCTTGCCAATGAGTTCCAAAAATTCAAGCCAGCAAGCAATCTCCTCATAATATGCTAATTTTCAAAGAAGCCAGTCATTGGTGTGGAGGGATTTGGAAGGATAAAGTGTAGAAGCCTAGGCTCCATTCTTCTGTCTAATGGAAGGAGACAACTGCTTAGAGTGATCCACAAAAGCCAAACATTATAAATAATTCTGAAAGCTAAGGAGGCTTCTTTATATGAGAGACTACCTGCCTTGCTTGACATCTGAGGCTCTATGCAAGCCACCAACAAGAATGTCTTTTCAGTGACAATGAACTCTGTAGACACACATGCAGACTTTGTAATTTTATTTCCCTTTTTTCCAACACAGTTTATAATGTATAATAGCATATAGGATACAAACTCAGTTTGTTGTTCTTAAACATGTATATCACACATGCATGTACTTAAACATGCACACATTTGCACATAACCAATTTGCACTAATAAACATAACCCAGTCTCAGTTATATTGCAAAAGACATTTACAAACATACACACATGCTCAAGATGTAGGGAGGCAATGTATGCTCAGAGACATGTCTTGTAAATCTCTTTCCGAAAGAAGCTTTGGGATGTATACAGAAACTTATACACTAGGCTCTGAGGGAGAACAAAAACACTTCACTCATCTCTTTCTCTCCCTTAGCTCTTGTCCTTATTGCCTCTACTTTCGGCCACTCTTTACACTTTTCCTTTGCGTTATTCTCACCATATCACCTTATTTTTTTTCCTTTTTCATGCTTCAATACTTCCAACACAAATTCATTGAGAAGCTCACTTTCTTAGGGTGCTGAACACTGGCTGCCTTGACTAATCTCCTGACTATTCATAACCAAAGCAAATGTCGACAAACAGCAGAATGATGCGGGAAAGTGTTCCATCTTTTCTGATAAATGGATCCTATATTTGAAATGGCAGTTGTGGAACCCCTTCCAATTCCTCACTACACACTTTGAGCCTAAATAAGCTACATGTGTGCTGGTCTGTGTAAACAACAAATTATTTTCTAAATACTAGCCTTTTCTTCACCTACATCCTTAGTCTAACAAGGACTATTGACAAACCAAGGAGAAGCATTTACATGCATACACATGCATAACCCCCTTGAGTTTGTAAGTGTATAACATCTCTCTCTTCTCTCTCTCTCTCTCTCTCTCTCTCTCTCTCTCTCTCTCTCTCTCTCTCTCTCATTCAAGGAACTAACTAGTCTGTAAAACTATTCTACTCTCTCTCACCCCCATAACGAAGTGGCATTGTAAATAAAAAGGGTGTCTGCCATTAGCTTAAGTCTTTTTTTCAATGCTCCCTGTAGAGTATTGTTAAAACACAGTACCTCTTCTCTCTCTCTCTCCAGATTTCCCTCCTCCTTCTCTCAAATCCCATCCATGGTGAGGCTCTTAAAACAATTTGCATAAGAAAAAGTGATTACTCTTCAGATGCTCTGTTGACAAAAGAAGAGTCTTTGGGTTCATCTTAAAATTTGCTCACAGAGCTAATTCCCTGCCCTCCCAACTCTCATCCTCTTGTTTTGCATTTACAAGGAGAGCTGATATTTGTCTTACAGAGGGGGTCAATAAAGGCTTTGATTTTGTGAAGAATCAGTTGAAAACCACTAATACATAAAGAATTTATTAAATTCATGCACAAGCAGGAAAGAGAAGCAGTGATAGGAATTTGGCCCCATTTATACCTGGCATTATCTGCATACTGGGTGACAAGAGGGTAGATAAGACACTAGTTTAAGTCATAAAAACCTGGCATTATGAATATATCTCCAGTGATGACTTGTGATTGGATTTCATAATTTTTTTCTGCTGGAGAAAGGCTGTGAAAACTATGAAGAGTATCTGTTTTCTTCTTTGCTGTTATTTCATTGTTTGTATATCCATTATCCTAGCAGAAAAGAGCTCTAATGTTCAGCCACAGGAGCCATAAATCAATGAAAATCTTTCGATTGTCAGCTCAAACTCATGTTTTCTCTGTTTCCTGTTCTCTGCTTTGATGATAGAGGAAATGGCTGGCTAAATGGGAGGTTAACTTAGAGGTTCCTGCATCCAAAGCCAACATTTGCCAAAAGGAAGAGTAGGACAACAACACAGACAAGGACCTTTAATCTCTAATTCATTATTAAATATATTTTGACACAAATATGCAATAAACATGCTCACACCAGAGGACACAATACAGACTGCATTCTTGAAAAAATGGAATGTTGTTTTAGCAGTTTTATAATTCGTTCACCTCCTATTCTAACCCTTACACCCAAATGCAATTTGTAGGACTTTTTTCACCCATTCTTCTCAGATTCATAACTTGGTTTATCCCTCGGCAGTAAGATGCACATCAATAGAAACAGGAGTATTTACCCCTTGACATATCATGTCTTCATTGTGCATAAGCAAAAAATCCAGTTTTAAAAATTCACAAATGTTCAACTTAATTCCTATTCACTCACTATTATGAAAAAACTCACCCAATTATTCATAATAGAGAGTAAAGTTTCTGCACTTCAAAGCATCTGTATTTTTGAGCAAGTGTATGCATTAATTACTGCAATGATTGTAATGACAGAAACCATGATTTAACAAAACATAACAGGTGATAAGTATTCTGTAGGATAAGAAAAAAAATTCTGTAGAAAATGCAAACAGAAATATGAGAGGGAAAATATAAAGAAGAGAGAAAGGGAAAATGAGAGAAATGGAGAAAAAAGGGATTGTCCTGGAGGAGAGGCAAGATCAGAAGCATGCCCTGAAGCACTGATTCAGCCTGGGGATTAGTCAGAGAAAGAGAGGAGACCATGAGGAACCACAGAGGGAGTGAAAATGAGACCATTCCTGCAATGAGACACACGCCTTTGTTACCACCTCTGAGACACAAATATGGACAGTCACTTTTGATATGTCTCTAGCATAACACAACAGCCCAACTTTGTGTCAACACAATACACTACAAATACTTACAGCAGACAAAGCTGACAAACTCCCATCGTCTCTTTTTAAATGGCTCCTGCTTCTCACTTTTTTCCTTTTCCTACATGCCTTTGTTTTTGACAATAAAAATATTAATGAAATTCTGTATGGTGAAATTGGTGAAATTCTATATATTAAGATGTTTCAGTCATATTGAAAAAAATCAGTAAGTATGACACAATTCTGTATTAAATATGCAGCATTTGAGTAATTCAGTAAAGTGTATAGTCAGCGATTCTGGTAAAATACCTCATGCACAAATTTTCAGTGTTTATTATATGTCCCTGCTACAGATCCATAATAACAAATCAGTCCCATATGCCAAAAACTTATAAAGACAGCCTAGCCCTCAAATATCAAACAAAGAGAATCAAAGAGTTCCATTAAACTCTCCCCACATATGTACTGTCTATCTAGAATCAATCCCAGAGACACTGGGAGAAGGTTAGGATGGGCAAGAGGGAAATTTAAATTTGTATTGGAATAACAATGGACTGCTGCTAAACCAACTCATTTTCATAGATTCTCACACACACACACACACACACACACACACACACACACACACACACACACACACACACACACACACACCACGTACACACACACCCCTTACAATTATGGTACTGCTGTATACTGGTTTAGGGATAAGAGCAGCTTTATGAAATGTGGGCTAAGAAAGTTTGAGATGCCACAAGGTAGAGACATATTTGTTTTCAGGTTCAGTTTAATTCAGTTCAGTTTATTTGTATAGCACTTTTAACAATTCACCTTGTCTCAAAGCATCTTGGTCTTACTTATTAGTTAATGAAAGACAACATTTTGTCTGTATAAATTGGAGGCAGAGAGAGAGAGAGAGAGAGAGAGAGAGAGAGAGAGAGAGAGAGAGAGAGAGAGAGAGAGAACCTAATCTGAGCAGATTTCAAACATTCACAGCAATATTTTACTGTTATTTTACAGCAATAAACAATAAATTAGTATTGTCTAAATACAAGATGTCTTCAAGATATGTCTACATTTAGCATGTGATTTTGTTTACAGTTCAGGAGAAATATTAATATTTAATATGAAATATATTATATTTCTAATATTCAAAATTCTGTACTAATCTCTTCTATTGAAGAAAGTGTTAGATGATATTAAGATGGGTCTAAAATGGATCATATGTTTTTGCATGAACTAGTAGGGTCCATGCCACTTTGAATGCATTTTTTAAAAAGGTGGAAAAAGCAAATACTAATAAACTTAAATTCATGTAAATATTTGTTGTCAACAATATAATTTAAAATAAAAATTCTTATATTAATATACTGCCAAATTGAAGCTTATACACGAGTGGTCTCAGACCTTTGGACCTAAAGTGTACATAAATATATGTTGAAACCTGGCAGTAAGATGTAAACTCTTAAAATCACATTTTTTTTAGACTTTTGTATAAATTGTGTAAATTACTGACATTTTCCCTTTTTTTATAAATTAATTTGGCCTATTTAAAATTCCAACGCTTATAAAAAAATTTTAAAAAGTCTTTTAAATGCGGAGCGTGAAGAATATTTTCATCATAATGTAAGGACCATTTAAGGATCAATACAGTAAAGGCAGGTGAAATACGACCTAAAATTAAAGGGTGACTATAAAATAGATGGCATTTCTGTATGTAGAGAACCCAGATAATTTAACTGTACTTTAAAATATGTGCAAAACTCTTTTAAGACTTTTCCCGTTTGTTTGCGTTAACAGTGCTATATACTGTATATCTTTACAAATTACAAATTCCTACACATTCAGTGATCACTGTCCGCCCCCGCCCCCCCCCCCCCCGCAAATTTTTCCCTTGTATTTATAGTAGCCAATTTAAGAACAACAATTTCCTATTGACGTTTTGTATTTTATACATTTTACATACAATTATATCTATTTCTCTGATTTATTGCGTTGTCATCTCCAGTTCGGCTCAAAGATGAGAAACGAACAGAGTAGCGCGCGCTCACACTGACCCGCACGGTGCAGCTGTGGGGAACAAAAACGAAAACTCCCAAAACATTGTTTATTAAATACACTAAATAGTGTACGTTGTCTACATTGCACGTTAATGTAATGGGCATAATGGGATTTGTTATTTGGGGAGTTTTTAAACGGTAAAATTTTAACCAAATAATGAGAATATATTACAAATAAATGCAAAAAATTAATGCAACAATATATTCAACACAAATACGCAATGCCATCAGTATAAATATTTAAACTATCTGGCTTCCTCTTGTAAATGTATCCTAAATCATTTACAGTATGCAAGTCAAACTAGCAAACAATGAATTGGCCAAAACCAGTTCCAATATTAAGAACAATATTAAGTGGAAAGAAAGAAAGAAAGAAAGAAAGAAAGAAAGAAAGAAAGAAAGAAAGAAAGAAAGAAAGAAAGAAAGGTTCATTAAATTAGATTCACATTTGTGTTGTGGGGAAAGTGCGCGGTAAAGTAATGAATGTAGGAGCACGTGAAGTTCCCTGTGTAATCTGATGCCGCTGAAATGCCCCCCCCCCCGCAACATCGGTCCAGAGAAAAAAAGAACCTTTAATGACTGCAGCATTACAGGCCAAAGAGAGCCCAAAAGAGACCAAGCTCTTAACACTGGCTTTGTAGATCACCTTCACTCTCAAATAGTTTAATAAAAAGCACATATTCTTCAAATTGTATTCTGTATATAAAAACAGAGAAAATTTGTGACGTAAGTTTATTGACTTTGAGAAATGAATGAAAGAAGTTTGCCAATATTGTGTGTAACGGTATAAACGTATTTAACCTTATGCACACAGTTTGCAGCGACCCCCCCCCCCCCCCCGCATTTAACGTTACTTTGCGCTATAGACGGCGTATGGCGACGCGTCGCAACTTGAAACGTGATATTTCGACGTTCCCTAATACTGGTCGTTTGTCCAAAAACTTTGATTCACGGATAGCCCCCACCCACGCCAACCCACGCCCACCCACCCACACACACACACACACACACATACACACACCACATCACATCAAATCACATCACATTTTTATCATACTTACTTTTCCGACTGCGGAATTTCCCTTTAAAAATATTTCAACTTTTCCGAACTTTCCTCTTCAGTTTTTTTCTTGCTCGTTGCAAATGCGCTGCGCTCTAAGCGCGTGAACGCTAGAAGTTAGCAGACTTTTCTTTTCTTGGTCCTCTCAATTTCTTGTCCGGGACACTTCCAATAGCGCGGTAACGTTCGTAACTTTCTCTACATGCCTGCCCGAAGATTACAATCCAAAGCGATCCACACACATAAACACACAAGCGAGAGAGAGAGAGAGAGAGAGAGAGAGAGAGAGAGAGAGAGAGAGAGAGAGAGAGAGAGAGAGAGAGAGAGAGAGAGATTCCTAAAGCTTTATGGCAACAAAGAGTATGGTTTCGAGCGCTGGGGATACTTTATGCGGACTGTGCAACTCCAGCTGCCCTTTCCTCACATGACTCCTCCCTCGACGCGCACACACACACAAGTTTCTTTTTTACCCCGCTCATTGCTCCTTTTCTCCTCTCCACCATCTATCCCAGTTCAGCCCCTGCTCCTGCCACCCAATCTCGTCTTTTATGCACACCGTATATGAAGCGTGATTTAATGTACACTGTACAATTCTCTAAAACTCACATACAAAAAAGATGCATACTTTTATAAATTAGAATGGGTTCATGGTGCATGAAAAATGCACTATAATCACGATCTGTACAAGACAAAGGAATATATACTATTATTAAATGTGTTTAAAAAAAAGGATGGCGAATCTGTTTTTCATTCTAACAAGGCTTAAATGATTATACCAATATAATATTTTTTTCTTGCAAACTTGTAAAAACACGAATACATTTTTATCGATATTTAAATTGTTATAAATTGTTACATATTCTAATGTCTTCTAATTCTAATGACAAAATAATTTAAAAATGAAATAATTCTCAGTTTTTTCCTGCTCTTATAGCATTTATAAAAATAAAAAAACAATTAACACATTATCCAGTAGTATCTATCAATTATTTTTAAATATGATATAATAATGTGTATAATTGTGAGAATCAGAAAATCCACTTAACAGTGCAAAAAATGGTGTGACTGCCTGAGTGTTGTCTTAAAGGGGAAAAGGTGAATAGTGAATAGAGATGCCTTTACATCATAATAAAGACGAAAGAAAGCACGTAACAATTAAAAGATAATACAATAGTTATAGGTAGTTATTATATTCACACGGATTTGACTAGACATGGTGAGGACAAATTAAAAAAAAAATCAATCAATATATAAACTGGGTGTCTAATGGAATTTGAAATAAAAATGTATCATCCAAACGTGGAGAATAATTCTCATAAGCAATACCATCTGTGCCCAGACACATTAAAGCTTACAGGTGATTCACTGGCTTGTACATTAAAACATGTACTCTGCGTTTCTGTACCTGTGAAACAGAAACTGCTCTGTGAAAAAGTTTGATCGTAACATAACCTGGCCCGTACAGAGGCTTGTGTAAGTCGCCCTTTCTATATTTCTATTACCTCCTGTTTTTGGCCTCGTATTTTCAGACAAAACTGCGGTACACTATCCTAAGGATGAAGATGCTGATCGCACTGGGTTTGTTACCTTTACTTGACCCCTCCGTCTTTAAATGAACAACCTACGGTATAACCCAAGATAAATTAAACCCATTACCATAAGCTCGCGTCTACCTGTTAATATAAAGAAAGGACACTGGCTGACGTTATGTAATTTCGTCTTTCGCATAACTACTAGTAGGAATAAAGAAGAGATGTTATAATATCTGATGTGACACAATAAGCTATTTTCGTACTTTAGAGACATCTAGTCTACTCCGCGACGCCGAGAGAGAGAGTAAGATTCATTCTGTTTTTTAAAGCAGTCGAGCTGTGTCTCACCTGTCTGACTGTTTTCATTTTTATATTTAGGCTTAAAATACTTAATCGGGAAATTGTGAGGTGGTATCATAACTAGCGATATATTAGGTTTAAGGATCAGGGTGGTCAACGCTCGTAACGGAAAGCAGTTATCTACTTAATGTAAGAACGATCTTTAATTAAGGAGCAAACGCTGCTTCGTAACTGATGTAACTAATCTCTTCCTTATATTATGATGATTTCTTATTCGAAGTTGGCGTGCAATTCTAACACGAAAAGGCAGAGGCCGCTAATTTCTTTCAAAGATCTTCACTTATCCGCTTGGCAGAAAGGATGTCATACATGCAATTATTAATATTAGCGTACAGAAGTTAAGGTAGGGGGGCAATTTTCTGAAGGTTCCATCACCAGTGATTTAGAGAAGCTGTGAAGTCATCATTTGCCTAAAATTTTGCTCTTTTCTCACATATTGATTTATTTGAGCGATTATATATACAGCTGCCACTGGTGAATTCAGTATACAGTGGTCTGGTCTTAATCGGTTTTTCCTCAGGAGCTGTCGGTTGCACTATTATAAACTGGTGTAGAAAGGACATTATTTACATTTACATTATTTACTGTCCAGTGTCACCCAAATGAGGATGGGTTTCCTTCTGAGCCTGGTTCCTCTCAAGGTTTCTTCCTCATATCATCTCAGGGAGATTTCCTTGCCACCATCACCTTCAGTTTGCTCAGGGATAGGGATAGGGATATAGTATTTAAAATTTTAAGTTAATATTTTTTAATTAATTTGAAACTTTAATTGTATATATTCATTTAAATATTTTTAATCCTTATTATATTCTTCTTCTTCTTCTTCTTCTTCTTCTTCTTCTTCTTCTTCTTATTATTATTATTATTATTATTATTATTATTATTTATTTATTTATTTTTTCTCTCTCTCTTCTGTTTCCCTACTTCTCTAAAGCTGCTTAGAGACCATGGGAATTGTTAAAAGTGTTAAATAAATTGAATTTTAAGTTTTAATTCGAATATACCCTATTCGAATATACACCTAAAAAAATGCCATCTATAGGTGGCATCTAAATTTCCAAAAATAAGTGTTCAGGTGCAACGTTTTTACATACTTTCAAATTGGCCCACACACAAATATGCACAAATATTTAATAAGAGGGAAGAAAACGTATTTCCAGGGCAGCAAAGATTAAGAGAAACTGTCTTTTGTTTCTCTTTTGTTTCATTGTTTAATATTTTTGCTCATTAAACAGACTGCCATACAGGGACAATTTTACAAACAAAATAATGCAAGAAATATTAAAATATTAAAACAAAAAAAGGTAAAGTAAAAAAGGAAAACTAAAGGAGCAATAGGTATTCTATCAAAAAAGCCTTTAATACATTAAAATTCTCTTGTACATTTTTACCACACTTTTCCCAGGTCACAGCACTGGACAAAATGAAGTAAAGGAAGCATGGTTAGTAAAAACAAAACAACACAAAAAACCCAACCCATAGCAGCAGCACATGTATAGTTATAGGAAATGGATTGCATCCATTATACAAAACACATAACATTTTTTAGCTATTTTTTTTTATTTGTTTTAATGTATGTACTTGATTATAATTGTCTATATGGGTAATAGTACTGTTGCTAGCAAAAGGGTTGATAAAGAAATGTGAAGAGTTGGTCTTTTAGACTGTCTCAGTGGAGGCAAAGAGAGCACAGGAGAGTGAGGAGGAGTAAGGTGAATTGAAGAGTGGTGGGTCCCAAAAGTATTCTATCAAAGAGTAAGAGGATACCAAGGACTGATCTTTTGCCTAAAGGCAAGTAACCATTGGTCTCCCAAGAACATATTCCTAAGTCAGCCTTGGAAAGGCAAAGCAGACATCAAAAGCAGCCATGGTACTAAAGTGGTTATGGAGAAGACAAAAAAGGGATACAGGTCTTTCTTTGGCCTCCTTGGAGCCCCAGATATCACCCCAATTAAAGTACTCCTGTCCCACACAAGAGCCGACTCAGTGACTGACTGCACATCTTTCTGTTGCACCTTTCTGATTATTATTTATTTCTTCCTCCTCCTCCACAAACCATAATTCATATATGCAAATGTTTTTTTTAAATATATTTATGGAAATACTGACCAGCTGAAAGAAACATGATAATTATTAAGAAAATAGAATTGAATTAGTAGTAACAGTACAATTTTAATAGTGATCAAAGCTGAATTGACATTTGTTATGAAGGTTTAAAAAATATGGTTTAAGATTAAACATTTGCATTAGTAACAAATACATTGAACAAGGTTACATTACTACAAATTCAAAAGTATTTTTCTAAACAAGTAAATATTAGAAATTAGTAGTTAAAAAGGTTAAAAAAGAAATGACAAGTTAAAAATCAGCAATGGAGTGTGATAATTATAAAGATGATTCTTTTTCAATAATAGCCCATCCCTTTGTTTTATATCAAAACAATTTAGCAGTTATTTTTTAAATTATCAAGTAAAAACATAAAATACATTTCAACCATTGCATGTGTTGGTTGAATATGTTTTAAAACATAGCTTTTTTGGTTGATGTGTTGTCTTCACCTCAGACTTATCTTAGGATAGTCTGTAATTGGCGCTGGCCCATACTTTCACCAATCACACCCAGAGGTATGGTGTCCTGTGAGGTTTGAGAAGGAGTGAAAAACAACTTGCATTCCATGCTCTCTAGGACAGGGTGAGTTTATCTTTGGTCCTACCTCACTGCATGGTTTCAGAAGGACGAGTTGTTATATTTTTATGTGCATCACTTCTGTCTGTTTGTCTGACCTCAGATCTGCTTCTGATATTATATGAGTGAGCTTCAAATGAGAGCCTCTGGTCTCTCATTTGAAGCTCACTCATATAATATAATTTGAAGCTCACTCAAATAATAATCACACCAAGGTCTTTTACTGCAGCACGTTCAGAGTTACTCTGCAATCAGCTTGTTTTTGACTGCCTGTGGTCATAGTAAAAGCACTTCTGTCTTGTCAAAGTTAAGCAGAAGAAAGTTAGTAAGCATCCACTGTCTTATTAAGATGGTGTCTCTTATTTTCCGTAGCTGAAATATATAGCTGTGTATCATCAGTATAACAGTTGAAGCTAATACCATGTTTGCAAATAATTGCACAAATAGTTTGCATATACAAGGAGAAAAGCAATAGGCATAAAACACAACCTCGTTCACACCAGCAAGGAGACATAACCCTGATAAGAGGCAAATATCATGGCCTAGCTGGCAGTCAAACAGGCAGTGGTCAACAAAGCAGAGCTAATTGGGCTTTCTTTTCCAAATTGGCAAAAATTTGTAAGTGAAGTGAGTGGAAGCCATGACACAGATGGGAAGATTGAGGTCAGACAATGCCAGCAACAATTAAGTCATTTATATACTGTATTCCTCTATGGTCTCATAGAGGAATTTCTCACTTTGAACAGTTTATTGGGTGGCGGGGTGGGAACAGGGAGCAGGTTTATGACACATTAATATGGTTGGTGAGGTGGTAAGAAAAGGTCCTGGACCTTGCTAAAAGGCAAGATGAGTTACAAAATCATTTTCGGTTATTTTACTTCCCTGCTGACCAATCAGTGGGGGTTGTGTTTTCTCAGTCACGAGTGTCCCATTGCCAAGGGGGGAAAACTTATGTTCAGCTGGACATGCTACAGGTGGACAGAGAGGACCAGGAGTAACATTATGATTGGTTATATGAGCCAAGAATCTTCCATGCTTGTCAATACCAGTGATGGGAGAATCCAGCTATTCAACAGGTACACTGGACTGAAAAGCCAGCTGTCAGCACCCAAGTCAACTATCTCAAGCAGGGGTATGAGCAGGTTGGCAGGAAATTACTCAATTTGCACTAATAAAAGAGAATCCATATTTAGATTTTGTTCACACTTTGCAGGGGTGAGCAGGGCCCAACCTGGATGATTGCTTTGGAAGGGATGGCCAATGGCTGGCAAGAGAGTGGGGCCAGCTGGATGTGATTATGTGCCACTCCCACATGTGGCTATTCAGATTGAGGATAAGATAAATTAGTACCTCGAGGAAGTACAGTCAGACTTGACAGCCAGAATACAGGAGTCCAGCAAATAGCTTGATCTGACAGCATGGTGCATTTTTGTCATGGACCTTTGGTCATCCTGGCCAATTACAGCATCATGGCTTGACAGAACTACAGTAAGTGCAGAGGATCTGATTCTACTGGATCCATGTTGAACAGATTGTTCTGTAAAAAAAAACAATGAGGGCTTAGGTTCCAAAAGCAGAACATACATTTGATAGTTAAACAGGGGAAGGAGCATGGCTCAGTGCATCTGTTGAGGCCAGGATACGAATGCAGGTTGGCAACATAAACTCAGGATGGCAGCATCAGCCACAGGAAAGGTGAGAATAGCTGGGCATAGCAAAATGTATACAGGAATTTGGCAGATGTGGAAATGGAACACAAGACAAACATGGTTACACATGGAACAAATATAAAGAAACAGTGGAAGGTGGCCTTGATATTGTCCTGTTATCTAGAACCAACTATCTATTAGTGGCTGGAGAACTGAATGTTTATATACATCATAGTCCAATCATGACTTTAGATGAGCAGATGGGGAGCAGTTGCATTCACCTGATTAGACAGTAAGAGGCACAAAGTTGAGAGCCACACGGAGACACACACAGATGCACACACAGATGAGCATACATAGAACAAAGGGCACAAACACAAGGAAAGGGGAAAAATAAGGAAAACAAATGATAATGAAGCCTTTCCCAGGCCATGACAGTGTGCTGTTGTGTATGATGGAAGTTAGAGATGGAATTACTTTGCTGATTAGGAATATTTCCATGCAAGCATCTGCTATTTACTTTTCTTGGCTTCAAAACGACTGTAGAATCCAAAGAATGTGTGTGTGTGCATGTGCATGTGTGTGTCAGAGAGGTTTGTGAAGGAGGATTCGGGGAAAATATCAACTATTTCAGAGTTTTTTTACTTGTTTCATTTTGAATCTTCTAATTTCTCGAACAAAACACACACATACTGTATTGCTGTTGGTTGGGAAAAATCAATCATTACCCGCAGGTAGAACCCTTCTCCTGTCTTCATGTAGTCACTCCTCAACTCTGCCCCTTGTGCTACTGTACACTGTTAACCTTTAAATGTTATTGCATCAGAAAAAGCACTGTAACTGTGATAAACTGATTTATACTCAGCACTATTATCAGGGCCACAATTATAATAACTAAATCAATATCTTCTAACTAATCAGAATCAGGAATTCAACAGTGTTGTGATATAGGGTTAATAATGCCACTGAAAAAATGTTTTGATTGTAAGAATTGTTTGTGAGCTCAGGCTGAAATTACAATTAGTTATCCAAATATTGACAAATGTTACATTTTAGCAGAAATACATGTATAGTTCATAAGTGAGCTTGTAAACACACTTTTCACAATTCAGTACTGCAGTCAAAGCTAAAGCTTCTTGATTTTTCTTCTGCAAATTGAGTGGGGATTATGTGTTGGCAAACAGACTGTGGTTATGCCTTTTTAAGTTGTTAGACCACAAACAGGCCCCAAAGAGATTATTACTTAATTCACTGAGCACTCAAGCTGAAGCACAGAAGACCTAATATTGGAAAAAAAATGTATGAGATAGATATGAGTACACTATATTTTTAAGGCAATTAATGTGAGAGAAAGAGAGAAAGAAACACTCTTCTTCCTCTTTTGCATGTATATTTTTGATGCCCTTGAGTGTGCCATTATTGTCTGTTTGTCAGGAATACCTTTTTGTCGGTAATACTAATACTAAATGGCAAACTACACCAACTTCAGCTAATTAAGCAATTTTCTGTATAGATCTCCAGGGGTTTCCATGTTACATGAGGAACAGCTATTTAATGAAAATCCAGTACTTTTTCTATTGCCAGGGATTACAAAGGGGTAATGATGAAAAGGGGTTCTGAAACTGGTGTGGCATGCATACATTTATCTAATTGGCATCCAAAAATCATGCTAAATCCTCTAAAGCAGGATTATTTGCCTGTCACTGTGTCTGCCCTTGGCCCAAAATCTCTTCTCTCTTCTATTAATATCTGTGTTCTTATCATTCTTTTTCTTTCACTCAGTTATTTTCAGTATTTTCCATTTTTACATTATCTTTAGCCTTCCAGACTCACTTCTCTCTTGATTTTATAGGACTATGCAAAAGCATTATAAATTGCATATTGTTTATCTGGTGAATGAAATTCAATTTTAAAAATTTAATCGCGGTTCTTTTTTTTCTCCCTACACTGATTACTCTGTGTCCACAGATAAAAAAAAAAAATCTTATTGCAAATGAATTTTGCAAATATCATAATTCATATTTTGCTAAGATGTTTTTCATTTTTCAAGATGTTCATCTTGCTGACACCAAGGAAAGCAAGTATATAGAGTTGCTTTTAAAAGTGAAGAAAGGTATCAGGGTAAAATAGACTCGGATGAAAATGCACATCAAGTTAATGGAACAGTACAGAGAGAGACAAAGGTTGGTCATCAGCAAACAGTTTATTTCAGTTAAACACTAAGGTATGATTCAAAAATGGAATATCTAGGAAAAAAGATAATCTCATGGATACCAAAAACAACGATTTATTTGCAAAGTAACAGGTAACACACCATAATAATTGAAAGCAAGTGGAAATTACAATTTAAACAATGGTGGCTATGAGCATGGAAAAGCATTAATTCAAGTGGTGCAGGCATTCCATGGAATACCTGGTTAAATAATAATTCTGCTATGGTGAAAGCTGAAGGGAAGCTAGGAAGAGGGACCAAATTAAGGGAATTGGAAAAGCAATCAGTACTAAAATTACAATGTTGCCTGGGGCCGGGACAAGAGATGCAGAGGTGTGGGTTGTCTGTCTTGTAGGGCTGGTAGTACAATGTATGCTGAGGTGTCATGCTATTTGTCTGTCTGGTATGGCTTGGGGAACCTTGGCTGAGGTGCAGGTGGAGCATCAGGTGACTATGTTCTGAATGCCTTGGTGCACACAAAGCCACCAGTATTTGAGCTTTAACAGACCAAGGGTTCTTTGGACACCTGGGTGGCAGGAAGCAACTGAGGTATGGGCTCAAGTTATCAATTTAACCTTGAGAATAAGGGAACAAAGTGCCAGTTTGAAGGCACTAAATACTAAGGAGTGCATGTTAAGGCCTGATCTAATTGCCACTGGATAGTGCCTATTATGCATGCAGGAGACAAAATGGGCTTTTCTGTCTGGGCTGACAATTTGGGAGCATGTATCCAGGAAAGCTTGCTTTGATTTATACAATTCACAGCTATCACTTTTCCACTTTGGTTAAGATGACCCCCAAAATATGATGGTGCTCTGCTGGAATTCACAATTGATTTATGCTTGAAATATAGCCGTTTCTCATGCAGAGAGGGGAAAATAGAAAGCCCATGTGGCATTATCTAGAACTCATAGTGGCCTGATGGTGGCACTGAAAGTCATCTTCTCAAGTCAAGTCAAGTCAAGAAGCTTTTATTGTCATTTCAACCATATATAACTGTTGCAGTACACAGTGAAATGAGACAATGTTTCTCCAGGACCATGGTGCTACATACTGTAAAAGCAAAGACAGAGCTAAGGACTTAGTAAGTAAGTCTTAGCCACATAAAGTGCAACTGTGCAACCTGGTGCAAACAGTAAAATACAAGACAAACAAGACAGACAAAACAATGCAGGACAAAAGACAGTGCAGACAAAAAATATAAGACAATACAAAATACAAAAAAGACAAGACAATACACAAAAGACAATAAACAGAAACAGTGCCAAACAGTGTACTAGTAGCTCGATAGTGAAAGACCTGGGTGTTATATTAGACAGCAACTTGTCTTTTGAAAATCATATCGCCCATAATACTAAAAACAGCCTTCTTCCACCTTGGAATATTGCCAAGCTGAGAAACATCCTGTCTGTATATGATGCTGAGAAGCTAGTTCATGCATTCATGACCTCTAGACTGGACTATTGTAATGCATTACTAGGTGGTTGTCCTGCATCTTTAATAAATAGGCAACAGTTAGTCCAAAATGCAGCTGCCAGAGTTCTAACCCGGACAAGAAAGTATGACCATATGACCCCAATTTTATCGTCTCTACACTGGCTACCTCTTAAGTTTAGAATTGATTACAAACTGCTGCTACTTATGTACAAGGCTCTTAATGGTTTAGTTCCCATGTATCTAACTAGTCTTCTAACACGTTACAATCCTTCACGCTCTCTGAGATCACAAAACTCAGGACTTCTGGTAGTTCCCAGAATATGTAAGTCTACTAAAGGTGGTAGAGCGTTTTCTTATTCAGCTCCCAAACTTTGGAATAGTCTTCCTGATAGTGTTCGGGGCTCAGACACACTTTCCCAGTTCAAAAGCAGATTAAAAACTCACCTCTTTAGTCAGGCGTACACACACACATAATACATCCCATAAAATTATGCACCAATACTTTTTCACTTTTTTTATGAACAGCAGATATGTTAATCCCTCTACACTGCTTTTCTCTTTCTACCCATCCCGAGGCATCCAGACATTGTACCAGCTCCGATCGTCTTCCGTGCGATGAAGATTTTGGACCTCCACTGAGATGAGGCTGACTCTATGAGAATCCTGAGACATCTACATAACTACCAGCTCCAGTTGGACTCTATGATACCAAGAGGAGATCTGAACTCTATGTGATCTGTATATTTGTAATCACACCACCAGTGCCACCCATATGAGGTTGGGTTCCCCTTTGAGTCTGGTTCCTCTTAAGGTTTCTTCCTTACCAATTTAAGTGAGTTTTTCCTTGCCACTGCTGCCTGAGTCACCTCAGACTTGCTCATTGGGGATAAATACATAAATACATACATACATACATACACACTGTGAACTATATATCTTAATTTTTTACTATTTTAATTCTTGGTATTTCTTTTTATGTTTAACTTCTGTTCTATGTTTTGTTCTGTAAAGCTGCTTTGAGACAAAGCCCATTGTAAAAAGCGCTATACAAATAAACTTGAATTGAATTGAATTGAAGTGTAGAAATGCAGAAGAAGAGGCTCGGTCTGCCTGTTGATGGTACTGCCTGCGATCAAAAATCAAAGATACATTTCAGTGACAGATGGAATTGACACAGGGCAGGTGCCAGGGCATCCTCTCTTTTAGGCACTGGATTAGGCGTGCTAGATTCAGCCGCACAGGTAGATTCAGATTTTTAGAACCAGAAAAAAATGACAGCAATACTCCTGCCTTAAGTGTTAAATTCTGGTCCACAAAATGTTTGTTTAGACAAGGCTTTTGTTAATCATTTATTTCTTAGGTAAAGGCACAGATGTAGGATGGGTGTTTTGTCCCAGTAACATTCTACTTATTTGTGTCTCTTTGTGGTTTAACTGATACCCATAACTAGCAAGAGAGAGAAAGATTGTGATACCAGTCAATAGAGTTTGGAATACATGACAGCACATACACCTGCTAATGAGCCTGAACTTGTACCTGATTAACTGAAAGCTGGGAGACCAAGATATTTTTACCATGCACGGAAAAGCACAGACTGAATAAATCTAATCCCTGTTTCAAGGCAGCTGCTCAGGATGCTCAGCCTTCATTGTTCTCTTTGGAATTGTAAAAGGAAAAGGAATTTAGTGTGAAATCTCCACATATGGTTCATAAATGTTTAGTAAAGAATTTAACTTATTTGTATAATGCTTTGAATAATTGTGCCAAAGCAGATTTAGAGAAGCATAGAAACAGAATAAAAGTTCTTGTTTAAAATTAAGTAACTAATTATCTCTAACATCTGTCCCTAATGAGCAAGTCTGGGGTTACAATGGCAAGCACATCTTTCTGAGCTGATATGAGGAAGAAACCTTGATAGGAAATAGGCTCGGAAGGGAACCCAAATGTACATTTAAATAATGACCTTTCTCCAACAGTTTGTAGTCAAGTGGAGATGTGCAACCAAGAGCTCCTGAGGACCCAATCAGGTAGGTCCGGAAATAAAAAGCAGTCACAATGGGAACTCAGAACACGAGAGATTGTGTCTGAATGCCAGAACACTAACTGGAAGGCTGTTCCATATATGCAGGTCTCATAAGAAGAATGTTCTTTATCCTGTATATGCAGAATATGATATCTATCTAACTGGAGCTTGTTTATATTACTGTAACATCCAAACAGTAAAGCATTACGGTAATCCAACCTAAAGGTAACGAAAGCATGAACTATTGTTTCTAGTCGCATGTTCATATCGCATCTAAGGCTTTTACTGCTGCACATGATGAAACAGAAAGACTATCCAGAGTTACTCTGTAATCACAAAGCTTACTTTTGCCTCCATGTAGTCCTAGTATGAGCACATCTGTTTTGTCAGAGTTAGTAGGTGTAGGTTAGTAAGCACCCACTGTCTAATGGACTTTAAATATAATTAAATCGTATTTGCCTTCAGCTTGCTCATTAGGGATAGATGTTTGAGATATATAGTAACTTAATTTGAAAATTCTTTTTTTTATTTTGTTTCCATACTCTATGAAGCTGCTTTGAGACAATGTGAAATGTTAAAAGCAATATAAAATAAATTGAATTGGCAAATAGGGAACAGTGGGCCTAAACAGAAACTTGTGGAACACAGCGACCTTTGCATACTTAGAGAAGTCAACATTTAGCTCTATGACCTGACAAAGATTAGTCAAATAAGACTTAAGCCAGGAGAGACCAAAAACATTTTCTAGCCTATCAACTAGAATAGCATGGTCAATGGTGTCAAAAGATGCACAAATCTCAAGTAACGCCAGCACGGAGACACAACCCTGATTAGAGGACAGTAACGGGACATTTATGACTTTAACCAGTGCTGTTTCTGGGATATGATAAGGCCTAAATCCTGTCTGATACACATCATGAATGTTATGTAGGTGTAATTATTACTGTTTTGCTACAAGTATTTCTAGGATCTTGGAAATAAAGGGTAGGTTTGATATTGGCATATAGTTGGACAGATGGCAGGGGTCAAGGTCATTTTCTTAATCAGGGGTTTGAAAACAACTAGTGTAAAACATTTATTTAGGCTCACAGACAGAGCTTTCATTGTTTTTAGAACGGGTTCAGTAGCTACTAGTATTATCTTTTTAAAGAAACATTTAGGTAAGGGATCCGGTATGCAGGTTGAAAGTCTTGTAGACAAACTAAGTAAAATTAAATAGGTTTCTCAAAGGGGATTAAAACAGTCTGAGTGCTGATTATTAATATTATCTACACCATTATTTATCAATGGGTTTTAAATTAGCAGTCTGAATGTTCTGACTGATATTCCCAATTTTTTAATTGAAATATTTCATGAAGTCATTGCTGCTACATATTGATGGTGTGCCCTTTTCTACAGTGAATTTACTTCTAGTTGATTTTGTTAGTTTAAGTTAAATAAAAATTTTAAAAATCTATCAGCACTAAAATAACAGAAGGCTCTCCTTCCATGCTAATTGAAATACTAATAATTTAGTTTGACGTGATGTGTCCAATTTGATATATTGTGTCCAAGATGCATTTTTAACAAAATTAGATAATGGCGTGGGATAGTTTCCAATTGTCGAAGTGTGGCTATATATATTGTATATTTAATGGAAAGGTTAGAATGAGTTCAAGAGTGTGACTTCCATTTTGAGTGGGTTCTATTACATTCTGATTAACCATTACTGGGACTAAGGTGGACTAAACTCCTGTTCTCGGAGGATCTTCTAACTTATCTAAATGAATATTAAAATCTCACACAATTAATGCTTAGTCTAAAGAAAGAACTAGGTTTCAAATGAAATCTGCAAATTTAGGTCTGTAAATAACAATTAGTAAAATTGGAACTCAGTAAGTATATTTTTAATAATATATTATTAAACATCTACATATGTCAAGTTATTAAAAAGAACTTCAGATGAGTTGAATTAACATCTAGATTTTTGTGTGGTGCTTAGCTTATCATCATAAATAACTGTGAAACCTCTTCCTCTGCCTGTTGGGAATAGTTGATATTTATGACTGCAACCAGGCAGCCAAGCTTCATTTAATGTTTAATTAAATTGTTTAATTAGTTTAATTATTTTAATCCATGTTTATGTTGACCCTAAAGATGCCTTTATCCAGGGTGATTTACATTTTTACGGGGCTCACTACTGTTGCAAAACACTTCAAATGGGCTCGAATGCAACTCTGGTACAGTATATGGGGGAGCACTTATCTCTCATAGCACTTAAACTGCCAAGAAACACAAGCTTTGTTTCTAGCTTGAAATGCTTTTCCCACCTTGTGAGGTGTAATGAGGCGTCGTAAGGCTGATGATCCATTTGCAGCTTTTATTAAGAGTAAACAAACAGGCAAGGACGTAGAGCAGGCAGGAATCGTAAATGGGAAAAACAGGCAGAAGGTCAGGACAGGCAGCAAACAATCGAGAAACCAAAAACAGAACAGGAAACAAACAGGGAAATGCTCAGACTGATCGCTAAAGCAAATCGAGACTTCGCTCAAGTTCGCTTAAATAGCATGGGAAATGGGCTATAGCTGGCGGTGTAATTAGTCCTGGTGCTGTTTGTGGGAACTGAAGTCCGGAAGTGACTAGTACTCCGGAGACGCTTCTCTGTGTTGGTGCTCGGGAGGCGAGGCAGGTGCTCCAGCAGGTGCTTTCATCCATTTCATCATCTTGCATCTCTAGCATGTCCAGAAAGGAGCAGAACATGTGGACTGGGAAAAAGGAGATCCTTTAGTCTATGACCACATTAACCCCTCTAATTGCCACATCTGGCTCCAGCAGTGCTTCAGCCAGTTGACCTTCTTATGTCTCCCTCTTTGATGATGTGCTGGAATACAAAAGACACAGGTTTATTGAGTCCCTTTCTATCTGATCCGTGTACGCCCTCCTTGTCCAAGCTTCTGCTGGTCTTTGGTGGCACCTGGGTCTGGTGCACTTGGATGTGGGCACTTCCTGGTAGCTTGTGCAAGGCTTAATACCAGGGCTTAAGATCTCCTGCAGGGCTTAAGAACATGACTTGTGCGGTGGGGACTTTGTGAATGTCTTCATGGATGCACAACACTGCCAGTGTCAGTTTCCACACCGGCTCTGGGTTGTTGGTTAAAGCAGGGTAACGCTTGAGGATCTCTTAGTCAAGCACTACCTCTGGAGGAAGTGCATAGTACTGTAGGCCAGTTTGGCCTCTCCAGAGAGCTGGAGAATAAGGATGTGGACCCAGTCCTCACAAGCAGCATTACTCAGCATTACATTACAATGGTCTCTATTTAGTCTTCAACATTGTCTTCACCACACAGTTTTGGCAGGACTCACTGAGTGTCCCAGTGTGGGTTAGTGAGAGTTTCTTCACATCAACTCTAAGTAATTAGTCAATGATTTAATCATGGATGTTAACTTTGGGAGTTAATGATACACATCTCTGAGGTAGCAGATGTAAATGTACATTTAACAGGGTGACATTGCAAAGTAAATATATTATCTCTAAGACAAATTTTAAATGAGATGAGATAATACACAGGTAGCTTCAGGCTGTGTAAAATGGTGTAATTTTATATATTTGATCTAAATATTAGAATGAAATCAAGAATGTGACCATTTCCATGGTTCCAAACAAAATCAAGCTAGACCCTTTTACTAAAAGATGGTAACAAGCTGAAAAATAGGGCATCTGGGTATACTTTCAGATGAAATTTCAATTGTTAACACCTTTTCTGTGTATTGACTTTATACAGTACTGTAGCAGAAATGGATCAGAAAAGGTTGCTTCAATATCCTTCATATTTCAAAATGTTTAGAGATGAACTTATACCCCTTCCTAAATTAATGAGCAGCAGAAATTACCTCTCTGACCTCATGGCTGATTTCCTTACTTTTTGACACACACCTGATTGCTACAGAACACCAAAGTGTCAATAGCTTTTAGAGAGGTAGTCACACTTCTTAATTTATTCAAATAGGAAGGGTGTACTTATTTTTCCCTACCTAGTTTCTAAATGGTTCAGTTTTGAGGAAAATGTCATTTTAAACATTTTGCTATTTTTTTGTTATTTAGTGTATAACACATAAAAATATACAAACAATTGAATTGTGCTTTCTTTTTGCAAAGACTGTATGTGCAATTCTGCTGAAAGACTGGATTACAATTGTAGTTCCACCCCAAATAACTTGTTATGGAGATGGCATCGATTAGTTGAATTTGAAATTTGAAAACTGCAAAATTGAAATCAATTATTGAGATTTAATATGTTCTGATACTTCAGAATGCCATTTTTATATGTGTGCTTTTTCTCCCCTACTAGCTGTTGTGTTTAGGGCAAACCAAGTAAAAGTATACAATATATATAAAGAGACAAAATTGGTGCTGTTTGTTTTACTCTGAACTTTAAAACAGTTACCATATAATTAGATAATATCAGCGAGAATCAAGAGGGAGGTGTACAGGACAGTGGTGAGACCGACTATGCTGTATGGTTTAGAGACAGTGTCACTGAAGAAGAGACAGGAGTCAGAGCTAGAGGTAACCCGAGCTGAAGATGTTGAGGTTCTCTTTGGGAGTGACAAGATTGTATTAGGAATGAGTACATCAGAGGGACAGCCCATGTTGGACGTTTGGGGGACAAAGTTAGGGAGGCCAGACTAAGATGGTTTGGACATGTTCAGAGGAGGGAGAGTGAGGATATTAGTAGGAGAATGTTGGACAAGGAGCTGCCAGGCTGGAGGCAAAGAAGGCCAAAGAGAAGGTATATGGATGTAATTAATGAGGATATGAAGCTAGTGAGTGCAAGTTTTGAGGATGCAGAAGATAGGATAGGTGGAGAGAGATGATTCGCAGTGGCGACCCCTGAAGGGAAAAGCCGAAAGAAGAAGAAGATCCTTTGTATAATACAAATAACGCATTTCTTGCAAATGCAGACATTAGGTATTGAATTATTGTTTTTACTTATTTCTTTGTTCATTTCTGGACTTATTTATTTGTTTATTTATGTAAAAACACATTTATCTGAAGACCTATCAAACATATCAGGTAAAGCCAGCCTTAATGGTTCATTGTGGTGGATGGTAGAGCTAGAATACATTGCGTGATGTGTTTTTTAATGGGCCATAGCTTTATTAGCTGTTCCTGGTAGCCCTGAGAACCTCATTGTGTGTTCATGTCAGGCAAAGTATTCTGTAATAGGTGCACAAATGGAGATGTTTTAGACTACATAAGCAAATAAGTAATTACAGTCTAACCAGCTTAAACATGACAGGGAATCATAGTCAAGGACCAGGAATACAAATCATGAACCAAAACAGGCAGTCCAACAGCAAACAAATACAAAAATAAGAGATCCAAAAATGAAATTGAGAAAACAGAGAAAGGGATATGTATATAAAGCAAGATGTCAAAATACAGAATGGATTAGTACACAGATTTACTTACTGTAATTCGCAACAATAGCTACTGACTTTGAATTTGTGGTTTAAATGTCCCACAAATAGGAAGTGAAATGGTGACCTATAAAGTGAAACCGACATTGGTGAGGGCTCCCTCTGGTGGAGGGATGAATGATCCATGTACTTAGATGTAAGTCAAGTTTGACAAGCAAGTTTGTGCAAGCAGCATCTCTGTTTTTTAATTATATATATTGGTCTAATTTTGAATTGCATGCATTCCCAAAAGACCCCCAAAGACAGAATGCAAGCACTAATAACCACATCAATGTGCAAAATAAATCTGCTCTGTCCTGCAATGTGTCATCTAAAAACTATAGGTTAAAAAATTGATTTGAATGGATTTAATAAACACAGATTCTCTCCTTGAGACTTTGACTGAGTGTAACACAATGAACTCCTTGGTAGCATGTGAGGTGTCATTTCAGCCAGAAATAGAAGCTCCAAAATTTCATAGATGCTTATAAGTCTGAAGGTCTGAGGAAAGGAGAGGGCTTGTTGAAAGCTTCTGATAAGTATTCTATTAGAGTTATAATGTGGAGTGTGCTATCCAGACTTCCTTGGTGTTTTGTAATTGTAGTTAACAGTGCAAGTGTGTGGGCCATGAAATTTTGGTAATGGTGCAAGAGAATGGGCTATGAAAAATCACATGATCATCACATTTTCTCTCTAACTCTCACTCTATCTCTCTCTGTGTCTAAAGCCTAAAGAAACTGACGTTACAAAGTCAATTTACTGATTACTGAAATAAAAATGACTAAAAGATAAAGGATTTGCTGAAAATCATCAGGGACTTAAAATCCAAGAAAACCCTATCACCGACAAGTAGGATCTTTCACTGATTATAACAAGATCTATCAATGACTATAGTAGGAAATATATATGCATGTGATCTTTGTGTCATCCCACTTCTGTGTCTGTTTGGGTGGTGGTTCATGTGGGGTGGGCATATGTATGTGTGACAATGATAAATGACACCCGTGGCCAGTCACACATACATTATCATGGTGCAGGTAACACACCCTGGCAGCAAAATGACTAAAATAATAAAATAAAATGAGAATGGGTGTGGAGATTTGGAGGGGGATGTGGTGGAATGAGATTCTCTAAATGGAGAAGATAAAAAGATTAGGAAAACAGAAACAAACTTGTGATTTGGAGGGACAGTCTTGCATACAGTAGAACATCAGGGTTTCATGGAAAAGTAAAAAAGAAAACCTACAGATAAAATCTAAGTTGATTCCTAACTTCTGACATTTAAATCAAAAAGCTGCACTGTAGTTTACACCTACTGTACAGTGAGCTTTGAAATATTTGCATATGTACACCACATTCTCCTGAGACACTTCTCATTGAGAGCAAGCAAGAAAAGACAGTATGTGAAGGGGGTATGCCATTACAGATAAAGTGTATTTTGTGTTACAAAATGTAATACCCTCAGAATTGATCTATTCTGCTGTACTGCCTGGGTAAAACAGCATGACCATTAAGTGTCCTTATTTGACATATCTAACTGCATTTCTCCACATATCGCAGTACGATAGTCTCCATCTAGTGGTCAATAACTGCATTCTCCATTTTATATGTTTAAAAAGCAATATGTAGTGTAGAAATAAAAAAGTGCCCTTTCCACCATTAATGTGATATTGTAACCAACAAAACTCAAATGTCAAACAACATTTAAGGTAAAGAAAATACAATTAAATAGAGTATACATTAGCTAGCATGTTGGGATTTGCACATTTTATTCCTTCCAAACATGTTTTAAATCTATCAAATTCAACCCCATACCATGATATCACTATGCTTCATTGTGGGAATCAAGTTCTTCTGGAGATACACCACCTTGTTTTTGCTCCAAAAATATGAAGTTATGCCACATGATTTGGGGTGATTTAGGCCGGATTGTCCTGGATATTTTTATTATGAGAATGGTCCTGTCCTACCCAAAAACCTAGACATGTGGAGAATATGAGAGTTGCCACAAGCAGAGAGCAACCAGTCTCTTGGTCTTGTCTTTTAATAAATATTTTAGTAACATTCTGTTCTTGGCATTGTTACTGGGGTGCCTCATCTTTTCCACTCGGTGATAATGATCTACTTGGTGTTTGTGGGAGTTTATATTTTTTGAATCTTTTAGATGGGTGCCAATACTTTTTGGAGTAAGTATATAAATGCGGTGCCAAATATTTTAAAGTTTAGCAAATAGACAGGACGCCAATACTGGTATTCTTTGTTTGTGTTTGCAGTGGTCCGTGATTACATGAAAGGGGCTCTTGGACCCCTTAAGCCAATGTCACCATTCCTCTAGCATGGCCTTGATGGCCAGTAACTCCTGGTTCATAGTTCATAGTTGGTTTCTGTGCTGGTCAGCTTCTGTGAGAAGAATGCACAGTGGAAGAGCTTACTGGGGTTTACATGGCATTGTGAAAGGACAGCCCATATTATACAACTGGAATTCCAATGAAAATTGGCAGAAAATTCAGCCTATTAATTGAATACCAAATAATTTGATAGATAATGCCATAGATAATATTTCTGAATTTGATCAGTACTTAGACTGTACTTAGACTGTTTTTTTTTTGTTTGTTTGTTTGTTTGTTTGTATTTTTAAATATCAGCCTTTTAGTACCTCAAGTACAAAAAGGCTACAGTGGGGGCAGAGCTTTTTCTTACAAATGCCCACAGTTATGAAACAGCCTTCCTGAACATACATCCTGAAGAGCAGAGATGTCTCCTGCTGGCCAGGTTATCACCTGTTGCCGAACCACATTTCAAGCATTTGATGAGCAGTTTGTATGCTAGAATGAGCATAACAGAGATGTGATTGTGTAGCCAAGGTGGGGGTGGGGCTCCACATGGTACACACTAGGGATGTTTGTGTAAACAAGATCCAGCACATTTATAGAGTGCCTTCTTAGCATTTTAGCCCTGGGAGGAATGCACACAGTGGTGTATTTCCATGGTAAATAAAAAGGTCTGTATCTAAGGGTGACAAACTCTACTTCATTGAACAGTAGTTAGAAAGCACTGAGTGCTTGCACCATTCCATGTTGATCTTGACACACAAGCAGCCACAGTCTTACCACAAGGGTTGCATTTCTGTTGGCAGGAAACATGGTGAGCACTAGCCGAATGCTGGGAAGATACCTTTGTCACATATAGAAAATAACCGAACAATGACTTATGATTGGGGTTGAACCCCTGACTGCCCAGGCAACAACTCAGAAAATTTCAGACACCAGTGGAAGTGTCTGTGGCCAAAAAAGTAGTAGTTCTGGCTAGATATTTGCACAAGAATTTGTAGGAAAAAGTGTTGGTTGGTCTATTCCAAAGCTTGGAGTCCAGGTTGGAGTTACTGTATAAAAGAACCATAAGAAAAAAAATCCTTATATGTAATTCTTAAATTACTTATTTTATTTGACTTAAATTAGAATGGATTGCAATCAGCAGCTGCTGAATTTAAACCCTATTGTGTAAAACTGATTTTTTTTCCAGATTGTTCAATTCAAGTTGATTTGTATAGCGCTTTTTACAATAGACATTGTCTCAATGCAGCTTTACAGAATATAAACATAGAACAGAAGGTAGACATAAGGAATAATATAAAGAATTAATATAATAAAAAATTCAAGACTATTATTAGATATATATAGTTCACGATGTGTATGTATTTATTCCCAATGAGCAAGTCTGAGGTGACTCAGGCAGCAGTGGCAAGGAAAAACTCCCTTGAATTGGTAAAGGAACAAACCTTGAGAGGAACCAGACTCAAAGGGGAACCAATCCTCATATGGGTGACACTGGAGGGTGTGATTGTAAATATACAGTCAAACAAATGTTGTATTGGTGTAAGGACCACATGGAGTTCAGATCTCCTCTTTAGTATCACAGGGTCCAACTGGAGCTGGTAGATCTCTAGATGTCTCAGGATTCTCACAGTCAGAAGTCCAAAATTTTCATCGCACGGAAGACGATCGGAGCTGGTACAATGTCTGGATGCCTCGGGATGGGTAGAAAGAGAGAAGCAGTGGGGAGGGATTAACATATCTGCTGTTCATAAAAAAAATGTGCAAGTCTGATTTAATAGTGCACAATATTATGGGATGTATTATGTGTATGCCTGACTAAAGAGGTGAGTTTTTAATCTACATTTGAACTGGGAAAGTGTGGCTGAGCTCTGAACACAATCAGGAAGTCTATTCCAGAGTTTGGGAGCTAAATAAGAAAATGCTCTACCACCTTTAGTGGACTATTCTGGGAACTACCAGAAGTCATGAGTTTTGTGATCTCAGAGAGCACGAAGGACTGTAACATGTTAGAAGACTAGTTAGATACATGGGAGCTAAACCATTAAGAGCCTTGTATGTAAGTAGCAGCAGTTTGTAATCAAATCTAAACTTAACAGGTAGCCAGTGTAGAATGATAAAATTGGGGTTATATGGTCATACTTTCTTGTCCTAGTGAGAACTCTAGCAGTTGCATTTTGGACTAACTGTAGCCTATTTATTAAAGATAAAGGACAACCACCTAGTAACGCATTACAATAGTCCAGTCTAGAGGTCATGAAAGCATGAACTAGCTTCTCAGCATCATATACAGACAGGATGTTTCTCAGCTTGGCAATATTCCTAAGGTGGAAGAAGGCTGTTTTTGTAGTATTGGTAATATGATTTTCAAAAGACAAGTTGCTGTCTAATATAACACCCAGGTCTTTCACTATCAAGCTACTAGTAACAGTACATCCCTCTAAATGGAAGTTAAATTGTGAGAGTTTCTGTGTACTGGTTTTTGGACCTATAAGCAGTATTTCTGTCTTATCAGAGTTTAAAAGCAGAAAATTGAGCTCATCCAGTCTTTTATCTCTCTAAGGCATTAAGTTAACTTGGACACTTTAGCTATTTCATCTGGTTTTGATGAGATATATAACTGTGTGTCGTCAGCATAACAGTGGAAACAAATCATGTATATCGAGAAAAGCAGAGGTCCTAGAACTGATCTTTGAGGGACCCCTAAATTACTGGCAATAAACTGGAGGATTCACCATTTAATTCTACAAAATGGTATCGATCAGACAGGTAGGATCTAAACCAACTTAAAGCCTGTCCATGAATACCTGTGTAATTTTGTAAGCGATCTAGGAGAATGTTGTGATCTATAGTGTCGAATGCAGCACTAAGGTCAAGTAGAACTAATAGGGACATACAGTCTTTGTCCGAAGCTAAGAACAAGTCGTTTGTGACTTTCAAAAGTGCAGTTTCTGTGCTAGTTGCAGTTGCTAGTAGCAGTTGAACAGACACAACCTTTTCTAGTATTTTAGACATACAGTAAACAGAAGGTGTGAAATACGTCTGTAATTTGATAGTTCATTTGGATCTAAATTAGGTTTTTTGATGAGTGGCCTAATAACTGGCAACTTGAAGGATTTAGGGATGTAACCTAAAGATAACGAGGAGTTAATAATATAAAGAAGAGGCTCACCAGCTTTATGTAACACTTCTTTCAGTAATTTAGTTGGAATGGGGTCTAGTGAACAAGTTGTTGATTTAGCTGTAGTAATAAGTTTATCGAATGCTTCCTGTCCTGTACTAGTAAAGCACTATAGTTGTGTGTCTAGAGCCTTAGGTGAGGCTGGGTCACTCTCATATGTTGAGCATCACCTATTTTATTCCTGATACTTTCGATTTTATCAGTGAAGAATCTCATAAAATCCTTACTACTGAACTGTGATGGAATAGTGTGTTCAGATTTCTGTTTTTTTGTTAATCCTGACACTGTGCTAAATAAAAACCTAGGATTGTTCTGATTATTTTCTATGAATTTGCTCAGGTGCTCAGCCCTGGCAGCTTTTAGAGCCTGTCTATAGCTGGACATTCTTTCCTTATACGCAATTCTAAAAACCTCTAATTTAGTTTTTCTCCACTTTCGCTCGAGGTTACCGGTCTCTCTCTTGAGGGTGTGAGTATAACTATTATACCACGGTGCAGGCGTTTTATCTCTAACCTTCTGTAATCGGATTGGGGCAACAGTGTCTAATGTGCGAGTGAATATAGCATCTAGATTGTTTGTGTTTAAGGGTACAGTATGAACTCCAGACAGGTAAGGCAGGTTATTTGTGAATCTGTCTTTAGTGGTCAGAATAATAGTTCTACCGAGTCAATAACGTGGCGAGACACAGTTAGTCTGTTCTACAGGTAGTGTGTACATTATGAGGTAATGGTCTGTGATGTCATCACTTTGAGGTATGATATCTATATCAGTGACATCTATTCTGTGTGATATTATTAAATCAAGTGTATGATTTAGACGATGAGTTGCTCTAGTGATGTTTTGTTTAAGCCCAAATGAGTTTAGTAAGTCCATAAATGTGAGTCCTAAAACATTGTTTGTGTCGTCAACATGAATGTTAAAATCTCCTACAATTAACGCTTTATCAAAGTTATCCAATATTGACAATCAAACAATGTTGACAGTCCCAGTAGGCTAAATGCAAAATCATCCATAATAGATCTAATCTTAATAAATGTTCTCCACAAGCACTCAACTGCTTCTATATTTTTGAATGACAACACTGACAACTGTGAAACACAAAAATTCTTCGATCTTACCCATGCATAGTAACCAAGCATGATATTTAAAAAATTTCAGAACTAGGGTTTTTTTCATGATTTGTGTAATTTTAAGTTAAAAGGTACAGAGGACTAGGTGTAGAAAATTGCATGGCCCACTCCTGTCTTAGCCAATTTGAATGCAACCTGACATGGTGAAAAGCCAGGAAAACAGGTTTAAATTCAGATTGGATTGATTTCAGGTGACTGTGGAACACGTGCATGGTTGCAATCAGAAAAACTAAAGCTAAGCCTTTTCTTATACAAACATAAAACAATTTAAACAATACATCAAAAAATTTGGAAAACTACAAATTCATTAAATGAAATACAGTTACTAATAAAGTAGAAATAGTTGGTTGTTTTAATATTAGATTGTTCTAGCTTTCGGTTTGATTTACTTAATGGTGCTTATGTGAACCCCAAAGTGTTCGGTCAGATGCTTTTGTGTTTAATTAATCTTTGAATTTTTCACAGATGCAACCTCTAATGTGTGCAGAGCACTCAAACTTTAAAAACTCAAACAATTGAAAGGTGGTCAGTAAACCAGCAAGGGTGAATGCTGGGAAGCCTGGCCAAGAGAAGAAGTAAACTGGAATGTATCACTTAAATAAATAAATAAAAATTCTATTATGTACATCTCATACTGTACATGTTTTTATACAGTTAAGCTGACTGATTTGTAATTGTTGTCTGGATCTAGTTTGATAACGTGAAGACTGCAGCTCACTATCTAAAGAACATTTTCAGGTTTCTTATGTACTAACAAACAAAGGAAAAGGTGCACTGCATGGTAGAAAGCAATAAAATATGCAGTACATGAGATTCAATCATGTGGCTTTTCCCTCATTTTGTAGTGTTACAAGCTATACTGTACCTGAGTGTGACTAAGGTAAAACAAAATTCATTAGTGAAGCAACCACTCTATGATTGTCTTTCTGTAAGATTAAAATTTATATTAATTTTCTAAGAAATATAAGAGAGATAAAAACAATTCGAAGTGCTCCTGATGTCATATTTTTCCTACCCTGTCGGATGTTATACGCCCACTTCCGGGCGGCAGCCATCTTGGCTGTGGCACTTCCGGGTTACACTATTTTATAAACCACCTCACTATATAAGCACGCGGTCTGCAAACACTCCTTGCCAGATTGTCTCATCGCGTTACCGATGGTGTATGCCTTTCCGGCCTGTAAGTTTCACTTTCATTTCTCGTGTTGGATTTCAGCCGGGTGTGTGTCAAACCATTTTTGTTTTTCCTTCTGTGGACTTAAGGGCCTTGTTGGATTATTCATTTGTTTTCTTCAAGAATTTTTCCTGGACTCACTCTTCTTGATTTTGTTTGTGGATTCTTCTCTTAGTCTCTTGTTGGAACATTTTGCTTGGCCTGTTTTTTCTGCGACTATTTATTTCTGTGTTGGATTATTCCCTGACATTATATACATTCCCTTATTAAATCTATTTTTTGTGGAAGTCGTATGTGTTCTGCATTTTTGGGTCCATACCCCCCCTGCACCCTGACAGTACAATCTGGCCAACCATGGACTCAGCAGAAGCACCAGACTTTCCCACTATTCTCTCAAACCTATCACAATCTTCTGCAGCCCATGAGAAGCAGTTACAGGATCTCACCAAAGCCACTCATGAACTCATATGACGTGTTGGCTCTCTCTCCAGTCCTGCTGCCTCAGCCCCCACACCGCCCGAAACTCCTCCAGTCATGCCCCCGGTCCGAGAGCCACATCTGCTACCTCCTGAACGCTTCAATGGTGAACCAGGATTGTGCCGAGCCTTCCTCATGCAATGTGCGGTCGTCTTTGAGCTCCAACCCTCCTCTTTTCCCTCAGAGCGCTCCAGAGTGGCCTACATTATCTCCCTCCTGTCTGGCAAGGCAAAGTTTGGGCCACTGCAGAATGGGAACGGCAGTCACCCATCTGCTCCTCAGTTGAAGCTCTCTCCTCTGAATTACGAAGGGTTTTTGACACCACGCTCCTGCAGCAAGATGCGGCCCGGACACTGTTCGAGACTGCACAGGGAAGCTGTTCGGTGGCAGAGTATGCAGTCGGGTTCCGCACAGCCGCGGCTGATAGTGGATGGAATCCCACGGCCCTCTATGACTCCTTCTATCGGGGACTCTCTCCTGAGCTTAAGGACGAACTCGCTGGCCAGGAGCTACCCCATGGATTGGATGATCTCATTTCTCTAGTCACTCGAGTCGACCGAAGGATCCAGGAGCGAAGGGGTGAGAGAACTCCTCAGCATGTCTGGAGAACTACCCCTCGCCCCAGCTTTTCTCCTCTGCCAAATTCCCCACAACCCTCATCCTCTGCCATACCCATGGAAATTGGTCGGTGGCACATTCCAGCCAGTGAGAAGGAGAGGCGCATGGTCAACGGACTATGCCTATACTGTGGACAGGCTGGGCATATGGTCTTCTCTTGCCCAGCAAAAGGTCGGGCTCGCCATTGAGCAAGGGGGCAGTGGTGAGCCAACAGCATTCAGTCCCCTCTAAGCCTCAGTTCAGTGCCACCTGTTTACCATGACTTCAAGAGGGTTTTCAGTAAAGCACAGGCCTCCCCCCACCCCCACCCCCCGACCATTCGATTGCGCCATTGATCTCCTCATCGTGGTCGTCTATTCAGCCTCACAGGGCCAGAAAGGGAGGCCATGACTACATACATTCAGGAATCACCTGCTGCTGGTCTTATTCGTCCGTCCTCCTCCCCGGCTGGAGCCGGGTTCTTCTTTGTCGGTAAGAAGGATGGTTCACTGCGACCCTGCATTGACTATCGGGCGCTTAATGCCATAACAATTAAGAACCAATACCCACTGCCTCTTAAGTCTTCTGCTTTTGAACTGCTCCAGGGGGCCACTATCTTTTCCAAACTCGATCTCCGGAACGCCTATCATCTGGTGCGCATCAAGGAGGGTGATGAGTGGAAGACTGCTTTTAACACTCCCACTGGTCACTATGAATATCTTGTCATGCCATTCGGCCTCACTAATGCGCCGGCGGTGTTTCAGGCGCTGGTAAACGACGTGCTATGGGAGATGCTTAACCAGAACGTCTTTGTCTATCTCGACGATATACTCATCTTTTCCCGTTCCCTGGAGGAACATCAAGTGCATGTCCGGACCATGTTGCAACGCTTGCTGGAGAATCATTTGTTTGTAAAGGCTGAGAAATGCGAATTTCATGTCAAACAGACCACCTTCCTGGGGTTTGTTCTCTCAGTAGGCAGCATCCAGATGGATCCAGTTCATATTACGGCAGTCAAGGATTGCCAACGCCCTAGGTCATGCAAGGAGCTTCAAAGATTCTTAGGATTTGGCAACTTTTATCGGCGATTTATACGGGGCTTCAGTGCGGTTGCCGCCCCCCTCCATCGGCTCACCTCCACTCTTCAGACCTTCACCTGGAACTCGGAGGCCGAGCTGGCCTTTAATAGGCTCAAGGAGCTCTTCACCTCTGCCCCCATATTGACTCTACCTGATCCAGCCCTCCAGTTTATCGTTGAAGTCGATGCATCTAATCAGGGAGTAGGAGCCGTTCTCTCTCAGAGGTCATCCAAGGACAATCGGGTCCACCCCTGTGCCTTCTTCTCTCGCCGTCTCACCCCAGCAGAACGGAACTATGCCATTGGGGACCGGGAGCTTCTGGCTGTTAAACTCGCCCTTGAGGAGTGGCGTCACTGGTTGGAGGGGGCGAATCAACCTTTCATTGTTTGGACCGACCACCGCAACTTGGAATATCTCAGAACGGCCAAACGTCTGAACGCACGGCAAGCTCGCTGGGGTCTCTTCTTTGGCCGGTTTAACTTTACCCTATCTTATCGTCCAGGATCCAAGAACGGTTAACCTGATGCCCTGTCACGCTTATACTCCCCAGAAGAGGAGGATTGTAGCACCAAAAGTGTCCTTCCCACTTCAGTGACCGTCCGGATTCTTCAACTGGATATCGAGAGGAAGGTCCGTCAGGCCACCTCTGGGCAAGCCACTCCCAGCAATTGTCCTGCAAACAGACTTTTTGTCCCCAATAGTCTACGCTCCCAGGTTCTCCAGGGGTGTCATTGCTCGCCTTTGTTCTGTCACCCCGGTGTGTCCCGCACCTTGGCAACCGTTCAACAGCGGTTCTGGTGGCCCACCCTCCGCCGGGACGTTCGCCAGTTTGTGGGGGCATGTACCACCTGTGCTCAACATAAGAGCTCTCATACTCCACCTGCTGGGTTCCTTCGTCCTCTTCCTGTCCCTCGTCGACCGTGGTTTCACATTGCCGTGGATTTTATTACTGGATTACCTCCCTCGGCTGGCCAGACCACCATCCTCTCTGTCATGGATCGGTTCTCGAAGATGGTGCAGTTTGTATCATTACCCAAGCTCCCTTCTGCCAAGGAGACTGCTCTGCTCCTCCTCCAGCACGTCTTTCGACTGCATGGCTTGCCTAGGGACATTGTTTCTGATCGAGGACCTCAGTTCACATCAGGATTCTGGCGAGAGTTCTGTCGACTACTGGGGGCCTCAGTCAGCCTGTCATCTGGATTCCACCCCAGACCAATGGTCAGGTTGAGCGTTGTAATCAAGATTTGGAGGCAGGTCTTCGCATCTTATGTGCTGAGCAACCTGAGTCCTGGTCCACCAAGTTGGTATGGGTGGAGTACGCCCACAACTCCTTGCCCTCCTCAGCCACAGGCATGTCTCCGTTCCAAGCTGCTTATGGATACCAACCACCTCTTTTTTCATCCCAAGAATTCGAGGCTTCTGTCCCCTCTGCTCTCGCCCTAGCCAAACGTTGCCGTCACACCTGGAGAAGAGCTCGTGAGGTGCTTCTTAAGTCCTCACAGAACTATGCCCGGTGGGCTAACAGCAACCGGCATCTTGCACCTAAGTACCGTGGCTATGCACCAAGGACCTTCCTATCAAGGGGTCTTGTTGCAAGCTCACTCCTCGCTTTGTCGGACCATTCCCCATCGCCAAGATACTCAACCCAGTGGCCGTACGTCTCAAGCTTCCTAGCAGCTTACGTATACATCCCACTTTCCATGTGTCTCGCCTCAAGCCCGTTCAGGCCTGCTCTTTGGTTCCCTCCTCCAGACCCCCTCCACCCACCCGGTTCATTGATGGGGGGCCCTGCATTCACTGTCCGGCGCCTCCTACGCTCCAGGCATCGTGGGAGGGGTATACAGTACCTGGTCGATTGGGAAGGCTATGGCCTTGAGGAGCGTTCTTGGGTACCGGCTCGTCACATCCTTGATCCTGACCTCATCGCCGAGTTCCACAGATTGCATCCCGACCAGCCTAGTCGGTCGTCGTGAGACGCCCATAGGAGGGAGGGTACTGTCATATTTTTCCTACCCTGTCGGATGTTATACGCCCACTTCCGGGCGGCAGCCATCTTGGCTGTGGCACTTCCGGGTTACACTATTTTATAATCCACCTCACTATATAAGCACGCGGTCTGCAAACACTCCTTGCCAGATTGTCTCATCGCGTTACCGATCGTGTATGCCTTTCCGGCCTGTAAGTTTCACTTTCATTTCCCGTGTTGGATTTCAGACGGGTGTGTGTCAAACCGTGGATTTTCCCTTTTGTTATTTTTTGGATTACTCAATTTTGCCTTTGTCGGCCAGTGACCTTTTTTGTATTTTTGCTTATTTCGTTTGTGGATCAGTCCTATTTTTCTGACATTTTGGTGGGATTTATTTTTTTGTTTTTCTTTCTGTGGACTTAAGGGCCTTGTTGGATTATTCATTTGTTTTCTTCAAGAATTTTTCCTGGACTCGCTCTTCTTGATTTTGTTTGTGGATTCTTCTCTTAGTCTCTTGTTGGAACATTTTGCTTGGCCTGTTTTTTCTGCGACTATTTATTTCTGTGTTGGATTATTCCCTGACATTATATACATTCCCTTATTAAATCTATTTTTTGTGGAAGTCGTATGTGTTCTGCATTTTTGGGTCCATACCCCCCTGCACTCTGACACCTGAGTACAAAAGTGAAAATAATAGAAACTGCATTTACTCTTGACACCAGCAGGCACAGCAAACCAGACCACAGTATGCAAATCTTGAGAAGCCAATCCAAGCAGAACTTGTAAAAGCTTGCCAAAATCAAGTAAGTGGTCATGTGACTAAATTCACAGTGAGATGTTTTATAACAAGGTAACAGTATACAAATGAAAAACTCCATATCAATCTCTTAGTGCTTAACACTTCAGCAAAATTAAGACTGGCAAGAGTTGACTAATTAGAAATTGTAAGTACATCAATTTAAATGGTTCTTATTTCATTCAAGATAACTTCCTGTTAGGCATTTATTCATATGTGTAATAGGATTGCAATACTTAAACTGAAAACTGGAAAATGAATATGTTTGTGCTTTTAAAATGTCTGGAAATCCCAAATCCACATTAATATAAGAATATTAATGTTTGTAACTCTATATTCTTGAGCTGCAGGGAAGCAAATGTTGCATATTTTAATATATTTATTGTGAACTAATTTGTATGCAAATCCTTATTAGAGAAAATGGATTATGAAGATTTATTGACATTGGATCCTTTTTCAGCACGTTATGTAAGTATTTTCATTATACATACAGTTTTTTATTTTGGATTTTATGTTATATGATGATTAGTAGCATTACATGTACTGTGATTGGAATCAACCAAGCAAACAAATAGTACTGAATCTGCATTGAATATCCATATCTGTTATTGACTTTGTTTCAAATGGTTAGTATTCTTGTTTTCTTGTGAATACACATAGGGTTGTGTAACTATATATCTTATTATATAACAGTTTCTAATAGGCATCAAATTGCAATATTGTAATTACCATGAAAACATAGCTTTTTCCAATGTCAACCATATCTATATCTAAGTTTAACACCTGTGTCAGTGCATGGAGTCACTCTATTTTTGATGTGTATGACTCACTTCTAGGTCGTTTCAATAGGAGGATGTGGTGCTCTAGTGTGGTTTTGCTGCTAGAGACACAGAACACCTGCACATGTGCTGAGAGACTAATCATGTTTTGGAAAGTTAATCTTTAGAGCTGCCTAGGTTGATGCAAAACATATTTTAGGGAGTCTCTTATTCTAAAGCAGTGCAGGGCAGCTGTTACACACAAAACCAAAAAAGACAGGAAATAAGTTTGCAGAACAAACGGTATCATGTCAAACTTTAAATACATGAGAGAGGAGAAAAAACAGCACTACAGAAGTTCCTGGTATCCAAATTACTGGATTTTCTAGATCAGTCTACAGCAGTATACCAAATGCTACTCATTACCATTATTAAAATTTAAATAATACTAAGACATAATACTTCTCCTCTTACACTTTTTTCCAGCTAGCGTTATATATAAAATGGTATAAAGAGTGTGGTTTTGCAGTAATATGTCACCTATTTATTTGCAGGAGACTAATGTTACAACAGACAATGAAGGAGACTATTTGCCACCTGATAGTGGCATTTGTGAAAAAAGTTGGGTGAGAGAGTTTCGTGGCTCATATGAACCCCCTCTTTACTGGATCATCTTTGCAGTGGGAGCTGTAGGCAATTTACTTGTTGTATGGATCTACACTACTGTAAGAAACCGACTTAAAACAATGACAGATGTCTACTTGCTAAACCTGGCAATAGCTGATCTGCTCTTCCTGGGCACACTCCCATTTTGGGCCACAGACGCTGCCCAGGGATGGGTGTTTAGTGTCAGTGTCTGCAAGGGAGTCTATGCTGTCTACAAGATCAATTTCTTTGCTAGCATGCTACTACTTACTTGCATTAGTGTAGACCGCTACATAGCGATTGTCCGTGTAACACAGGCCCACAACTTTAAAAACAAGAGAATGTTCTGCAGTAAGTTGGCCTGCCTGTTTGTGTGGCTGCTCTCCTGTCTTTTGTCTCTCCCTGAGTTTCTTTTTGCTAAGGTGAGAACAAGCCAGCAAGATAAAGCCTTTTGCAGTCTGGTTTATCCCTCTGAAAACAAAAACCTTACCAAAGTTTTGGTGTTGTGCCTGCAGATCACAGTAGGCTTCTGTGTACCTCTATTTGTAATGGTTGCATGCTATTCTGTGATCATCCGCTCCCTGATACAGGCTCGCAACTTTGAGAAGCACAAAGCACTAAGGGTCATCTTGGCTGTGGTGGGAGCCTTTGTCCTCTCTCAGTTGCCGTACAATGGCCATTTGGTTGTAGAGGCAACACAAGCATATAACATGACCATGACAGTGTGTGATGATGTAAAGACCTTTGAGGTGGCTGGGCAGGTTGTGAAAAGTCTAGCTTACACACACTGTTGCCTGAACCCTATCCTGTATGCTTTCATTGGGGTGCGTATTCGTAAGGATCTACTCCATCTGTGCCAGTGCCTGACCTCAGGACTTGGTGGCATTAACAAAGTGTCAGTTCCCAAGAGACCATCTGTTATGTCTGACACAGAAATCACACCAGCACTGTCTTTGTAGAAAATTTTTAACCAATTGCCTTGTCCAGTTACTTTCACTTAAAAGCATATGTATCACACACCAGTTGATAATTGTTAATAGTGACTTCTTTGTCTCTCTACTCAAATATCAACTGGAATTTTGAACCCATATGGACAGTGACTACAAGCATATAAGATGACAAATATACAATCTTCAAATTCTCCAAGAGAAATTCTGCAAGAAAGGACCTTCTGAAATACAAACCTTGACTATGTTCAATGCTTAATTAATACTACTCAACACACTATTGTTCTTGTTCAGTGTCCGTTGATATTGAGTTTCTGAAATTAACAAATGGTTCTAGCATGATCATGGTTTATTTTGTGTTTGTATTTTGTGTTGTTGTTTTTTTTATTTTGTGGTTTAAGTCATGTTTTCTTAGTAATTATAAGCATGCTGCCTAGATTTGTTTTTGTTTTGTTTTTTCCAGTGAAAGCTCCAGTAAGCTTTTTTTCCTCGTCTTTTGGTTTATCCTTATTTGTCTAAAATGTTTATAGAATTATAGAACTTTCAAATAAAGCATATTTCAAGAAGTCTGTGAATTTATATGATGAGTAATGAATTATATGTAGACTATATTAATGCCACTTTTCAAATAGTCAAAAAAATTTTCAAAATCTACTAATCATAGATTAATGCAAAGTAATACCACATTACCTGTCTATTCTCTTTTATTCAATGCCCAGCTATTCATAGAAAATGCACTCAGATTTCATCTCTGATAAGATTAAGCCATATGGTGTATTAAACTCTAGTAATGTATTTTTCTCTTTTTTTGTGATGAGAGAGAAGTGTCAGCAAATAACTCTTGTCAATGATGAAGCTGTTTCCTGATTTGAAAACAAAAAATTTTATTTTTTTTGTTTTAATAATTGAAATATTGAAAATAGAGTTTTAATTTGGCACTGCAATTCTATAGTCAGTGTTATGTTTGTTTTCTGTCTGTTGTGTTAAATAAAGGTATAAACAGTGCAATGTTTTTGAGGTTTGTATGCTTCTGTACCTGATTCCTACAGGTAAGACTACAGTTTTGTTCTCTCTCTCTCTCCCGTTATCTTTCATCTCTCACTACAGGAAGCTGTCAATCAAGCTGTTCCCTTTGCTCTACAGAGCATGCTGATTTTTTCGTTGGTGCTCTGGTTCTCTATAGTATATAAAGGAAAGTGAAACACGTGCATAGAATTACTTAAAGAATCTGAGAACTCTGTCCTCATCTGCACTCAATCCAACGAAATACATTTTGAAAAGAGACTGTTGTTTTGTCACTAAGATCCATGAACATACGAAGCACACACCACATCTTATATTAATAAACTATATATAATATTGCCAAAGGATTCAACCACATGTTCTGAAAAGTTGGGCTTAACCGTGCTTTGTCATGCAGGTAACCCACTGATTGGCTATTGTGTAGCCTCTTTTTTTGATTGGCTGATAAGTGTCAGGCTCAACTAAGAACTCCAGGGGAGAAGTGCTTGATTCCTGCCCGGTTCCATAGAGTCAGCGGTGAGGACAGATACATTTTGGGTGCTGTGACATATTAAATATATGATAAATAGTAAGTTTTTCTGAGTGAGAAATACAATGTGTGGCGGGAGAGCATGACAAAAGACCCAAATGCGTGACTGTCACTCTCAATGCGTGACACTTGACAGCCCTGCTGTCAGGACTTCTGCTTGGACATTCTCTACCGGAACATTAGGGGGCGTAACGGCAGTGTTTTCTGTCACATGTCTTGTCTCACTCACCTTGTTATTGGTTTAATTTGTATGTGTATTTATTTATTGAGCAGAGATATAAAATAAATACACAAAACAGAAACCAAAACACTGAAGCAAACCGCAACTCAGAGGAAATAAATAAATACACACATTTATGTGACTAGTGTTTAGTTCTGTGTTATTTTATTTAGCACACTAGAGCTGGAGGAACATTGTTACATTTCACTGTGTACCAGTGTATTAGTTATATATGGTTAAAATGACAATAAAAACTTCTTGACTGCCAAACAATAATGTATTATTACGTTATACTATGCAGTTTCCAAATTCATTCACATTCAAATTCATTCATAACATGAATTCTTTACTGCAGAAGCAGTCAAATGTTCAATGAAAGAACTGACTGGAGCAACAGCAGTATAAGATCACCTCCATGATGTCCATGAAGTGACTATATCTTCTGCAATTGTATGTAATCCTGCATATTGGTCTGGATGTCATGGACTGGATGTGCTTATTAGCTTTGCTTTTGTTTTTCATGTATCAGAATTTTACATGCCTTACCGTGATCCCTGCTCTCCCCATGCGCCTCACAGTGTTCCTCACTGCCCCCTGTGAATCTACCGTTTTTCCCCCATTCCTTGTTTTCTTTTAGTTAATAAATTGTGTCTGTTAGCTATACCTGTATTTGGGTCTCATTTTATCTGTGAAGTCATCACTTTTTCTGACTTCTAAAAACATAAATCAAAATATAAATCAGCATCTTGTCACCTTTTGCCACAGATATTTGAAGTATATCATCTTCATAAAAATTAAATGTCATGTTTTCTGATAGGATTGTCAAAAGGTACAGTAACATGTAAAGAAAGAAAAGCAATGGTCTAGTATTGTATTCTCATGGAACTTCATATGTACTGTATATGGACATAGCATGGTAATCTTGAGTCAAATTACCATAATAATGAAAGCATGATGTTAACATAGCAGGTTCTGAAGAGACCTGTGTTCTATGTGCTATTCATTTTTAAATATGTACATTACTCTCATTTACCAGAAACCCACTAGCAGACTGTTGTGTTCAGTTTCAGACCTTTGAAAGATGTATTTAAGATTTTAGATGACATGAGGGATGTCGTAGCTCAAGGTGTTGGGCTACTGATTGGAAGGTCATGGGTTCGAACCACAGGTCCACCAAGCTGATACTGCTGGGCCCCTGAGCAAGGCCCTTAACCCTTAGTTGCTCAGTTGTAAGTCACTCTGGATAAGGGTGTCTGCTAAATGCCATAAAGGTAACTATAATTAAACCTTCTAACATCTGACTGAGTGTGCTCTACAGGAGGGGTCAAAGGTCGAGCTTCAGAGTCTTGGTGTCCATTGTTTTCCTCCCCTTCCACAGGCCCAGTGAGTAAAGGTGGGTTTTCATCAGTGTGGTGTCTCTTCTCAGTAGGATTTGGTAAGTGTACAGGCTCAGTATGATTTTCTCTCCTTACAGGTGCTGGTTCTGACCCTCGAATCTCTGAATACCTGGTGAGTTGCTCCTGGTAGGTAACAGATCTTTCCTCTATCCTTTTAGTTGGTCTCCTTAACCAGTATCCCGAGCCAGAATCATCATCCGAATCATTTTCACTGTCATCACTCATGTCTGCTTGTCTTTGAGTGTCTCTTGGTTTTGTCTGTTATGTGTTTTCTTTTCAGGAATATATCTGGTGTCAGGTGGAGTGACATCGACAGGTAAGTCATTCACCAGCAACAGGAGATTACGGTGCAGTTTTTCTGTTTACCTCCAGTTTCAGGGTAGACAACATACACTAGGTTCTCAGCAAGTTGACGTTCGACTATGTATGTAGTCTTCTCCCAGTATGTCCTTAATTTTCCAGGCCCTACACGTTCACTGAGGTTCCAGGCCAGAATTCTGTCCCCTGGTTGCAGTACAATCCCTCTTGCTCTCTTGTGATACGTCACTTTTCCTCTTGCACTAGACTTTTTGCTATTCTCACCAGCAATGCGGTAGGCTTCTGACATCTTTTTAGCCCATTTCTCTGCAAATCCTCTAGGTGAGTGTAGTTCCCTTTCTCCAACCAATCCAAACAGCAAGACTGGGAGATGTGAGTGGCGGCCATAGAGGAGAAAAAACGGTGAGTAGTGACTCATGCCTGGTGCAATTGTATGCGTGTATGACATGTGGGAGGTGATCCTTCCACCATAGTTTCTCACTATCAGTCAATGTTCTTAACATCTGGCGGATGGTGCGGTTCAGCCTCTCAGCTGGGTTGCCTTGTGGGTGATAGGGGGATGTTCGTGAGTGGCCAGCCCCTGACATCTGCTGTAATGATTGGAACAGTTTGTTCTCAAATTCACGACCCTGGTCATAATGTAGTTTGGATGGATATCCGAACCGGGGGTGTGAAATCATTAAAGATACGCTCAGCAGCTGTTTTCCCGCTCTTATTCTTCGTAGGAAATGCCTGGGCAAATCTAGTGAAATGATCAAGCACTACTAGAATATATTCATATCCACCACAACTGGTTTCCAGATGCAAATAGTCAATACACACAAGCTCTAGAGGGTAGTTAGATGTGATGCTGCCCATAGGAGCTCTCATGTGTATTGTGGGTTTCTTAGACCTGATACAGGGACATTTTCGGGTGACATAGTCTTCAATTTCTTTAGCCATGAAGGGCCAGTAAAACCTTTCCAGAGTAAGATGAAGCACTCTTTCCGTGCCTACATGGCCCATATCATTGTGTAGGTACTTCAGAGCAATCAGCGTGTGTTACAGAGGGAGAACTAACTGCTTTTGTTGGTTCGTCTTTCGGTAAAGGAGGCCGTCTTCAAGTTGCAACTTACTCCACTCATGCAGCAGCTTTCGGGTGGCTCCACTTATCCGGGAAACGCATGTTAAGCGCTGCAACCCAGGCCACATCCTTCCGTTCTGCTGCCTGACTCCATCCCATGCAGCACACACTGCCTCGTTCGAGAACTCCTCTGTACAAACCACCTCATATTTCTCCATATCTAAGGTGTAGTCGAGACAGTGTGTCTGCATCCACATTTGATTTTCCAGGCCTATACATGATGTCAAACTGGAAATCTCAGAGTTCTCCCACCCACCGAAGACCAACAGGGTTGAGTTTTGCTGTACTCATGATATAGGTCAGGGGGTTGTTGTCCGTGTACACAGTGAAATGGGGGGTACAAGTAGTCCCGGAACTTTTCACACACAGCCCATTTCAATGCAAGGAACTCCAGTTTTCCACTGTGATAGTTACATACAGCAGGTGTCAAAGTCCGCGAGCCATAGCCAATGACTCTCAGCTTTCCATTCTGGCACTGATAGAGGACAGCCTCTAGGCCCTGGTCTGAGGCATCTGTATGCAGCGTGAAAGGTAGGCTGAAATCAGGATATGCTAAGACAGGTGGGGTTATAAGGAGGGTGACCAGTTGCTCTAAAGCTTCTTGATGTTGAGTGGTCCAATCAACAGGCATTCGGGAAAGCAGCTGTGGGTGCTTGGGTGTTTTCCCATGTGTTGGAATCTGGGCCTTCCCTGACTTAGTTTGGAGAAGCTCATAGATTGGCTTTGCAATCCTGGAAAAATCCTGGATATAGGAGCGATAATATCCCAAGAAGCCGGTCAGTTTCCTTACTTCACCAACAGTCTGTGGTGTCTTGCTTGTCAAGGTTTTGACTGCTTTAAGGTCCTGTGGGTCTATCTTGAAACCATCAGCTGAAACAAGGCGCCCCACGTACTTGACTTCTTGTCTGAAGAGCTCACACTTCTCAGGTCTCAGTTTTACGCCGTGTTGTTGAAGAGCCTGTAGCACTTTGCGGAGGACCTGCACATGTTCATAGAATGTTCTCACGTAACAGAGCACGCATCCCTGAGGGTGCCTAGCACCTCCTCCATGCTCCACTGAGTCCATAGAGGCCCCACGAGGTGACAAAGGCTGTCAGGTGAAGTGAACCCTCAGCAATGAAACCCTGATGGTAAGCTTTTCCCTGGTCTAGAATGCTAAACCAGGTGTAGCCCCCCAGTGTGTCTGTCAGGTCTTGAATTCTGGGCAATGGATGTCGATCAGGCACAGTCTTTTTGTTCAGGAGGCGATAACCAATACAGAGACGTAGGCTGCCAACCTTCTTCCTAACACAGACAACTGGGGCAGCATATGGGGACTGGGATTTAACGATCCAGCCTCTCATCAGCAGCTCCTGCACATACTCCTTTACCTCTTTAAACAGTGGCTTTGGGACTGCCGAGTATGCTCTCTGTACAGGAATTTCATCTGCGAGGGTAAGTGACATTTGTAAGCTTGGTATGCACCCAACATCATCGCTGTCACATGCTTCTTCACACAGCATTTTGTTGACTTTTTCCTTTTGTTTATCATCAAGGTGACTGAGGTCAATGGGAGGTTGCATGATGATGAGCGGGCGTCAACGGGTGTTGATACAGCACTATTAACAGTCACTCTGTGCTTCAGGTGAGTCTGTTGCGTTTTCAACAGTGGATGCCCCCAAGTGCTATCTTTCTTGGCAGAGTTACTGCATGTTTAGTGTTGTTACCCACAGTTACAGGTACATAAGGTTTTCTTGGATTTTGTATCTCCAGCAGAACTTCACCCACGTCCAGTTCCGTTAACTGCACATTGTTATCATCAGGCTCAAATAGGAAGACTGCATCAGATGTACAATGTACTCATGTGGGGAGGGACTTGGCATTTGACCCAGGCTACCTGACCTGCTTGGATAACCACGTCCTGTCTGCCTGTCTGTAGGTGCCCGCACCACACAGAGGGTTTGCTGGCTTGGTTGAAGCTCACAATTAGCTCTGCCTTCTCTGCTGGTATACAGAAGGCATTACAGAGTAGAACGATGAGGGTTGAAATCAGCTTTTCAGCTTGTTCTTGTATCATCTCTTCCAGCACATAGAAACCCAGCGGTGGCCTCTCCAGAGCAAGAGACACCCAGAGCAAGTCCAGAGTTAAAGTGTCCTTAGAATGTCCAGGTGAAGTATGGTGTGTAAATAGTGTATGGAGTGTATAAAGCGTATAAAGTGGCACTGTGCTGTGCAAGTCCAGAGTTAAAGTAATAATAATAATAATAATAATAATAATAATAATAATAATAATAATAATAATAATGCTGCATTTTATTTCATGGCACCTTTCAGAACACCCAAGGTCACCTTACAAGCAATATACAGGTCCCTGCATAAGACAGAACACATGAACAAACAACATATACATATAAAGTGCATTTAAGTCTCAATAAAACATTGTTATAAGAAAGCCTGTATAAAAAGATAAGTCTTAAGACGTGTTTTAAAAGTCAACAAGCACTCGCTATTGCGAACATCAAGGGGAAGAGAATTCCATAGGCGGGGGGCAAAATAACTAAAACTAGTCACCCATAGTAATAAGTTTAATCCAAGGTACCGCAAGAGATTCAGAATTCTGAACCAGTTGAAGCTTATGCAGCAATTTGGAGGGAAGAAGAGCATTGCAGTAGTCTATACGTGGAGTGACTAGTGCATGAATGAGATCTGCAGTATTATTATTTGAAACAAAGGGATGGAGACGATTGATGTTACGCAAATGGAAGTGACAGAAACAATCCAGAATTAAAGTGCAAGGGGGGGGGGGGGGGGTGCATAGAACAGTGGGGATGGAGAGAGAGGTCCAGTGCTAGATCCTGGGTGTCTCCTGGTTTAAGATCCGAATGGCCTGTGGGAAGAAGCTTCTCCTCATCCTCTCTGTGTTTGCTTTCAGTGAGCAGAAGCATTTCCCTGAACGCAACATCTTTGGCTGACATCTTTTACAATCTCTGGTTCAGTACCGCATACTGTAGATGTCCTGCAGGTCAGGGAGCTCAGTGTGTATGGTACGTTCAGCTGACCGCACCACCCTCTGGAGGGCTCGCCTGTCCTGCATGGTGCTGTTCCCGAACCAGGAACTGATGCTACCCGTCAGGACGCTGTAGAAGGTCTTTAGCACCTGAGAGGGTAGTCTGAAGTCCCTCAAGTGTCTCAGATAGTACAGTCACTACCGGGCATTCTTCAACATGTGACAGGACCAAAACAGGTCCTGTGAACACCTAGGTACCGGAAACTGTCCACTCTCTCTACTGGGGTCCCGTTGATGTTTAGCGGTTGGTATGACCACTCCTGCTTTGTGCTGAAGTCCACTATCAACTCTTTAGTCTTGCTGACGTTCAGGAGAAGATTGTTCTCCTGGCACCATCTCTCCAGGTTTTTAGTCTCGTCATTGTTACAGATCAGGCCCAAGACAACATTGTCGTTATCAAACTTGATGATGGTGGTGGAGTTGGAAGTGGCCACACAGTCATAAGTGTACAGTGAGTACAGCAGGGGGCTTAGAACACAAGGAACTAGTCAGGAAGTTGGAGATCCACTGACACAGCTGCAGGCTGAGTCCCAGGACATCCAACTTAGAGGTGAGTGTGGAGGGAATTATAGTGTTAAATGCTGAATTTTCATGCAGCATTTGCAGCATTTTCTCATAATTCCTTTTTCTGCAATTCAAACTCATTTCAGTGTCTCCACAGAAATTACTGTCATCATTTTCTCATCCTCATGTTGTTCTAAACCTGTATGAATTACCTTTTTCTGGTGAACACAAAAGACCAACCAGACTTTTGAGAAATGATGGTAAGCACACAGCTGATTGTAGCCACTGACTTCCATAGTATGAAAACAAATGATGGAATTCAATGGTACAGTACCTTTAACTGTGTGCTTACCATCATTTATCAAAATACCTTCTTCATAATTTATCACAATACTTCCTAAATATTTGTTTTCCTACTAAGGAAGTCAAAGTCAAATATCTTCTTTTGTGTTAATCATAATAAATTCATACAGATTTAAAACAACATGAGGATGAGAAAATGATGACAGATTTTTTCTTTTTGGGTGAACTTTTTTTTTTTAGGACCACACGCAGCTGCTGGCATGACTGAAAATTAGCAGTAAAATCAATTTAAACAGCATTTGGCTAATAGTTGGGCCTATTACCTCTTTACAAGGACCCATATGGCCTGCCCCATACAGGCTGTGTGCACTCTCATACACAAACAGGATCATCACTATCCTTAGTACATAACTTATCAACCAGCTGTAGATTATAGATTTGCACAAATAACTTACAAATATTGCATATAGTAACAATATAAGCTCAGGTAACATTTGGTTAAAGTTCAAATCTTACACCGAGCCACCAAACTAGTTTGTGACGTTGAATCATAGCCTACTGGTAGCAAGCAAACCATTGGCATGTACCCAAGTTTGCCACAGCAAACATCGCAAATTTATCATTACTAGTACGTTACTAGGTCACTACAATATTGTCAATAATTGACTGATAATAACAAAAACTAAGGCCTTGCACAATTAACTTACAAATATAGCAATAATTTAAGCTCAGATAACATTTGGCTAAAGTCAAATTTCAAATTTGTTAATAATTGACTGATAATAACAAAATTTCAGCTCACCTCAATGTTATTTGACAAATTAGAGAGGTGTAAGGATAGGTATTTGGGTGCGCATAGCTTACAGAGCATGCGCAATGAATTCTTTTTCCATCCAACCATTTAAAAAAATTCTTCTGGGTATGGCCATGAATGTATAAGGGTTGGGGTTGGTTGGTCTTCCTGGCTACCAACTTCCTTGCTCGTGCTGGTGCTTGGTTGTTGAGACATTGAGTTTTGAGTCTCTGCCACGGACATCTTCGTACTTGGATCCGTCTGCTATGTCCAGCGTTGCGGTAACTGAAGTGTGACGTGATTTGTGTCATGTGCAGGTGTGATGGATCGCGTACAAACCAATAGGGTGTTGGAATGGTACATTTTTATACTTCTCATCCAACCACAATCAAAATCACTCTATCCAGATGGCGCGATTTATCTTGATAGGTTTTTTGAAGCCGGAATGAAAACAAGCAGAAATGAAATAGGAGTAACGAGGCTGTTTTTAAAATGTAAGGAGTAGAAAGAACAGATAATTGTGTGAAAATGTAAGGAGTAGAAGTAAAAAGTCTGCTAAAAAATAATTACTCCATTAAAGTATAGATACTCAAAATTTCTATTTAAATAAGGTAATGAAGTATTTGTACTTCATTCGTTACTTGACACCTCTGCAGAGAACTAAGTTGTAAGGACAGGGTGAAGTTAAAGCAGGCAAATTACATGGTCTAATAGGTTTGTATAGGATTACAGTCTTTGGTGGCTCTTAGGTGTGCTTGACCACCAATAGCTTTTGCCAACAGGGAGTAGACCAGAATATTGCCTGTGTAAGCCACCACAAACCTCACCAACATGTCATTCATCACATGAAGGGCGGGAACAAGAGGGCGGGAGAGCAGAGTCAGGTTTTTTGGACATATATAGTTATGTATTGTCTCCATAACAATTTAAATGTATACTACATTTCCTAAAAATATGACCTAAGAGGAGAAGATAGATTGAGAATAGAAGAGGGCCAAGGACAGAACCTCGGGAAACTACTGAAAGCTACTGACAGGGAACGGCTGAGAACAGAAATTTTTTAATTGAACAAACTGAGTACAGTCAGAAAGATATGAAGTGAACCAAGCCAAAGGTGTATCCCTTTGGCTTGCCAATAGCAGATAAACGGATTAATAGGATCGTGTAAGAAACCCGTATTAAAGGCAGCACTCAAATCTAACAGGACAAGAATTGTTAAGAGTCCAAAATCAACAGACATCAGGACATTATTAGTTACCTTCACTAAAGCAGTTTCCGTACTGTGTTTAGTACAGAGTAGAGTCGGCCTCATCTCAGTGGAGGTCCAAAATCTTCATGGCACGAAAGACGGTACAATTTCTGAATGCCTTGGGATGGGTAAAAAGAGAGAGGCAGTGGAGAGGGATTAAAATAGCTGCTGTTCATAATATTAGCAAGCACTAGATGATATGCATTTAGTCAGATGTATTAGAGCACAATATTATGGGAATTATTATGTGTATGCCTGACTAAAGAGATAGGTTTTTAATCTACATTTAAACTGGGAAATTGTGTCTGAGCCCCGGAAGACTCTTCAGGAAGACTATTCCGAACGCTCTACCACATTTAGTAGACTTTTTTGGACTTTTTGGACTAACTGTAGCCTATTTATTAAAGATGCAGGACAACCACCAAGTAATGCATTACAATAGTCCAGTTGAAAGGACATGAATACATGAATGGTTATGGTTTCTTAGCTTGGCAATATTTCTAAGGTGGAAGAAGGTTGTTTTTATAATATGTGTGATATGATTTTCAAAAGGCAAGTTGCTGTCTAATATAACATCCAGGTCTTTCACTGTAGAGCTAGTAGTAACAGTACATCCACCTAAATGGAAGTGAATTGAAATGTGAGAGCTTCTGTGTACTGGTTTTTGGACCGATAAGTAGTATTTCTGTCTTATCAGAGTTTTAACAATGGAAAATTAAAATGTCATCCAATCTTTTATCTCTTTAAGGCACTCAGTTTATTTGGACAATTTAGCTATTTCATCTGGTTTTGATGAGACATTTAACTGGGTATCGTCAGCATAACAGTAGAAACGAATCCAATTCCTTTAATGTTGTAATGTTGAGGGGGCAGACATGGCCTAATAGGGGGCAGGTGTGGCCTAATGAGGGGGCAGACATGGCCTAATGAGGGGGCAGACGTGGCCTAATGGTTAGAGAGTCTAGTTCGTAACCCAAAGGTTACTGCTCCCCGGGGGCCGCAGCATAAATGGCTGTCCACTGCTCCGGGTGTGTGTTCACAGTGTGTGTGTGTTCACTGCTGTGTGTGCACTTTGGATGGGTTAAATGCAGAGAACAAATTCTGAGTATGGGTCACTGTACTTAGCCGTATGTCACGTCACTAAGGGAAGCATGTATGTCGAGAAAGGCAGAGGTCCTAGAACTTATCCTTGAGGGACCCTATAATTAACTGCCAATAAACTAGAGTATTCACCATTTGATTCTACAAAATGGTATCGATCAGACAGGTAGGATCTAAACCAACTTAAAGACTTAAAGTCCCTAAATACCTGTGTAATTTTGTAAGTGATCTAGGAGAATGTTGTGATCTAATTGTCGAATGCAGCACTAAGGTAGAACTAATAGTGACATGCAGTCTTGGTCCAAAGCTAAGAACAAGTCATTTGTGACTTTAACAAGTGTAGTTTCTGTGCTATGATGGGGCCTAATACCTGACTGGAACTCTTCAAAGATATTGTTCTCTGTAAGAAGGAGCACAGTTGAACAGACAACCTTTTCTAGTATTAAAGGAAGACATAAAGGAAAGGTATGAAATGGGTCTGTAATTTGATAGTTCATTAGGATCCAAATTAGGTTTCTTAATGACAGGTCTAATAACTGCCAACTTGAAGGATTTAGGGACGTAACCTAAAGAAAGCGAGGAGTTAATAATAATTCGAAAAGGCTCACCAGCTTTATGTTAAATCAGTAATTGTGTGCACATCCCACCTTCTGGCAGGTGCAGGACAAAAGAAACTGTTAGAGTAAAAAATTTGTAATGTCCGCAACACTTGTGTGTATGTATGTATGTATGTATGTATGTATGTATGTATGTATGTATGTATATATGTGTAGGTGGGTGTATGTGCATACTATTGTACACATGTATATGTGTGTGTATATATTTTTTGTGAAAAATTGTCTATTTCTTTACTGACTATTTTTCTGTGGTCTTTTGTGTAAATGTGGGGTGGTTTTCATGTTGTTTTTGAGCATGTATGCTGGTGTGGAGCTGTTTCTTCCATTGCAGTGGTTTTTCATTGTATTGTTCTATGAACGTGTTCTTTTAATTGAGTAAAGGGTGGGGTTATTAGGCTTTTTTAGACCTAATTAAGTGAATTGATATCACAGGGTGGGTCAGTTGATTGCAAGGCCTATATATCCCCGCCTTTTTGACAAATGTGCTTCATTCACCTGAAGAAGAACCAACAGGGTCGAAACGTTGCTTTTTAATTAATTAATAAAGATGGGAGTTTAAAAAGTGTTGCGGACATTACAAATTTTTTACTTCACCAGCTTTATGTAACATTTTTTTCAGTAATTTAGTTGGAATGGGATCTAGTAAACAAGTTGTTGATTTAGCTGTAATCAGCATTGTAATGTAACGAAGTAACCTTCGTTACCATACTTAAGTAGAAATTTCAAGTATCTGTACTTTACTTCGCTATTTAAATTTGTCAACTTTCACTTTTACTCCACTACATTTCCTAGATAAAATGTATACTTTTACTCTGTTATATTTCCACTAAGCATCTTCATTACTCGTTACTACAAAATAAAATCAGAAGAAATGTGTGCGACTGCAATAAGGGAGGTTTGGCGAATCACTGCTCCTAGATTATATTACGCTCCGCACGCTCTATTTCAGCGTAATGTTGCCAAAAGGAGGCAGAAGCACAACTGAAACCGCCATGGAAGCACAAACTGGAGGACCTCCCGTTATCGTAGACCAGGGGTGGCCAACCAATCAGAGACCAAGAGGCACATTTTTTACTGTGTTACTGCAAAGAGCCACATCATACACATGAACATCACCTTTTTTCCCTGCCATTTTGAGAGCGAACGTGACACAAATTATTTACTCAAATGATCTTGCTCCTACTGGGAAACTCACATTCTTCCTACCGGATGAAGTGCATCTTATGCCTACCAAAATCACAGAAATTTTACTTTTTACTTTTACTTCAAATACTTAAGTGCATTAAATATCAGAAAATTACTTTTGATACTTATGTACAGTATATATCAGATACTTTAAGACTTTTACTTGAGTAATATTCTAAAATTCTAAAGTGCTAGTTAAGATAGTGCCTATGCTGTTAGTCATTATATCTAGATCGTTTGCGTTTAAGGGTACAGTAAGAAGTTGAGATAGATCAGGCGGGTTATTTGTGAATCTGTCTTTAATGGTCAAAATAATAGTTCTACCGAGTCGATAACGTGGTGAGACACAGTTAGTCTGTTCTGTAGGTTGTGTGTTCAGTAGGAGGTAGTCTTCTGTGATGTATCATTTTGAGGTATAATATATATATCAGTGACATCTATTCTGTGTGATATTATTAAATCTAGCGTATGATTAAGACAATGAGTTGCTCTAGTGATGTTTTGTTTAAGCCCAAATGAGTTTAGTATGTCCATAAATGTGAGTCCTAAAGCATCGCTTGTATTTTGTTAAAGTGAATGTTAAAATCTTCTAAAATGAACTAAAATTAACCAATAGGTCTGATAGAAAATCTCGATGCCTACACTGATCAAGCAAAGATTGAAGAACAACAGCATCCAAAACATTCAGACTGATCATTGGGTGGCTGACTAACATACTAGAATGCTTCTAATTATTAAAAGAAAAGTAAGCTGGACCAAGTTCAGGGGAAAAGTGTTTATTAAAGATGTTCGTGTAGCATAGCAGTCTTCTGGAACTTAACCCAATGGTTAAAGGCAGGGTCTCCGATTTTTGAGAAATGCTTCAGAAAACTGAGCCGGGCCGAATACTAAACAAAAAACAAAATAAACGTGTAGCCAATGAGCAGAAAGGGGCATGTCTTGTCAATATGGGCGGAGAGAGTGTTCATAATGTTTGACATTAGCAGAAAGCGGTTTTAACATTGACATGGAGGATAAAAACAAAGAAAGAAAGCAAATAAAGGCTTACGATAAGGCAAGAAGTAGGACCCGTGTTAATATAGGATCAGCTTTCCAGCGCTGGAGAGAACTGAAGGAGCAGGAAGTTGCATATTCACAGATTGGAGTTTCCTGAGTCAATAACTCCTGAACTAAACAGTGTAACTACACAAATAACACCTCTTTTCTATCGTAGTAATGTAGAGAGGCAGCTACAACCACGTTTTGCTAGTAACAGCGTTTAGCTCAGGACTTACTGACTCTTTTTTCCTTCTCGATAGGTGAGTAACGTTGGTTTTGCTTTGTTTCACAGAACTAATATATGCCGTCATTTGCATGATTATGCTTGTGTGTCATTTTTGCTTGTTTATTTATCTGCCATTTCTTTCGTATGTATGTGTGGGCGGAGCTACAGTATCAATACAGGGGTGGGACCCATTTGGGTTAGGGGCGTGTTTGTTTTGGTGATTTCAAATGTCGACATTGGCTTTCAAAAATCGGAGACCCTGCCTTTAAGTGACCAGACTTGATACCCCATAACAAAGCTTTCAGTTACTACCTTATACTGGAGAACTTACAATGAACAGGACAGAAGGGGCATCCTGTATATTGATCAGTTGATTGCTTTACAGATAGGCCATTATTTACAGGTTGGGCACAGGAACAATGTAATCAGCCATTTGGTTCCTCCTATACAGATATATGATAATTACAGGTGGGGCAAAGGAACATCAGACGTAGATTACATATGAATGTCAGGCATTGATCATGCATGAAAGAACTAGACACAAAATCCTTCAATCCCTCTTTGATTATTTTTGATCACATATAAATAAAATTAAGAAAAATAAATTGTATATAAAACCAGCTGCATGTAAATGTTGGTTTTTTTTTGTCACCCAAAACCGTGTTGATTAATAAAATTGTTTGCATGAGGAGTAATGCCATTCTTTTGACTTGGAACATGGTCCTGTGGTAGTGTTGACTCTGCAGATGGGTGTTGTCTGATCCTTCCAGCAGTTGCCAACTTGATGACATGCAGAATAGCATAGGTCCTCTGGAGCACTAAAATATACAAGAAAGAAAAGGAAAAGTATCTTGCCATAGAACTCAGATTTAAGCATTTATTACCTTTTACATTTATTACTGTCCCTTTTTGTTTTGCCAGTGTTTATCAGAGATGGTGTAATCTTCAACCTCAGGCGACAAGCTAAAGCCGAAAAAATTTAGTCCTGCCGTATCTGGACTCTGATAAACACTACTGCTGCCTATCCCTCCTCTCTAGGTAGATTAGCTAAACCAAAAGAACTTGAAATGGCCTCCAATGGCAATCGCTGAGTCATTTACCATTGTCCAGGGACTATACTTCACAAGTATTTTGGTGGCGTTTGTTGCTGTGCCATGGTTTGTTTGGAATGCTTTCACCCATCTTGAAAATTTGTCTATTATGACAAGCACGTCTTAGAGTCTCCCACACTTAGGCAATGTTTTGTAGTCCTTCTGAAGATCTCTGAATGGACCAAGTGGAGCTGGTGTTACCACAGCTGGAGTTTTGATTCTGGCTCCTGGATTGTTTTTTTTTTTCAGTTATGGCACTGTTTTTAGTTACATGCTGTACTTATATGCAGGACATGGGATTCCTCCACATCTGATTAAACTTGTAGATCATTTTGTTATCTCCTATGTGGCCTAATGAGGTAATCTGTGTAGCTAGATAGGAAAGAAGACATTCAGGAGAAACAGTTTGTGTGCCATATGTAATCATGTAGTTTTGCTCCATTTTCCATCCATGACCATATTTCTTCTTTTGGTGAACTACTTTGCATTTGATTTATATCTGAATTGTTTGGTTTTCTTTTCCAGTGCTTTTTTTGCAGCTTGTTTAGCAGCAGAGTCTGTGATGGAATTGCCTTTGGCTTCAGCTGTTTTGTCTTTTTTGTGTGCATTTACCTTCAGAACAGTGTCTTAGGCAAGCGAAAAGCCTCTAGAAGTTCTCTAACAAGCTGTCCATTCATTATATGTGAATCCTCTCTGTATCCACAGCTGTCCAAAATCATGAACTCCAAACCCATATCTAGAGACTGTGTATATGTTTGCTGTTTTAACTCGGGCTAATTTGCATGCTTCGATCAGAGCCTTAAGTTCTGCTTGTTGGGCTGATGTACCTAGTGGCATTGACCCTTTTAACAAAACCTCTATGTCTGATGTCACAGCCCACCCAGCTGTTTTTTCTCCCAGCACACAGGTTGAAGATCCAGGCCAGGATTACATGGTGGTGTTTCTTTGATATGCTGATCTGTTTCCTGAATGGTGACAATTTCTTCACACTTGTGATTGTCTTCATCATTCTCTGCAGGTGTCATAATGTAATCCCCCCTCACTCCATTTACAGTGGGTCATGGAAAGCTTGATTTTGTTAGACAGTGATATAGGTATGACGGTTAACTCAGCTCCAGTATCCAATAAAATCTGAATATTTCACTGAAAATTTGTCATTTATTTTAGCACATAATGTCAACGCTAACCTTGGCCCAAAGAGGAGTGGGCCTGTATCCTTGGCCCTTACCTGTCTGGGGAGGCCCAATTGGCTTACTATGCCCTCAGTGCAGAAGAGGCTCAGGCATGAAATTCTAGGCCGCTGTGGACAATCCCATTCCAACATGGCCTCAGATTTTCTTAAATGGAGTCCAGGTACAAACCCAAAGGCCCAGACAACTTTGGGTCACCGACTGCTGGCTCCAGCTCAATCAGCTTTCAACAACAGAAGTGGTCGAAAGAGTTGTCATTGACATATTCCTCTGGGCCTCGCTGAACAAGAATTATAAAGCAGTGGGGCTGAAAAAACTACCTCCTGGGTAGCTTCATTCAGTAGGAGATGTTGGAGGCCCTAGAAAGCATGCTGGCTACCATTGACATTTGATGGGAAGCCCAAAGTTAACTAAACCTGGGCCCCATTGTACCATCCCTTTCTGTAGTCCAGAGCTAGAAGGACAGCTATTGGGTCTAATTCCAGATTTGCCTGTTCCTCTACTCCTAAGACATGGCTGGCCATAATCCCCACCAAGAGCCCTCAGACTCATGCCCAGAAGGCGATGGCGAACCATGACCTGGTGACTAATGTGAGACACCCACTAACTCTAACAAACAGGAAACACCAGGAAACCCAGGAAACCACATTTGGCAGAAGGAGGATTAGCGGCTAAAAAACTGTTTGTGACAGGTACAAGAAATCAATGGTGGGAAGCCAGATCCCACACAGAACCTGCCGACCACTTTCTTCCTGGTATGATGTGGACTCTTGTGTCAATGCAGGAGTTTTCCCTCAATTGTAGTGAGTGTCAAGAGAGTTAAAAAGGGAGAGAGATGATAGCTAAGGGGGGAGATGAGCTTAGAGCCTCATATTGTATAAATTATTTAAATAATATAGAAAAGTAAAAGCGCATCTTTTGAGTTCCTCAAGCCTGTCTCTAGTCAACAGACATCTCTACTCAACAAACATTCACATGTCAAAACCATAACAATGGACTAGTATGGACAATGGACTGAACTAATAATTTTATTAGTAAAAAATGAAGCAGAAAACACACTGTTTCTGTTGGATGTGCATTTAAGACAAAAACTGCCCAATAGACTCTGAAAGCAATGCAGTGCTAGATCATATGGAAGAAAACAAGGAATTTAACAGAATTTTAATTTTTTTTGAAAATTTGTTCCAGTGAGAAATCACTTAGTGATTTAAACCATAAAATTTTTACTAGCTAAACCAGCTAATTTTTTTCAGTACAAGCATAGTCAAATGGTTTAACCTACTGCTCCGTACATTTTCATACTTTTAATAACTACAGTCTGGCATAGTTTCTAAATGGACTTTTTACAAAAATCTTTACAAGTGGTTAATGTGGTGTGAAAAAATACCACTGAGCTACAACAAAAAGTTTAATTGAAGATACAGTTCATAAGACATCTAAACCAACAGAAGGCAAAAATGATAGACACATGCTGTTTTGCGGTACACTACAAATGGTATGGTACAGTTTTTGTAAGTTTATACAAAACTTATACTAAGATACAGAAAGCACAAAAAAAAGTGGTGCTATGATCTAAGATTTCAGAGCCCATTGTCATTGAACATTTATCATTATTTCTAAGGCAATAGCAACGAAACTTTAAATATGAGAAAGTGCTGCAATGGGCACATAAGATGAATTATAGAGACAATAAATTATGAGTTTTAAGTGGAAAACATGAAAACACAGTGCACTTTAGATTATATACTGTGCATATTCAATAATCTTAAGCAAAAAAAAAAAAGCTCAGATTCAACACACATCCCTAAGCACAGCAATAGTTTTATTCATATAGGAAGATCCGATTAGAGAAACTTGGGAACCTCAGTCAATTTATTATTAAAAAACTTCCCTTTTTCCCTTCTTTTCTTTCATTCTTTGGTCCAGTTCCATGTTTAGTATGTTGTGGCCAAAACTTTTCAGCTGCTTTTGCCTGTAAAGCCCCTTCACACAAACCAATTTTTATGGTCCATGACATCACTCATCAGACTCGTATCTGTGGAAAAAGCATAAAGGAATATGGTATATCTGATAAAAACTGACATCTGAAATCACAGTTTGTAGTTTTCCTTATTACAACAGTAAATATGAAATGCAATGCAAGTGATACAAAGTTGCACAGGTAAATGGATAGCAGTACCATAGTAACATATTAGCAAGCTAACTTGTTAAATTAACTTTTATAATCTTTTAAAATGTCTTACTTTTAGCTTTTTTTTTATCATGAATATTGTCCAGATAACTATAATTGTGTTTTATTAGTGTGAGATTGTTCACTAGGCATATTACATACCAATAACAGTATTGACAATAATGCATTTCTATTTCCTATATATACAATCCCCTTGTTGAGATCAAAACAAGACACAGTAGATCAGTATTTCTTTCAGCTTTCATTCCCTGATATATATTCCAGGTCTGTTAACTCTCCTTATTTATAAACTAGTGTTTCATCCCACTTGTAGAACAGAAATTGATTTAGATAAAAATTTTAATCAGTATAAATGAATTCTTTTAACGCCACAAGCTTTTTCTAAGATTAGTAAGGGCATTGTTGGCTTACAGTGTGTAAACCATGTGTAAACCACTGTTTAGCTGCTCCTGGGGGTTGCTGGGCAAACATTTCACACCCCTGCACAATAATAGTAATAAAACAGTGTAACCAACCAGGCAACTGTCTAGTAGAATCAATAACCAGATTTATTAAGCAGGCACACACAGGCAGACAAAATCCAGAAAAAGTTGAGGATTTTGGATATTAGGTAGATGTGTTCGTGTATCAGCAACGTAAATAAAACATCCCTGGTCATCATAAAACATCACAAGCATCATCAATGCAGAGAAACACATGGGTCTTGAGATCGATCCTGACTTGTCCATGTTGCCAGTGATCTGTCCTCCAGTGCTTCATAGGGTGATTCAAACCCATTGCGAGGCCCACTTGGCATAGCTGATGCATGGCTGTCAAGTGTCCTTCACCCATCCTTTCAAGATGACTGAGCCAGTGTCTCAGCTATTTTGGCATTTAAGGAAAGTTCATTCCATCACAGTGCCAGAACAGAAAAGAATCTTGATGTATGCCTGCATGGAGCAAATTTCGAACCCCTCCATGTTACCTGATATAAGCGACCTTACAGGTAGGAAGCAAACCATTCCCATGCTGCTCAACAAATTCTAAGACACCTGAGGGTGGACAAGAGAGAGCTAGGCAGACAGTTGATTATAAACAATTAGGCCTGATGCCTGATGGATCAAGAACAGGTTTATTTAGGATGGGAATGACCTTGCTTATCCTGTTAGTAGTTGGCACATGACCTGATGCTATGGATCCATTCGTGCTTGTGGTGATGAAGGGCAGGAGGCCTTGTGAGATGGTCAGAAGCATAGTGGAAGGGATTGGATTAAGTGAGTAGGTGGTATGATTGCAGGACTGTACTGCAAAATGTGACTAGAATCTCTTCTACTGCTATGGTTGGAAAATGTGACAAAGGAGTAGGGAAAACCTGCCTGTGCAATGAAGGTCTGGCAGGTTCTCTCAATCTTCTTATTGTAAAATTAAGCAAAGTCTTCAGCAATCAGATGAAACAGGTGGAGCCATGTGAAGAGAAAACGTTATGGAGCTTACGAGGAGCTTGTGCAGAAACTTCAAGCTTTTTCTTGTAGAAGTCTTGGCAGAAGTCATATCCAAGGGGAATTTGGACAGAAGCATATTGTAAGAGGTGAGATCTGCGTTGAGTTGTGATTTCTTGTACTTTGCTAATCTTAGTTTTCTCCAGCCATTGCATCTGACAGTCATTACCCACTGAACCTTTTAACATTTTGACATGTTACAACCATAAGCAAAAATGTATTTTATTAGGATTTTATGTGATAGACCAACACAAAGTGGCACATGTTGTGTCCAGATTTTTTTTTACAAATAAATATCTGAAAAGTGTGGCGTGCATTTGTATTTAGCCCCACCGAGTCAATACATTGTACTTTCACTGCAATTACAGCTGCAAGTCTTTTGGGGTAAGCTCTACCAGCTTTGCACATCTAGAGAGTGAATTTTTTGCCCATTCTTCTTTGCAAAATAGCTCAAGCTCAGTCAGATTAGATGGAGAGTGTCTGTGAACAGCGATTTTCAAATCTCGCCACAGATTCTCAATTGGATTTAGATCTGACATTGACAGGGCCAGCCTAACACATGAATATGCTTTGATCTAAACCACTCCATTGTAGCTCTGGGTGTATGTTTAGGGTCATTGTCTTGCTGCAAGGTGAACCTTCTCCCCAGTCTCAAATCTTTTGCAGACTCTAACAGCTTTTTATCTAAGATTGCCCTGTATAGGAGTCCATCCATCTTCCCATCAATTCTGACCAGCTTCCCTGTCCCTGCTGAAGAAAAGTATCCCCACAACATGATGCTGCCACCACCATGTTTCACGGTGGGGATGGTGATGTGCAGTGTTAGGTTTCCACCAAACATTACGTTTTGAATTTTGGACAAAAGGTTCAATTTTGGTCTCATCTGACCAGAGCACCTTCTTCGACATGCTTGCTGTCCCCCCCACATGGCCCGTCACAAACTGCAAACAGGATTTCTTATGGCTTTCTTTCAACAATGGCTCTCTTCTTGCCACTCTTCCATAAAGACCAGATTTGTGGAGTGCACGACTAATAGTTGTTGTGCACTCCACATACTACACCTGAGCTGTGGATCTCTGCAGCTCCTCCAGAGTTACCATGGGCCTCTTGGCTGCTTCTCTGATTAATGCTCTCCTTGCACGGCCTGACAGTTTAGGTGGACGGTCATGTCTTGGTAGGCTTGTTGTGTCATACTCTTTCCATTTTCAGATGATGGGTTGTACATTGCTCTTTGAGATGTTCAAGGCTTGGGATATTAATTTATAACCTAACCCTGCTTTAAACTTCTCCACAACTTTATATCTGACCTGTCTGGTGTGTTCTTTGGTCTTCATTATGCTGTTTGTTCACTAATGTAATCTAACACACTTCTGAGGGCTTCACAGAACAGCTGTATTTATACTGATATTAAATTACACACAGGTGCACTCTATTTACTAAGTAGGTGACTTCTGAAGGCAGTTGGTTTTACTGGATTTTAGTTAGGAGTATCAGAGTAAAGGGGGATGAATACAAATGCACACCACACTTTTCAGATATTTATTTGTAAAAAAAAAAAAAAAAAATTGGACACCAATTATAATTTTTATTCCACTTCACAATTATGTGCCACTTTCTTTGGGCTATTTCATAAAATCCCAATAAAATACATTTTTCTTTGTGGTTGTAACTGGTCAAAATGTGGAAAAGTTCAGTGGGTATGAATACTTTTGCAAGGCACTGTATGCCATTACCATACAGCATGTAATATATAGTGTCGCTTGAAAGATTGTGAATCCTTTAGAAAATTCTATATTTCTGCATAAATATGACCCAAAGACATCATCAGAGTCCCAAAAGCAGACAAAGTGAACTCAATAAAAAAATTTAAAAAATCAGACAAAATATTAGACTTGCCAATTTTTTTGCAATCTTTTTCTCACCACCCTCATCTCCTGCATTGGCCTTGCTGTTCCAATATTTAAAAGAGAACTGTTTACATAGGCAAACTGATTGTTTAGATATATTTAATATATTAAAATAGGCCTGACCTTTGTAGTCTTTTCCTGAGATCCTTAATCTGGTCATTCTTCTTATTAAGAATCTCTTTCATGTTCTGATACGCAGCTGTTTGTTGAAACTTCTTATCTAGTTCCTATATAAACACACAGAAAAGGCATTTTAACAAAACCATAGTTTTATGTCAAAATGTAATACAATTAAAAACGATGATTATTTAAAATCTTAATTATTAAGAAGATCAATAACTTTTACATTTTGTAAACTTTTACATAGTTATATATATATAGTTATATATATATAGTTATATATATATATATATATATATATATATATATATATATATATATATATATATATATATATATATATATATATCTCAGAATCAGGTTTAGTGGTGCCAAGTGTGTTTACATACAAGGAGTTTGGTTCCATCTGTTTGTGACTCTATATACATAAATAACACTATACTATACATTTAGCTTGGGCTGTACAACACAAGTCAATACAGATGATGTGAGACAATATAGACAGTGCGAGTATTAAATAAGAATACAGAATATATGACTGATCAGTTATGTACATAAAGTTTGAGAGTGCATGGTAGTGCAAATAAAAGTATTGTGCAATATTATGCTTTTGTACAATATGCAGCAGCAGTAGTGTGTGTAACATATACGGATGATGTGATGACTGACAGTTCTGATAAAGCAGTACTTATAGATATGAAGCAGGGAATATACTTATGGTGAGTTGTTAATCAGGGTGATTGCCTGGGGAAAGAAACTGTTCCTGTGTCTGGCAGTTTTGGTAAGCACATATCTGTAGCGCCTGCCAGAAAGAAGGAGCTGAAAGAGGTTGTCTCCATGGAATGGAGGGTCAGTAGTGATTTTCCTGCCCGGTTTCTGGTTCTTTTATGCTACTGGGGAGTGGGCACCCCTAATAATACACCCCCTAGTAATTTGTCAAATTCCATGGTAGTCTTAAAATTTGTTTAAATATGTATGTGATGAATGGAACAGAATGTGTTCAAAATGTCTATGAAAATGACCCTGCTGTAACCTATGCAAACTCAAAATAAAATGAAATGAAGGAATATGATCATGTTAAAAACAGTAGTCTAGACAGTCCACAAAATGAAACCTTATACCAAAATTATTTTTAGGTGAATTTACTCATTTTGAGTAGTGGACATGACCTGTGTTCATGTTTCTCAACATGCAAAAACACATGATGATGACAGTGATTAGTGAAGGGTGGTTTCTTTTTATGCCCAAAGGTATACAATTTATGAGAATTACAGGTGCACAATGTTAATTGATTATTATAGTAGAGATGTACTCTCTTTGATGCATGAATGTAGAGTCCATTGGGAAATCAGAAGCTTAGGAAAAAAGTTGTGTTTTTTTAAAAGCAAAAAACAGGACATGATAAAACTATGAATCTTAAAATGTTGTTGATTATATTCGCTGCTATTAAATAGTCTTTGTAACAAAATAATCTTTTTTATTACAAGACAGGGTAGAAATTAATGCAAAAATAATTACTTTATTAGGAAAGCTACGGAATATCACAAAAGACATCATTAAAAAAGGGACTTGAAAAACATTTTGGTTTTTAGTTTTACAGTTATACAGAACTATATTAAATTATAATTTCAGTGTGTAAGAACTTTCATAAATTATGATATTGAACAATATTCATTGTATTGTAATGTTATTGTGAGTGATTTAAATATATTTATATGGTTTCATTTTATATGCCTGAAGTTTTCACTGAATGACCAATGTGCAGAAGAAAAGTTTATTATTGTAATTATTATAATTTCACCAAAAGACTAAAAAAAACTTCTCTGCGTTTAACCCATCCAATGTGCACACACACAGCAGTGAACACACACACACACACCGTGAACACACACCCAGAGCAGTGGCAGGCATTTTTGCTGCGGCGCCCGGGGAGCAGTTTGGGGAGTTCGGCGCCTTGCTCAAGGACACCTCAGTCGTGGCCGGTCCAAGACTCGAACCCACAACCTTCGGGTTACATGTCAGACTCTCTAACCATTAGGCATGTGCATTAAACCTAAGAAGTGTTCAGCATACCTTCTCAGCGAGGGTGAGCTGATCTTGAACACGGAGCAGCTCATGTTTCGCTGACACCAGGCTGTCCTGTAGCTCCTTCTGTGATGCAGAACTAGCACTGAGTGTCTTCTCAAAATTGATCTGCATGGCTGCCACAGTGCCCTCCAGTTTAGAGATCTCCTGAGCATGCATGGTGTGCTGACAACCAGAATAAGCCTTCATAAAATTAGTTCAGTTTTATTAATTTTGGCAGTCTAATTTTTGTCTGCCAAAATCTGTATTTGATGAGATGTCTGTAAAGCTTTAGCAAACCAAAATACAGAAACAGGGCAATAAAAAAAATGCGAAAACAGATAATTTGGATAGGTCCACACTGCAGATTAATTCAAACATTCCAGTAAAACCCTAACTATCTCACCTAATTACAATTGTTTACTCTAAGAAGCAAAGATACAAAGGGAAGGGAAACAGATCTTAGGTTCGGTATAGACATACCTGCTGATCTCCATGAATTTTCTGAAGATCATTTAGAGTCCTCTCAGCCTCACATTTCTCATCTAGGGCACTCATGGCCTACAAAACAGCAGAGGCAGTTAAACACAATTTTATGTAAAATATTAAATTATAAATAATTTTGAGCTCAAACACCTTTGACCGATATATACAATCTCATTCCTTAAATGATCAATCTAATTCCAGAAAATGTAATGTGCATATCAGGGGAACTTTACTGTATGAAGGTTTACACCTCTACTTCAGCTACTCAGGGGCGTATTTTATGCATGTGTCAGAACACAACACTGTATTAACATCAGTTACACTTTGATTACTGATCTGTGTATGTAATGTTCCACTGCCTTTATACCGTCATTCCCTTTCATGTTTAGTATCCAAATGACCACAAAATTATTGGTTACTCATTTTTCAAACAATGGTGTAATTTATTTGAGCACGAAAGGCGCCATACTGTCTTAATACACCCTGGATAAAACTTCAAAGTCATCTAAAAGTTTGATAGCTAAACCACGCCCACAGACACCTGAAACAAAGGGAGTTTTTCCCTCCGAAATCTCAGGCCGAAGTATTGGCCATCTCCCCAAAGATAGGTGGAGTTCGCGACCGTTAAATTGTCACAAACACCACTAATCCGTTGTCAGACTTTCGGAACAGCTTGGAGACGACGCCATCTTCCTTCAAAGAAGTTCCAGCAAGCTTCACTTCCAAGAACGACAACTGCTCTGATCTTCAGGAGAACTTGGAAGAACGTCTGACCCCGCCCTAACTGACTCTTCAGAGTTTTCTCTGTTGCATCCGGACTCTTGTGTAGTAAGACAATGCAAGTAACCGTTTCCTTTACCAACCAGTTTAGATGCGTATTTTAAGTATGAACCTTGTATTGAGTCTTAAGGTGAATTTAAGTTTCCGGTGACTATTTCCCAGTTAGGGTGTACTTAATTTTGAAGTTTAAGCTTACCATTCCTTTCCTTCCTTTCTCTAATTTCTTCTTTCCAGTCTCTTCCTCCCTTTCCCCAGTTTAAATTTCTTTTGTGTTATTTTATTTTCGTCTTCGTTTTCCCTATTTCTTTTGTTTGTTTGTGTAGTTACTTTTATGTTGTGTTTGTCTCATTCATTAAGTGCCATAGTTTTGTGCCACAAGTGATTGTCTCTGTGTATCACTCACAAAACTTAAGGTACCTGCAACATCTGGTCTGAACTACATGCTCTATTAAGTTAATTTAATTTACATTACGGTATAAAGTAAAAGGGAAGTGAATCTTTCTCGGCCGGGAAGATACCGCCTTCATAGAATTAATAAAGGTTACACGGACTGTTCGCCGGACGAACAGACCAAATAAGTTAATTCCATTACCGTTAATTTCAACTTAGGTTAAAATATTTAGAGTCACTATAACACGTTATAATTACTCATAAATATTTACCTTGCTTCGCGAGCCAAAATCGCTACACCATGATGGTAAGCTGTTCTGAACCAAATACAGCAATATAGACCGAAAGCACGATACTACCACCATGTTTCAGGGATTCTATAATCCTTACATATCTTTGTGTATTTGTCTTGTATTCTTTTGTATTGTCTGTTTGCACTAGTGTGCACTAGTTTGCACATGTTGCACTTTATGTGGCTAGGACTTATGTCCTAGCCACATAAATAAATAATTATAAATAAATAATTTAATAAATAATTAAAATCATAATGTAGCTTTATGTCATTTGTTTTTGCACCATGGTCCTTGAGAAATGTTTCATTTCACTGTGTACTGTGTCAGCTATGTATGGTTGAAATGACAAACTTCCTTTTCAGTATTTTCCTTTCTCCAAAAATAACAGTTACACATGTATACATATATAACAATAACTACATCATAATATAAGCATTAACTTAATAAAAGGATCAATTGTATGCATGCTAATATTCATGTTCAAGTTGAATTCCTTTTTATTTTTATCTTACTAGCAGACACCTGAAGGCTATGCATTAAAATTAACTTATATAGTTATTCATGATTTATCCACCTTGATAAAAGCATGATGCTTCTAGACCGTCTTGCACTATGGGTATGGTTTACTTTTTTTGCACCAAACATATCTTTTGGATTTACAAAATTGTTATTCTTTTTAAACTTGTCTAATCGGATAACTCATTTTGCCACACGTCTGAGTGAATTACTTACTTGTATGTTTTTATAAGTGAAAGACGGGAAAAAATATGAGAGAATGCTGCCACAAACAGAATAATCAATTATTTTCAGATATTACTACAGCTCCTTTAATCATGCCTGGTAAGTCCATGTTATGCCCTTTCATAAATTTTGTAGGGACATCATATTCTTGATGATCTCACTATGTTGCTTCACTATGTTGCCCCACTTTTTTTTATGACTGGTGGTGTGGCTATGTTCAAAATGAACATAGCCACACCACCAGTCATAAAAAAAGGTCAGAACACTTTTTTAACTAGGTTATTGCCACTGCTTGTTCTTGTTCTGCAACAATGCTTAGGTTGGTGGACTTGTCAAAGTAACATCCACATGAATTCCAGGCCCCACAGTATCTCAGCAAAACATTTCCCAAAGCATCTTTAAATTTAAATTTAAATTACCTGACATTCCAATGTTCTGAGCCTAGCTTTCAGTTTATCATTCTCCTCTTGTAGTCTGGAGATTTCCTGGTAAACAAACCAGGAACCATAATCAACACAGACAATCAAATATGAATTTCAACAGCATACAGAAGCAATTTAATAAACATGAGTGTTAAATTAAATATAAGATTCTTGTTGTATTAAGGGGAGGAAAATCACTTTACCTTGTTGAGCAGTGCTGACACTCCTCCCTCATTTAATGGGGTTAACTTGAGTTTGCCAGTTTCTTGATTTACCTTAAAAAGAACACCCGAATGAAATATTGTGTATGTATAGTTTAAGTATGTGCCTAGTCTATCTAGAAGCACATTCTACTAATTGTCTTGCTTAAAATTGGGAGATAATTGTATTGTTCATATGAAATATTTTGTGCACCTCATTGTCATGTCATTATGACCTTCATTAGTCACTTCATTACTTATTTAACTTTCATTTCAAAGATAAATGGAAGCTTAATGACAATAATTCGGTTAATTACTAAATGTTATAAAATCATGAATTGTTAATACAAAAGTACTGTATATGATCTAATCGATCATTCCATCACCACATATTTTATATGGTGGAACTGTGAATATTGGGCTATCTCTGTTATGCTAATTCCAGCATACAGAACACTCGTTAGATTCTATAAACAAGTTCTATATCAGGTGAAAACCTGGCCAGCAGGAGCCAGCTCTGCTCTTTAGAATTGCTTTGAATTCATTGACTGAGCACGGAAGGACCAGACAACATTCCTGGCAGGGTGCACAGGGAATGTGTAGATCAGCTAGTAGATGTCTTCACTGACATCTTCAACATTTCCCTGAGCAGCGATGTTGTTCCTATGTGCCTCAAGACAACCTCTATCGTCCCTGTGACAAAGAAGTCTACAGTGTCCTGCCTCAATAATCATCATTCCACTTAGACCCATTGCAATGAAATGCTTTGAGAAGTTCGTCATGAGGCACATCAAGACCCAGTTACCGCCCTCTCTGGACCGCCTGCAGTTTGCATATTGTCCAAACCACTTTACGGACGATGCCATTGCCACGGCCCTTCATTTAGCCCTCACCCACCAGGACAATAAAGACCCTTACATACGAATGCTGTTCATAGACTTCTGTTGAAGAGAAGCTGAGCCTGCTAGGACTGAACGCCTAACTCTGCAACTGGATCCTGGACTTCCTGACTGGGAAAACAGTCAGTCAGGATCGAGAACAGCATCTCCCGCACCATTACAGGGCTGTGTGCTCAGCCCACTGCTGTTCACCTTGCTGACTCACGATTGTGTAGTAATGCACAGTTAGAACTATATCATTCAAGTTCGCAGATGACATGACCGTGGTGGGTCTCATCAGCAAGAACAAAGAGTAAGTATACACAGAAAATGTGAAACAGCTAACTTGCAGGTGTAGAGCCAACAACTGAATGTTGATAAAACAAAAGAGATGTATTTTGACTTTAGAAGACTTTAGAAGAGCACAGAGCTCTTCACATGATTTCTACAAAGGATTTGTCGATGTTCAGTGGAGAGAGACCAATCAATAGCACCAAATTTCCTGGTGTTCATCTAGCGGAGAACTTCACCTGTTCACTCAACACCAGCTCCATTATCAAGAAAGCCCAGCAGCATCTCTACTTCTTACAAAAGCTGAGGAAAGGCCCCCCCCCCCCCCAACCTGACTATGTTTTACAGAGGGACCATTGAGAGCATCCTGAGCAGCTGCAACACTGTCTGGTATGGATATTGCACCATCTCAAATCACAAGACATTTCAGCAGATAGTGAGGACAGCTAAGATGATCACTGGAGTATCTGTTCCATCTATCCTGAACATTTACGCCACATGCTGCATCTGCAAAGCCAACAGCATTGTGGATGACCCCACACACCCCGCACACAGACTCTTCACCAGCTATATATGGTTGAAATGACAAAAGTTTCTTGACTTGACGTGAGCTCACGAATTCCCTTTTTTCTTTAATTTTATTAAAGCAAACTACAAGCCTGTGAAAATAATTGTATAAAACAATCTTTTCTGGTAATGTTGGAGACTTTCTGTACAGAGCACATTGTTCTTTCTCTCTCACACACACACTCTCTCCCCCACACCCACACAAACATTCCTTCTCTATCTTACACATACACCCAGATGCCCCCTCCCCACCATAGTGGGACCCATTGCTTGGCACGTATCGCACTTGCAACACCGAAAGCAGTTGTAAGAAACATGATACTTTGGCTGGAAGGTTCCTACATTGAGATAACGGCCAAAGCTGCTTTTGTGGACACTAGCATTAAGCTCTACACACACATTACACCATCCTTCTTCTTGTACGACTATATATTCCTACTTTTCCTAATAAACTTTGAAACTTCTCTTTGAAAGATTGACGCGTGTGTGTTTCATTGAGACTTCCCCACGGCCTTGTGTAGAACAGAAATGCAGCAGAGGAAGGAGAGTCTGAATTTTTTATCCAGTGTTGGTTACTGTAACACCGTTACTTTTGACAGTAACTAATACTCTAACTTTTTTTAATAAAGTAACTCCGTTACCATTACTATATGATGCGTTACCATTAATTTTTTTAATGAATTAATTTTGGCTGAAGTGTAGCCTACAGCCTAACCTGTTTACAGCAGCGACGCATTGTAGGATTGGTGGATGCCAACCATTGTAAACACAAAGTGTGTGTTTCTGTTTATTCAAGTATGTGCGGCAATAATTCCGAAACACATGGGCTATAGCCCGCCCACACTGACAATTGATTGGTTGACTTACCGAAACAGGCCAATCAGGATTGGCCCCCTCCCTCTTTACCGTGCGCGCGCTACATGGTTTGGAGCACATCAAACATCACATACTTGAATACTTGTCTCTGTCGCGCATGCGCACTCTTGCTCACTCGCTCTAGATTCCGGGAGATTGTAACTAATTTGCGGGCATGAGGGAGCCGCTATCAATATGCGGGAGACTCCCAGAACATCCGGGATACTTGGGATGTCTGGCTTTCTGTTTGTATAAACCATAACGCATAAAAGGGCATTAATGGGAACATTAAAGAACGTTCTTTAAAAAAGTAACTAAAAAGTTACTTTTAACAGTAACATGTTACTTTTTGGTGTAAGTAATCAATAACGTAATTGAGTTGCATTTTGAACGAAGTAACTGTAACTAGTTAATATTTTTTTAGTAACTAGCACAACACTGTTGTTATCCTGCCCAGGCGACAGATGAAAGAGGGTTACCCTGTCCATGCGACAGATGAGAATTCCTTACAAACCCAAATTCAGAAAAAGTTGGGAAGTTATTTAAATATGAATAAAATGAAAACTAAATGACTTTCAAATCAAATGAGGCAATATTTTTTCACAATAGAATGTAGATAACAAATGTTTAAACTGAGAAATTTACACTTTTATCCAATAAATTTCAATTCTGAGGCCTGTTACGGGTCTCAAAAAAGTTGCCATGGGGGCAATAAATGGCTAAATAAGCAAGAAATTCTGAAACGATGCCTCTTCTGAAATGCCTCTGCTTGACAGCATGCTAGCCAATATTCAGTCTCTGGAGACCAAGCTGGAGGATCTCAGAGCCAGGGTCAAGTTCCCCTGCTTCACCAAGTCATGGCTGAACCAGTGGGGTCAGACCAATTTTTCCGCTTGGTCAGAACAATAGCATCAGGAAAGTCAATGAAATGTGAAAGGTGTGATGGTAAACAGTAGTAGGTGCAAAAGGACTAGCACTGTACCCCTCACATGTTCCTACAAACAAATCATTATTAGCGCCATTTATATTCCACCTCAGGTGGATACGAACACTGCCTTGTAAGACCTACATGAGACGCTCACTTTACACCAGACACATGACCGGGATGCTGCGCTCATGGGGGATTTTACTGCTATACCCAGTTTATGGGTGGCTACAAGGTGAGGTCACCAGGGTGAAGAAGGCCCAACAGAGTCTATACCATCTCAGACATTTGAAGGAATTCAGACTGCCCACAAACATACTTCTACACCTGCACCATTGAGCACACAACCTGCTTTGTGAGCAGCACCAAGCATAAAAGAGAGTGGTACGATCATCATGCATACTGAGCTCCATGCCAGAAGTCACAGGTATCATGTTAACTTGCTAACTATATGAAGTCTGAGAAGGCTATTTGAAACTATAAACTTAAAAGACACTAACCTTGATGTTTGATTTGAAATCAGTCTTCTCAAATGCTGCTACTTGTTCCAGTAATTCTCTGTGAGAGACAAAATGTGAGGGATTACAGGTGGGTCAAAATAGAAATAAAAGCTGAGTTTAAATAATGATATTTGACTTTAAAACATTAAGTACATATTGCATATAGAGCTATACATACAGTGTCTTACAGAAGTGAGTACACACCTAACATTTTTGTAAATATGTTATTATAACTTTTCATGTGACAACACTGAAGAAATGACACATCACTACAATGTAAAGTAGTGAGTGTACAGCTTGTATAACAGTGTAAATTAGCTGTCCCTTCAAAACAACTCAACACACAGCCATTAATGTCTAAACCGCTGGCCACAAAAGTGAGTACACCCCGAAGTGAAAGTGTCCAAAAAGGGCCCAATTAGCCACTTTCTCTCCATGGTGCCATGTGACTCGTTAGTGTTACAAGGTCTCAGGTTTGAATGTGGAGAAGGTGTGATCACTCTCACTAACATACTGGAAGTACAATATAATATTACATTTATGAGGCCAGGTACCGATGTTGGACAAGAAGACCTGGCTCACAATCTCCATTCCAAATGTGTTCGATGGGGTGGAGGTAAACCAGATAAGTGTGATACGTGTGTGTGTGTGTATATATATATATATCAAATCATATTCATGTGTTAGACTGGTCCTGTCAAACTCAGACCTAAATCCAACTGAGAATCTGTGGCGAGACTTGAAAATCGCTGTTCACAGATGCTCTCCATCCAATCTGACTGAGCTATTTTGCAAAGAACAATGGACAAAAATTTCACTCTCTAGATGTGCAAAGCTGGTGGAGACATACCCCAAAAGACTTTTAGCTGTTATTGCAGCGAAAGGTGGTTCTACAAAGTATTGACGCAGTAGGGCTGAATACAAATGCATGTCACACTTTTCAGATATTTATTTGTAAAAAATATTTGGACACCATTTATCATTTTCCTTCCACTTCACAATTATGTGCCACTTTGTGTTGGTCTATCATATAAAATCCTAAAAAAAATACATTTTTGTTTGTGGTTGTAACGTGTTAAAATGTGAAAATGTTCAGTATTAAAAAAGTTATTATATATATATATATATATATATATATATATATATATATATATATATATATATATATATATATATATATATATATATATATAATGTGACTGTACTTGGGTATTTTAATACTAGTAGTAATAAAAATTGGAAAAAACTAAAAAAAAGAATATAGTCTATAACAAGTTACTTAAAGATATCTTTATGATACACAATATTTAGTTTTGCAAAGTGCAGAATCAGCATTCTATCAAAGTTATTAACAATTATGTACCTGCTCTCCAGCTCTGAGATATCAGTCTGCAGTTTCAGGTAGAATTTCTCAGCCTGGGAAAGGAGCTGGCGAAGGAGTAAGACATTGGTGTGGGCAGTGTTGATGAGCTCCATCTCCACCTCTCCATGCACCACCACCTGCAACCCATCCAGCATATCCGACACTTCATCCACCGTGAATGTCTCCTCAACCAGTCTAGAGGAAGCGGGTGAGAGAATTTTATTGATATCATTGGCATTTGAGATAATAAGAGAGGATGGGAGAGGTGATGTCAGAGGGCAAAAATGTAAAGAGTGGGTGAGTAAAGTAAATTAAGAACAAAGTGAGACTGAATGAAACAAATAAGGAAGATATATATATATATGGAAGGGTACCAACAATTTTGTCCACGTGTCTATATATACGGGTAGTTGACGTGACATGGCATTTTCACTGTCACAGAAGATAAAACATAATTTATTTCACATTTCCATAATTTAGAGTACTGTAAATGGTTAAACATTTTCTTGTTTTATATGAATTTGTTGTTTTAATACCCAAGTGATTGTTAGTTTTTTTAGAACTTTGAGCCAAATCTCAAAATTGTCCTATGGTGTGACGGTAGACAACATTATTTCATAAATATTACATTTTATAAATAAAGAAAATAATGTTTAAAACTCTTAATGAACACTCCTGGCATAATTGTGCAAGTGTCTATTTCACTAACTGGCCATCACTTTTCATATAGATACATTTCTAAAAGTGTATGAATTTCATAAAATTTGTCACAGAAAAAAATGTCCTTTGGTGTTATGCAAAAACCTAATTTTAATTCGGGCATTATCATGGACAACTACATTTAATTGAAAGACCCCACTCAAGGTCATGTGACTGAAGACCCCTATGAAGGCCATGAGAAGTGCACATGGTAAGTATTTCTCGCAGAATTGTTTAAATATTTAACTATGTTTTAAGACCACCGAAGTTGTTAAGTTTTTTTGTCCTTTGGTGTGACACAAAAAAAAGTTTTATTGACATTCGTAGGGAAAAGTTTGTCAACTTCATCTATTCATGGTGAAAATGATTCTAATTAGTACTTTCATGTAAAATAAATATCACTTTAAGAAAATAATGTTTTAATAATGTGAACAATTCTGTCTCAAGTATTTATTTTATGTTATTTAATATAATTTCTTAGTACTTTTTAAATGTTACACCATAGGACACGTTTACAGTATTGTTGAGTGAAAAAGTGAAAAAAAAGTGAAGTCATTGACACAATGAGTGACCAGTACTATTTTCTGAAACTGCAGTTTTCATACTCCACAAATATATGTATTTTTTCTTAAAAAGTTATGCTTTCCAAAAAAAGTACTTTTTCTTGGTCATTTGTCAACTACCCATATATATATATGACACGTGGACAAAATTGTTGGTACCCTTCGGTCAATGAAAGAAAAACTCACAATGGTCACAGAAAAAACTTTAATCTGACAAAAGTAATAATAAATAAAAATTCTATGAATGTTAACCAATGAAATTCAGACATTGCTTTTCAACCATGCTTCGACGGAATTATTTAAAAAAAATAAAACTCATGGAACAGGCCTAGACAAAAATGATGGTACCCCTAGAAAAGACTGAAAATAATGTGACCAAAGGGACATGTTAATTCAAGCTGTGTCCACTAATAAGCATCACAGGTGTCTACAATCTTGTAATCAGGTTGCAATCAATTTAAAGCAGGTTCACACTGAGCACATGTGACAGATGTGACAGAGTCTGGAGACATCGTGGAGAATGTTCTGCTGCCTGCAACATCCTACAGCATGACCGGTTTGGCAGTGGGTAAGTAATGGTGGCAGTTCTTTGGAGGGCCGCATAGCCTGACTGCCATTAGGGACCGAGATGAGATCCTCAGACCCCTTGCGAGACCATATGGCGGTGCGGTTGGCCCTGGGTTCCTCCAAATGCAAGACAATGCTAGACCTCATGTGGCTGGTGTGTGTCAGCAGTTCCTGCAAGACGAAGGCATTGATGCTATGGACTGGCCCGCCCGTTCCCCAGACCTGAATCCAATTAACACACCTGGGACATCATGTCTCGCTCCATCCACCAATGCCACGTTGCACCACAGACTGTCCAAGAGTTGGCGGATGCTTTAGTCCAGGTCTGGGAGGAGATCCTCAGGAGACCATCCGCCATCTCATCAGGAGCATGCTCAGGCGTTGTAGGGAGGTCATACAGGCACGTGGAGGCCACACACACTACTGAGCCTCATTTTGATTTCATTGATTTTCATTGATAATTTTTGTGTGATTTTGTTGTCAGCACATTCAATTATATAAAGAACAAAGTATTTAATAAGACTTTCATTCATTCAGATCTAGGACGTGTTGCTTAAGTGTTCCCTTTATTTTTCTGAGCAGTGTGTGTATATATACATACAGTATATATACACCTCACATATTTCATATTGGAGACTCTCTCTCTCTACATACATACACACACACACACATATATACACCCTTATTTATTTATTTATATATATATATATATATATATAGTGTGTATGGATAGATAGATAGATAGATAGATAGATAGATAGATAGATAGATAGATAGATAGATAATAAACTTGGTTTATGTAATATGATGTGGCCTCTCACCTGCTGTCTTTGAGTTCCTGAAAACATGAGTCAATGGTCTTGAGTCGCTGTAGCCTCTTGGAGCGAGCAAATCGCATATAGTTTATGACCTCTTTCTGGTGATGTTCACTGAACCCAAAATCAGCCTGCAATATTGGAAAACAAAAAGACTAGTACATAATAATGAAAATGCCTACACTGAGCACCCAATTTATTAGGCACTCCATCCATCTATGGGGTGTCCCAAATGTCTCTATGCACAAGGGAAATTAACACTTTTTTCCAAAATATTTCATGTATTAGTTTATATTATATAGGTAATCTATAAGAACGAGAAAAGAGAAACAGAGTTGGTTGCAACTACTCCATGTGTGTTTTGCCAAACATCTTTCACATGATTGATATTTGTAAATAAAGATACATTTTATAAAAAGTGTTCATTTCACCTACAATTGGGACACCCTGTAAGTACACAAACTAATCATGAGACAAGGCATTATGATAATGCTGTTATGCACTTTTTCAGTTTTTGATTTCTAATAAATTTGAAAAAACTTGTTTGTCATTATTGATTTTTGCGTTTAGACTGATAAGCAAAGAAATCAATTTAATCCAGATCAAACCTATAAAACAATGAATTGTGCAAAGCATGAAGTGGTCAAAATTCTTTTTAAAACCCATGTTTTAAATCTAATAATTAACTTGTGTGATACATCAATCATTACAGCATTTGGTCTTCCAAATGGATTAAATTTCATTGTCCATATACATATTCTATTAAGTCTGATTCCTTGCATGTGTGTGTACTGTACTTGTTACTAAGAAACAAACCAGACAGCTTAATAAATACTAAAGTGATGAAATAACGGCGAGCCCAGGAGAAAAGGCCTACTCAAAATCATGGAAAACATATTCTGGCATTTGCAGCCAATCCATGAACAACCCAAACAAGTACTAAAATGAATGCCATCACACACGATGTAATGTTTATTAGTTAACTACAGAACAGGATTTATAGTTTGCTGGAGTTGCTACGATAACATACCAGTTTATTCTATTTTAGCCCGTAAACTATCATTAGCCTAGCACTTCTAAGCTAGGTACTTACCATGGCACTAAGACGTAAATGCGACTTTATGCAGGAAAATACGTCAGAGTGATAGCATATGGAACAATAAGGCGCTGAACCGTGAATTCTAGTAAATTATTTTCGTCTGGTATATTAGTAAATGCGAGTTTGCTACGTTATCTATCTTGCCTTTCTTCAGCAGACTATTTAAGTTGCTACTGGCAACGGAATAGCGTCACTGCTCTACTACCACACAGACGGCAGAGGACAGTGAAGCAAAAGCTGTAGAAGAGAGCACTGAAGAAGTACGCGAAGAAGTGATAAAGGGCCAATAGAATTCTTTTCCGGTTCATATAGCGTGCCGCAGGAAACTAGTACTAAAGTACTAAACCCTGAAAAAAAAACACTATTTACGAAGAGATATTATAAATAATAATATATATTAAGGGCCTTTAGGTTTTAAATTTTACAGAACTTAATAATTTTAAGGTTAAATGAATAAATGATTATATCGATAAAGGTAGTGTATGGCACATTTCCACCAATTTTATATTTAATTCTTTAGGAGGCATTCATTCTTTCTTGAAAAGTGATATTTTTAATAAACTTGCTAACTTCCATAAACAGGCCCTGCTGGCTTAGAAATTATTCAATAAGCACAATTTTTCACCACATCTGTATTTTATATGGCTTATTAAAGGAACCTGTATAAAAGTCTTTAATCAGTTATGGTATGACAATGTAATACTCAATGTTAGTCAACTAAGTAATGAGCAGGGTTTACTTTTATCATACTAAGAATAAATACATAAATAAAGAAATATTCTCTTGAGACCAAAAGACTCATCACTGAGGTAACCCCAAGTCAAATTGTTTCATTGCTAGCCCAACAAACTATCCCTTGTAGTAATATTTTGAAAGATATATGCAATAATGTCTATATTAGAAATGCAAGAAAGAAATTATGTGCCCATGTGAACATTGTGTGAACATGTGTTCAACCATGTTTTGGTCATATAAATCTGAAGAAAACATTAAGTGTAAAAGAAGTATGGTTAATAACATAAGTTCTTTTTTTTTAATTGTCCTTAAATATTACACATAATTTACCCTGTTAAGGAATTATTTGAATGTTTCAGATAGGCTCTAGAGCACTCTTGTGAATTTTGTGGAGTTCTCAATCTGTGACCTCTTTTGGAAGTTTTGAAGAGAAAATAGTACACTGGTAGGCAAGGGCAAGAGTAAAAATGTTCACAATTTATTTGTGCTGTTGTGCAACAGAACCCTACGATTATTGTGTAGCATGAGAGAGAAAGGGCTCCAGGCACTTATTACCCTGGGACAATATACAAAATTTTACTAATTATTAATCAGTAGCAAAGTTTTAAGGTTGATTTACACATCTACATAACAGTATAGTTAATCAACCAACTGTAGTCAGTAAATCGAACACAACACCCTTCTAAAATAAATACATTTTATACACTTTAGATCTAAAAAAAAATACAAGTACATCTTGGCAAAATGTCATCCTGAAAGAACAATTCCAAAATAAACAAATAAGTTTCATCAGCGGCATCACAGAAAGAGCAACTGTAGTTGTTTTTTTTTGTTGTTGTTGTTTTTTTTACAAAGTCGTTTTATTGCAAACAAACATGTCAAATAATAATACAGAATCCCATTTTGGTTTTACATAAAAAAGTAAAGTAAAAGAATTAAACAACAACAACAACAATAATAATAATAATAATAATAATAACAATAATAGAAAGGAAGTAGAAAGAAAAAGAAAAAACAAACAACTCCAAAAACAACAAACAAACAAAAAATTTTATTGCAGCTGGCGATGGGTTCTGGCTGGAGGAGTCGGGGACGGAGGAGGGTGTTGGATCGCAGCAGCAGCGTAGGAGCGGCTCGAAGGCGAGGATTTAAAGGAGGGGAAATTAAGGAAGTCGTGCCGGATTGGCGCACCTCGTAGACAGCTGATTAGCAGCTGATGCAGCTTACTACGTGGCTTGCCTGAACTAACGCGATGCTTGATTTTTGTCTAGACCACTTTGTAAAGGAAGGTTATTTTCCCACGCCCCTGTTCGTGCGCCTGCATGGACGGGGTGGGGAGGCAGCACTGGTGAATGAATAGACCCCCAAAACAAACCATATGCCAGAGGGGACCCCCCAACATAACTGATGTGTGGCACCATGGTCCGCGAAACGCGATCAGGGGCATCTCGATGCAGATGCGTTGTATGTGGCTGAGTTGGAGTTAGGCGTGGGTCGTGGGGGGTGGGACTAGACGGCGGAGTCGTCACCCTGGGCTGGCTCAGCCGCGGAGTCCCTGCCGCACGATATGACAATGCAAGATGTATATCCACTAAGCCATAGTGGAGGCAGCAGGGGAAGCCTCACTCAGGGCGTGTTGCGAGGAGCGGTTGCCGAAGCGGATTGTGAGAGGGACTGATGCATCCCTGTCACAGCAGGGACGACGGCGGTGTATAACCACCAGCTAGTGCGGACACGCCCTATATATACTCTGTGCTGGGAGCTGATATGCATAGCGGAGGCGTGAAGCGAAGCGAAGAGAGAGAAAGAGAAGGGAACAGAACATTAGGATGACGGATGTAATCAGAGGAAGTCCATGGCTTTTTGAGCATTTAAGAAGTCCTTAGTTCCCAGACGGATGTAGCGTTCGTATACCGCGGAGGACCATTGTCCCAGACTTTTTTAAGGTGGGAGTCGTGGTGACCGAGGCTGCTGTTGTTCCGGCTCCGATGCGGAAAGAGTGGGGTGTGTAGAGCTCCGGTGAGAGGCCGCAGGATTGGCAGGCCGTGTGTAGATGTCCGGCGAACCAGGATCTCGACATGGCTTCACTCTCCTCAGTTAAGAACAGCAGTTCGCCAGGACGTGCATGAGGGCAAAGACCCACATACCGGGACATGGAAAAGAAGGGGCAGTACCAATACCTTTAGAATCTTTGTCAGACTTTGAGTGCATTAGAAAAATGGAAAAATAATGTTCATTTCATTCAATTCACCCACCTTAAGGAAAACGTAAAAAGCACACAAACACCGCTTCCAGGAGAAGATCCTGATAAGGGCTAAAGCACCCCGGTCTCAGTTTAGTAACCAGTTTTGACGAGAGGGAGGGTGAGAGGAAGTCGCTTGTCGCGCCTTTTGGTGTCCCTTTCCTGATGCCGTCGAGGGGCAGGCGGATAGGTGGATGCCCCAGCAGACTGCAGACGGACGGGTCAAAGCATCTTAGGTGGAATGGATGCCTGTGACTCGGCTTTTAATGGAGGAGGGTTGCATTTTTTGAGCTTGAAGACAATGTATGATATAAGCGCTCACGATTGCGATGTTAACGGGCAAAATTGGGGCTGAAAAGACAGCGCTAAAGCTGGCAAAGTCATAGGCCTTTAATGTGGATTGGCTATACTTGATCTCATGTACTGCAAAGCTGCGGGAAGGTAGGATTGCAGAGTGGAGCTTAGTCGAGGATGGTCAGGGCAAATGCTGGGCAAGGCAGGCCTGAAAGAGACATCTGGGCTTTTTTTTTATAGTGCAGCAGGGGAAGCATCACCCTGAGCTGAGCGGATGGCGGCATATTTGCAACAAACATGTTGTATATCCACTCAGATGTAGTGCAGCAGGGGAAGCATCACCCTGAGCTGAGCGGATGGTGGCACATTTGCAACAAGCATGTTGTATATCCACTCAGCTGTAGTGCAGCAGGGGAAGCATCATCCTGAGCTGAGCGGATGGTGGAATATTTGCAACAACTGTGTATATCCACTCACATGTAGTGCAGCAGGGGAAGCATCACCCTGAGCTGAGCGGATGGTGGCATATTTGCAACAAGCATGTTGTATATCCACTCAGCTGTAGTGCAGCAGGGGAAGCATCACCCTGAGCTGAGCGGATGGCGGCATATTTGCAACAAGCATGTTGTATATCCACTCAGATGTAGTGCAGCAGGGGAAGCTTCACCCTGAGCTGAGCGGATGGTGGCACATTTGCAACAAGCATGTTGTATATCCACTCAGCTGTAGTGCAGCAGGAGAAGTATCATCCTGAGCTGAGCAGATGGTGGAATATTTGCAACAACTATGTGTATATCCAGTGCAGCAGGGGAAGCATCACCCTGATCTGAGAGGAAGGTGGCATATTTGAGATTCTCGCTGATGTTAACATAGAGAACTTAAAAGCTGCTCACTCGCTTCGCAGGTGTCTTGTTGATGGTGGTGGGTTTGTGTTCTCTGCTCTGTCTCCTGAAGCTCCTTTTGGTGCCCTTTTTTTAAAAAAAAAAATTTTTATTTAGGGCATCTGCGATGTCGGCTTAGCCCATCCATGCCACTTTTCGACTGTTTTTAATGACTGGGTAGCATATCAGCCGAAGCATGAAAATGTGAAAATTGGGGAGAGGAATGAGGTAACCTAGCATGACATAGCCTAACATGACATAACATGACATAGCCTAACATGACATAGCATGATGTAACAGAACAGCTGAACATAACGTAGCAAGGCATAGCATAACATGACATAACATAGCGCCTAGCAAGGCATAGCATAATGTAACATAATGGCCTAGCGAGGCATAGCATAACGTAACGTAACTTAGCCTAGCAAGGCAAGCGTAACATAACAGCCTAGCGAGGCATAGCGTGACGTAACATAACATGGCCTAGCAAGGCATGGCATAAAGTAGCATAACATAGCCTAACACGATGTAACGTGACATATCCTAGCAAGGTGTGGCATAACCTAGCGTGACATAGCCTAGCAAGGCATAGCGTTACCTGGCATAACATAACAGGACATGGCGTAGCATAGCATAACCATGCAAGCAAGGCATATTGAGGAATAGCATTACCTAGCATAACGTAACATAGCATGGCAAGCATTGCAAGGCATGACCCATCGTGACATGCATGGCAAAACATAGCATAACATGGCATAGCATAACATAGCATGATGTAGCTTAGCACCACGAGGCATACCATAGCCTAGCATGACGTAGCATGCCTAGTATAACATAGCGTAGCCTAGCATGACATAGCGTGGCATAACATAGCATAACATAAAGTGACATAACCTAGCATGCGTAACATAGCGTAGCATGCAAAGCATAGCATAACAGACTGTTCAAAACGCCAGCCCTAGGGTCGCTTCCGGCTCAACAAATGTGCCATTAAATACAAACACGCCCGCCGTATCGATTAACCGTAACTTTCATATAACTTGGCATATTCAAACTTTCCTTTCAGCTCAGGTATACCAGTAGTAATCACGACCACTTATAGTTCCATATCGTGAACACGAAAGGAGAAACGTCGTTTAAATCGCAGCAGCAGCGATGCGTAGGAGTGGCTCGAAGGCGAGGATTTAAAGGAGGGGAAATTAAGGAAGTCATGCCGGATTGGCGCGCCTCATAGACAGCTGATTAGCAGCTGATGCAGCTTACTACATGGCTTGCCTGAACTAACGAGATGCTTGATAAATGCACCCTCTGAATGACCTTAAACTGGATAAGTGCGGGACTTTTCCCACTGTTGGAGAGGTGGAGTTGAAGGAAAGCCAGGAACATTTTCGGATGAAAGGCCTTGGCGGGTAGGCCATACAATGACGATAAATTAGCAAAACTGTTTTAAAAAATCCTGTATATGTCAAGAACACAGTGTATACCTTTGCTATGCCACATTGAGAAAAAGAATCAGATTTTAAAGGGTTAAATACAACAGAATTTTTAACATGCAAAGAAGTTTTAATTGTATATAAGAGCAGATATAGAGGATGAGGAAGAACATGACTGGGCTTCTAACTTACACCATGCTAAATGAGGTGACTCAACCCAGCACCATATCTCATGAATGTGAGCTGCCCAGTAATAACACTGAAAATTTGGTAGTGCCAGACCACCGCTAGACTTACTTCTCTGGAGTAATGATTTATGCACCCTGGGAGATGATGCCCCAGACCAAACGTAAGCATTAATCATAATGAGTCAAAGAAGTGCTTAGGTAAGAACAATGGGATTGTTGTAAATAAAAAAAGAAATTTAGGCAGAACATTAATTTTTATAGCATTAAACTACCCAATCAGAGACAAAGGCAGACTATTCCATCTATAAAGGTCAGACTTCATTTTAGTTATAAGTTGAGTCAAGTTTGCAGAAAAAGGATCAGAGAATTTACATGTCACATTAATACCAAGGTAACTGAATCCAGTTCAACTGATTTTTAAGAGCATGTCTAGGGGTCTCATTTATAAAACTGTGCGTAGGATCCCTACTAAATGTGTACGTGCGCCCAAAAGGCAAAAATGGCGTACGGCAAAAAATATTCCGATTTATAAAATCGTGGGTATGCACACCTGTAAGCAATGTTCCCGCAGATGTGCGTACGTGAACCAGCCTTTTCAATATTGTTAAATATAAGCAAATTCATTTTCAGATGGTGCCCTTATGAGTGTATTCATGACTGTATTTGCAGACTTTTTCACATTTTATGATATATGTACATTAAGGAAAATATTTCGCTTTTACACTGTGTTCTGCAGTTCTCTAATAAAAGGGTATTTCATGCTATTCTGTATCACATGTAGTCACGCCAACTCCTCCTGCGCTCCCATTGTGGACAATGTGACTAAGGCAGCGCTGATTATTATTATTATTATTATTATTATTATTATTATTAATACATTTTTAATTACGTTTGGATTTTACTAGATGTATATAGTCTAAAACAAATGGCACAAATAACACTGTTGGATTTAATCTTCATGATAATGTGGATGTAACGTATGAAATGGAGTGAAAATTAAATGTCATTAATTCTTATAATCTACGATGGGTTGGCATTCCGTCCAGGGTGTATCCTGCCTTGATCCCCGATGAGTTGTAAGTGGTAGAAAATGAATGAATGAATAATTCTTATAATCATTCAATTTTATTTTCTACAATCTAACTTCAGTTCACGACCTCACCATCTGTGTCGCCAATTCTCTGTCTCCAGAATGTGTGTACGCACGGCTCAAAGTTTGCTTATAGGCGCGCACATTCTCCTGTCAAGTTTGTTTTTTATAGATCACAACCTTTGCATGGGAACTGGCATACGTACGTTTCTAGCCGCGTTTTGTGCGTACGCACGCTTTATAAATGAGACCCCTGATGCTTAAGTTGCAAAGCAGTTGTGTTGATTTGATAACATTCACTCTTCTGAAAATTTTATTTATATCCAGAAAAGGAGCTGAATGTATCAAGAGTGGACAAGATACCAGGCAGACGATAGTCTGTGTTCGGTCCCAATGACGCCTTAAAATAAAGTAGAGGATCGTAATAAAATTGCCAATGGTTCAGTGTCAAAGGCAAATAAAGATAGAGGGCAGCCCCCGAGGTGTCCCACGTTCAAATGGAAAATACTCTAAGAGCACATTGTTTGTTTGAATGCTGGCTTGAGGTAATGTATAAAGTAATTTTACCGAACTAATAAATTTATTACCAAAACCATTTTTTTAATACAGCAAATAAATACTCTCACTCTAGCATATCAAATGCTTTTTCAGCATCCATTGAAATCACAATCTCAGGTACCTTCTCAGAATGTACTGTCTGAATAATATTTAAAAGAGTACAAATATAAAAAAATAAATGACGTCCCTTGATAAAACTGTTTTGCTCCTTGGAAATAATGCTGGGCAACATGCTCTCTAGGTGCATCAGCATTTAACAAAGATAGGGGCCTATAGGAACCACATAAAGTTGGATCTTTGTCACTCTTCAAAATAAGAGCTATCGAATCTTGGGTCAAAGTAGTTCGAAGCAAAGCATTTTTCCATGGATTCATTAAACATCAACAAAATTAGAAATTAGGGGTGGAGCCAAACCCGAATACGGTATTTGGAAAGGCACAAATAGCGTGTTTTTAACTAATACTTATTTAGCACAAATACTTTTAAGAAAATTGTATTCGAGAACAAGAAAAACTTTATATCAAAACGCTGCGTTTTCTCAAGAGACCGCAGTGCATGCCCGCATGAGTGACTGAGTGAGTGACATTCAGGACTCAGGGGTGGGGGGGAAAAGAGGTGACTGACACAGGCTGCTCACACAGCAACTGTAATGAGTCTGTCTGTGTTTTCCTTGTTTCTGTCTGCTGTCATTCCCTGCTGTTAATTGTTGGCCCCGCCCACTTATTTGTTACCATGGACACTAATTGTACTCAATCTTTCCTCCAGGTGTGTTGTCTTTGTGTCTGATTGTCTCTGCTTTGTCATTGGTTCCTGTCACCTATATATTCTCTGTTTGTTCACTTCCCTGGTGCTAGTCGTTTCAGTGTTCCTGTTTCCTGTCTGTGTTCGGTCTTGTTTTACCTGCCTGTCTGTGTACCTGTTTTCTTGTCTTTTGTCATTAAATATCTTTACTGCATTTGGATCCTCATTCGCCTTTGTCCCGCCGTGACAGAACGACTAGCCACAAATGGATCCAGCAGAAATCTTGCTTTGCCTATGTCAGGAGGATTCCCCAGTCGAGGAATATACTGAAGTATTCGTGGACCTGTGTAACCAGGTCAACTTTGGAGAGAAGGCTCTAAAGGACATCTTCAGGCATGGACTAGAGAACAACCTGCGCTACCTAATGCCGACTAGCCGAGAGATAGGATCGTTGTCAGATTTCGTCAACTTCGAGTTGCTCCTGGGAAGGTCCTCGGTAACCATGGGCAGTGGAGAGACGGAAGCCGGCCTTAAATAATTTTTTTTGGGGGGGCAGCAAGCATCGGGGTCCGTCCCGCCCAGTCCTGTGCACACCTGTGACCGGGCCCGTTCACATGGCTACCGTACCGGCAAGCTCGTCTGAGGCCCGTGCGAACCGGCTGGTCTCCAAACTGGCAGATACCCCGATGAGGTCGGCTCGGGCGGCCGGCATCCCTAAGCCGTCAGCCTCACCAGCCAAACCAACCGGGTCGTCGGAACCAGATGAACCGACTGGATCGTCGGAACCAACCAAACCAGCCGGGTCGCTGGAACCAGCCGAACGAACCAGCCGGTTCGACGGAACCTGCCGGGCCGAACAGGTCGCCGGAAACCAAGCGAATCAGCTGGGTCGCCGGAACCAGCCAGGTCGCCCAAACCAGCTGGGTCAACGGAACCAGATGGGCCAACCGGGTCGATGGAACCAGCCGACCCGACCGGCTCGTCGGAACCAGATTGGACAACCGGGTCGCCGGAACCAGGCGGACCGACTGGGCCGCCAGAACCAGCCGGGTCGCCAGAACCAGCCGGACCGACCATGTCGCCGGAACTAACTGGGTCGCCGGAACCAGCCAGGTTGTCGGAACCAGATGGACCAGCCGGGTCGACGGAACCAGTCGGGTCGACGAAACCAGCCGAACCGACCGGATCGATGGAACCAACCGGACAGACCGGGTCGACGGAACCAGCTGGGTCGACGGAACCAGCCGAACCATCCGGGTCAACTGAAATAACTGAGTCAGAGAACGCAGTTCCAGTCAACATGGTTACACCCAAGCTCCCTGAACTCTCTGCCTGGCCTGAACCAACCAATTTTCCTGTTTTATCTGTCCTGTGTTTCGTTTCGCTGGATTTGCCATCCCCTCTACCTCCTGTCCATGTTTACAGGCTCAGAGCACCCCCAGCACCACCATGGGTTGCAATCACGGCCAGCTCACTGAGCGCATTGGCAGCCCTGCCCTGGTCTCCAGTCCTGCTGTGGTCTATGTCTCCACCTGCAGCCCCGCCCTGGCCTCCTGCTCTACCGGCTCTGCCCCGGCCACCTGCTCTTCATGGCTGTGCCCTGACCTCCTGTTCTGCCGGCACCACGCTGGCCTCCTGCTCTGCCGGCGCCGCCCTGGCTACACTACTACACGAACTCGACCCGCCATCCCACCCTGGTTGCGCCCTCGCTCCACCCTCCTGGACTGGTTTCTGCGGACTTGGGAGTGTCTGGAAACCGCTCGTGGGGAGGGGGGGGGTGTTTTCCTTGTTTCTGTCTGCTGTCATTCCCTGCTGTTAATTGTTGGCCCCGCCCACTTATTTGTTACCATGGACACTAAATCTTTCCTCCAGGTGTGTTGTCTTTGTGTCTGATTGTTTCTGCTTTGTCATTGGTTCCTGTCACCTATATATTCTCTGTTTGTTCACTTCCCTGGTGCTAGTCGTTTCAATGTTCCTGTTTCCTGTCAGCTCTGTGTTCGGTCTTGTTTTGCCTGCCTGTCTGTGTACCCGTTTTCTTGTCTTTTGTCATTAAATATCTTTACTGCATTTGGATCCTCATTCGCCTTTGTCCCACCGTGACAGCAACAGAGATGGCTCGGCTGAGCAAAAAAAATACTGCACTGCATCACTATTTTTGTTGAATAGATTTTTGTACCTTAACTGGGTTCCGGAGGCAGTTTATAACTTTCAGGAAGCGGAGTTTGATTGGGAGATTATTTCATTATGCTGCATTATTGACGTCTGTATTCGGGTGCTCTTATGTTCGCTCTGTTTACGTAGCTCTGTTAGCTCGGTAATTTAGACAACAGGCTGTTGACAGAGTAACGTAACGTTCGGATAAAAAGGATAAACAATGCTTGTGTAGTTGTGTCGAATTGTATGCACTTGTGGGAGTTATATGGTACGTTTAAGTTACTCTGTCTTTTGCAGACAGCAAGATGTAGGCTATAGGCTACATCTTGAAAAGAAAAGAGTGTGGCTGCTGCTGAGCCATCTCTTGGTCCTCCACCAGCCAAAAAAATCTTGCTCAAGTTCTGTGTGGAAGCATTTATCTTCTTCCAAGTGAAATATGGTTAAGTTATGGTTAACATAAAACATAAAAAAAAATAAAAACATAAAAAATAAATAAATAAAAAGAATTAAAAACATAAAACATAAAAAACCTTTGTGTCTTTTTTTGGCAGACAGTTGACAATAGCATTGCTGTATCTTTTAGTATTAAATAGAATACAACTTTTTTCTGCCAGATCTCCCAGTCAGGGGTTGATAAAGTTTAGTTCTTGGAATTCTGTGCATTAGAAAGAAGTTCTTTCAGAAGAACAGTTCTTTGAAGTGTTATTTGTTTTTATTCTGTCTGTTCAGCATCCTCTAACAAGGACAGGTGGTGGTGGGGTTCATAATGTTCACAATGGTATTTTGTTAGTTGTTGGTTTGTTAGTTGTTGGCTGTTATGTTATTTTCTTTTCAATGACGTTCCTTGTTACATGTTCAAAAACATCAACCAATATTGCATATCCATAATTATTATAATGAATATAATTAAAGAATACTTACACTATAATGTACATTAGAAGTGTAATGCAAAAAAACTGAATTTTTACACCTATTTTGAATTTTACTCAAATACAAATACAAATAATTTTACCCCCTCAACAAATACAAAAACGGACACAAATACCGGCTGCTTTGCACGCCCCTATTAGAAATGCAAATTTATCAACAAATTTCTTGAAAAATTCAATAGGATACCGATCAGGTCCCGGGGTTTTATTGGACTGCATCACAGAAATTGAGAATTTTATTCCTTCACGGGACAGTGGGGCATCTAGTTTTTGTACCTGGTCAGGTTTTCAAGGTTGTCCAGAAACTGATTCATAATAGTAGTATCGGACGTAAATTCAGATTTATACATAAATAAGGCATAAAACGATTTGAACGTAGCATTAGTTTCTACCGGGTCTGTAACATGATTAACATGATGTAACATGATTATTAATTTTAGGTATCAAATGTGAGGCAGATTGACGTTTCAATTGGTGAGCCAATAGTTGATTCGCTTTATCCCCATGTTCATAGTAGGTGCCACGTGTCTGCAATAACAATCACTCTACGTTCTTAGTGGAGATGAGATAAAATTCTGTCTTACGGTTAAGACATTTCTTAAAAAGTTCCTCGGAGGGATTGGATGCAGACTCTTGGTCAAGGATACAAATAGCAGAAGTGAGTTCTGTAAGCCTGGCTTTATGATTTTTATTATAAAGAGAAGAGTATAAAATAATCTTCCCCATAAGGAAAGCCTTCAGTGACTCACAAAGTAAAGATGATGTAAATTCGCTCTGATTAAAAATAAGTAACTCATCAATAGAATTAGATGGAAATTTGTTATTTTCCAACAACAGAGAATTAAATCTCCTGTGGGGGAGGGGGGGATAGATATCTGTTTGGACAGTTGAATTTCCAGAAATAGTTGTGCATGATCTGATATTAAAATACTTGGGTAATCAACGGCAGCAACAGGCCATAACAAGCTGTTATCTATGAAGAAATAGGTGCATAGAATTAAATGAATTTAACACATGAACACATGAATAGTAACAAATGGCCAGGACCCTATCGCCCCAACACACACACACAGACCATGAACATATACACACACACCCCAAGAGAAAAAAGGGATAGAAGAAAAAAGAAGTCTCCAAAAGGGAGACAACTATAGAAAAACAAGAGAAAAAACATTTATGCCATGGAATTGTGACATCAACTCGGAGAATAGCCTGAGATTAACCTGAAGTAGAGAGATAGATTATTCCCACACGTAACAGTAGGCACTTCCATTAATGGTATACTCCATTTTTCCATTTTATCACAGGAAGAGTAACAAAAGACACCCTGATATTATGGTACTACAAAACAAAAGATTATCACATTTGTTTTATTTTACCCTTCGTTAACACTGGGCAAAAACACTACCCAATCATTTTTATATACTTTTTGGCCTCTTTTGCAGAAACAAAGTCTTTTTCCACACCCTTATGAAGACATGCCGGAAAGAAAAGGCCATAACGCGCAATTGTCTCCTGACATCAATAAAGGCCGCTTGAGCCTGGGCCACCTTGGCAGTGTGGTTCGGGGAAAATGGACATCTGACAGCATCCTGTCAACTCCCTCTTGCAGAAAACTCTCTTGTAGAACATTCTCACAGTCACTTTTGGGTAAAGCCGTTCTCACAGCCGTTGGGTGAAGACGAAGCCATAGTGAGAGAATAATTGCATAAAACAATCTTTTCTGATAATGTTGCAGACTTTCTGTACAGAGCACATTGTTCTCTCTCACACACACACTCCCCAACACACACACACACATTCCTTCGCTTTCTTACACACACACAGATACCTTGACCTTAGTTTAACCCCCTCCGCACATAGTGGGACCAACACAAAAGTGCCGCGTTGCCTTGGGCTGCGCAGAATCCTTGTCAATGTGTTGTCATCCCCCGGTGGAGGATGCTGCCTCACTTCTTGCCTGCAGAGGATGTGACCAACCTGATTGGATTTCATTTGGGTTTTTTTCTCTGTGACCTGCGGCATCACTCTGCACCTGTTTTTGTGGGGGGGGACGCTTCACTTTCTTTTTTCCACATTCCTATTCCTCCATTTGTTGCTGACCTTCTTACTGAAATCATCACTCTTTATCCCTTCTGCAGACCTCGGGTCAATCTGACCCGGCTGGAAAGTTTAATGTGTCATAACTTGGGTTAAAATAAAATGTCCACTAATACACGCACCCAAAACACACACACACATGCACACACATGCACACACATGCACACACAAACACACACAAATAGGGCATTGCATTTCATTAGGCCTCCAGAAAAAGAAAAAAAAGATACACGTTTGTAAATATTTCACACTTTTGATATACCTTTGCCTAGCAGAGAGCGAAATATGATCTACCAAAATGATGCAACACACACACACATGCTTTTTGATTTATAAGCATTCAAGTCAATTTGTCCTGGAAAAAACAGCTTTTATTATTTGCTGACATTAAAAATGGTCAAAATGGTTTCAAAACAATCCCGTGGCTTTGAATTATACCAGCCTGTAAGTGTGCATTAACTTTTGTGCCTCAAAAGTGAAAATAATTCAAAATTTCTGGGGGGTTTTTTACTAGAAAATGAGGCATTTTTGCATATTAATGAGGTTTATCATACCAAATATTACAAAACATTTTGCAAAATATATGTTAATATGTTGGAAACAAGTTAGCCTAAAAAGTTTTTAAAAAAACAGAAGCTATCATATATACTTCATTTTTTATAAGCAGTCAAAACAGACAAGGTCAACTTGACTCGGCGCTCCTAATTTGCATAGGAATGCAGACGAGGTCTGCAGAAGGGTTATACTAAGGATTTGGAGAGTCATGATCGACTCATTGGCACATCTGCTGTTAAGAGGGATGATGTCTCTACCCATGCTGCTCAAACAGCTTTATTCTCATCCATATCCACAAGCTACTCAAGCTCCATGGTGTGTTAACAAAAGGACTCAACATCCTCAGCAATGTTTTGATAAACCGTATTATATTTGTCATGACTTTGGCCACGTGGTTCTGTTTACGTTCTTCGTCATGTGCCTGCCCCCCCTTTGTCTGCTCCTCCCTGTCTACACACCTGTTTCCTATTGTGATTACCCTGTGTATTTAACTGTGCCACGTTGCCTTGTGCAGCGTGGAATCTACTGTTGTCATTGTCCTGTCTCTGTGTGTTGTTTCATGTCCTTTTGTTATTAATCCCTGTTGATTTGGCTATCCTTCATTTTGGTCCGCTTCCTTACCCCGCGTCATGATAGAAGATTCTGCCGCACCAGGACCCAGCAGGATAGCAGTGCTTGGACCGGCTTATCGTGGGAGCATTTTTTTTTTTTTTTTTTCCCTGGACCTCACGGGTTTGGTGACAACGGTCCGCATTTTTTCGGTGAGGGACGCCGCTCTGCATCCGGTTTCTCCGCGGGGGCGCCGCCTCACTTCCGGGTTGCGGGCCGTGTCGCCAGCCCGAGTTTTGTTTTGTTTTTTCGGTGTACTGTGACATCGCCCCGCATTTGTCTGGTGGGGGGCGTCGCTTCACATTTCGTTTCTGTCGAGGACGTCGCCCCACTTCCTGTCCGTGTGGGGTGTTGCAGGCCCGTGTTTTCCGTCGAGGACTTTTTTGTTTTGTGGAGGATTTTTTTTTCTCCCTACCCTCCCTCCCCTTTTCCTGGTTCCTGAGAGTGTGCATTGCTCCCCCCACCTGCTGGCTGTGTGCTTTGCTCCCCCCACCTGCCTCGCCGTGTGCCTTGCTCCACCCACCTGCCTCACCGTGTGCCTTGCTACACCCACCTGCCTCGCCGTGTGCCTTGCTCCCCCCACCTGCCTCGCCATGTGCCTTGCTCCCCCCACCTGCCTCGCCGTGTGCCTTGCTCCCCCGACCCTGTCGGGACCATCAAGACGGGTTGGCACGTCAGGAGCCGCCCCTTGGATTTTGGCCGTGTGCATCTGTTTACGTTCTTCGTCACGTGTCTGCCCCGCCTTCATCTGCTCCTCCCTGTCTTCACACCTGTTTCCTATTGTGATTACCCTGTGTATTTAACTGTGCCGTGTTGCCGTGTGCAGTGCAGAATCTACTGTTGTCTTTGTCCTGTCTCTAGTCCGTGTGTTGCTTCATGTCCTTTTGTTATTAAACTCTGTTGATTTGGCTATCCTGCATTTGGGTCCGCTTCCTTACCCCGCGTTATGACAATATTAAAGTGATTTTTGATACAGCATTCTTTATTAAAATTTTATGCTCCGCATTGGGCCTTATCATTGCATGTATACGAGTCCTTTATTCCTTAGTATGTGTGTGTGTTTGTGCTGGTGACTGTTTGTTTTTCATTAATGACCTGTGCCTATGATCTTCTAAGGCCTCCATGAGCCTAATGGCCCGCTTACCGTTTAACTTTCCCATGTTGTATGCTTTCCTCCTTCACCTTTTCTCTACTTTACTATTTTTTCTCTAATTCATATTATTTTACAGGAAAAAATTCCCACAACGTCCCAGTTCACAAAACACTCTATACCCATGAACCCTCCAGATATACAGTAGCCTTTATCTAAGAAAGGCTATTCATAAAAAGCTAGACTAAACAAATATGTTTCCAGCCTGGACTTTAACAGTGAAACCATGTTTGAGTCCTCAAAACTAAAAGGCTGTTCCATAACTGTAGGGTCCTTTAAGGAAAAGATCTTCCCTCGGCTGTAGCTTTTTGTACTTGAGGTACTACTAAATAGTCTACACCTTTTGATCGTGGCATGGTGGGTCATAAAAAACAAAAAACAAAAGATTGGTCGGGTACTGTAGCATGAGGCCATTAAGTGCAATAGTATTTTATAAGCAAAGTGAAATTTGACTTGGGAGGCAATGCAGTGTGGATAAGATGGGGTGATGTGTTCATATCTTTTGGATATAGTTAGGACTCTAGCTATATCCAGAAGATATAGCTAGAGTCCTAACTATATCCAGAAGATATAGTTAGGACTCTAGCTGCTGTTTTCTGGACTAACTGGAGCTTGTTTATTCTCCTACTGGAACATCCGGACAGTAAAGACATTAAATTTTATAATTTATTTTTAGAATGGGTTTTATAGCTACTGGTAATACCCGTTTAAAGAAACATGTGGGAAAGGGATTCATGTATGCATGTTGATTGAAATTAATGAAGGAAATCAGTGAAATTAAAGTTTCTTGAAGGGGAGTAAACAGTCTAAGTCTTGATCAAGAACAGAAATATTATCTATAGCATTATCCATCAAATTGCTTGGTATTAAATTAATGGTCTTGCCTGATGTTTTCTGCCTGATGTTATAAGATACATTTTCTATTGAAATAATTGCCAAATTATTAAATGTTGCTAAAACAAGTGTGTTTATAGATTTTTGCTTGGGAAAGTCACAGTCTCTATATTGTGAACCCTGGGTGACGACTCAATGCAGCTAGCAGATGGTCAGATTAGCCTGCTTGTCTGCTCCCTGGCCCTTGTTCTAGATTGTCATCAATTAAAACTTTGCCTGTTCTTAAACTATGTGCTATGCTGCAAGAAATAGACCAGAGTGGGATGAACAACATCCCATCTTAACAGGCCAGGCATGCACTCAAAAATGCTCAAATTATCTATGAAATCTAAATGGACCACCTGGACATCGACCCTAACCCGCTAACCTACATTGCCATGCCGCCATGCCGCTGCTTTAGATGGGGCCAAAGTATACTACAGCATTGAACAGAGCCTTCACTAAGTTACAAACCTCTTCAATGTTACTCTTAGTAACCTCCAGAGGTGTAAAGCATACCTGAAGCGTACCATACTTGAGTACCAGTAAAAATACCTTACTGCAAAAATGAATTTGTTACAAGTCAACAATTCCAATTGAGTAAAAGTCTTAAAGTATCCAGTTTTAACAGAACTTAATTATTTTACTCAAGCTGAATGTAGGCTCAAAGATGCACTAGACCTCAACACCAAGAAAAATGTCAGTAAAAAAAAGTAACAGATCAATTGTGAGGTTTGATTTCCTTTAATAGAAATAAAATTGAACACCTCTATATTTCAATAGATTTAGATCAAATCTGTTGTTTCACTGCAAAATGAAACACGGATCAAACAGTTAGTCAAGCTCAACTGTTCAAAGAAGGCATGAAACAATTTTTCAATTTTTCAAATTTCAGATTCAGTACAGTTGACTGAAAAATAATATGAATAAATAAATGAATTGAATAATTTTAAAGTAAAATCAAATATTAAGAGCTGACTGTAACAAAATTTAAAACTATAACCCTCCTTGAACCGCCACCTTATTGTGGTGGAGGGGTTTGCGTGCCTGAATGATCCAAGGAGCTATGTTGTCTGGGGCTTTCTGTCCTTGGTAGGGTCTCCCAAGGCAAACAGATCCTGGGCGACGGGCCAGACAAAGAGTGGTTCAAATCACCCTTTATGAAGAACTCAAGATCAAGGTCCGTGATGTCGCACAATATGGTGCAACCGGGGGCCCCACTCTGGAGCCAGGCCCGGGGTTGGGGCTCGCATGCAAGCGCCTGATGGCTGGGTCTTGGTCTTGGTTGACACGCCTCTGGAACATTGCATGGCGGCTAGGGACAGTGACTCTGGACTGGCAGACTGGGGTGGTAATCCCTCTGTTTAAGAAGGGGGACCAGAGGGTGTGTTCCAACTGTAGGGGGATCACACTCCTAAGCCTCCCCGGAAAAGTCTATGCCAGGGTACTGGAGAGGAGAATTCAACATCGATTCAGGAGGAACAATGCGGGTTTTGTCCTGGCCGTGGAACACTGGACCACCTCTATACCCTCGCCAGGTTGCTGGAGGGTTCATGGGAGTTTGCCCAACCAGTCCATATGTGCTTTGTTGATCTGGAGAAGGCATTCGACTGTGTCACTCGTGGCGACCTGTGGGGGGTGCTCTGGGAGTATGGGGTCCGGGGCCCTCTGCTAAGGACTGTCTGGTCCCTATATGACTGAATCAGGAGTTTGGTTCGCATTCCCGGCAGTAAGTCTGGGGATGAGAATCAGAACCTCCAAGTCCGAGGGCATGGTTCTCAGCCGGAAAAGGGTGGCTTGCCCCCTTCAGGTTGGTGGAGAGTTCCTACCTCAAGTGGAGGAGTTTAAGCATCTTGGGGTCTTGTTCACGAGTGGGAAGGATGGAGCAGGAGATCAACAGGCGGATCGGTGTATCTTCTGCAGTGATGCAGTCAGTATTCCGGTCTGTTGTGGTGAAGAAAGAGCTGAACCGCAAGGCAAAGCTCTCTATTTACCAGTCAATCTACGTTCCTACCCTCACCTATGGTCATGAGCTTTGGGTCATGACCGAAAAGACAAGATCCTGGATACAGGCGGCTGAAATGAGTTTCCTCCGTAGGGTGGCTGGTGCTTCCTTAGAGTAACTCGGGAGGAGCTCAAAGTAGAACCGCTGCTCCTCCACTTCGAGGGGAGTCAGCTGAGATGGCTCGGGCATCTGTTCTGGTTGCCTCCTGGAAGCCTCCCTAGGGAGGTGTTCCGAGCATGTCCAACCAGGAGGAGGCCCCTGGGAAGACCTAGGACACGCTGTAGGGACTATGTCTCTCGGCTGGCATGGGAACGCCTCGGTATTCCCGTGGAAGAACTGGAGGAAGTGTCTGGGGAGAAGGAAGTCTGGGCGTCCCTGCTTAGACTGCTGCCCCCGCAACCCGGCCCCAGATAAGCGGTAGAAGATGGATGGATGGTTCATAGAATTTATTCTAGCTCTTCATGGACTAAAAATGAGGCTAGCGGTGCTAAAAAGTTGTTCACAGGCAGCAGATGCAGCTAACAGAGTGCTAAGCCTTAAAGATATCTTTAACAGAGGTGAGAATGTTTTCAGGACACCCGTGCCATCAACAGCACATGACAGATCAACCATCAAGCACAGCTGGGCCTTGTTGTAACTGGGATGAATTTTTCAATGGCTTGAAAAAATCCTCTTCCTCTGATGAGGTGTAATCTGTGAGGTCTCCATCAAAATTCCCTTTATGAAGTCAAGGCCTACAATACAATACACATTTAGTAATGTTTCTGCAACAATTTAATTTAATGTTTATAACTACAACAATGTAGATTTAGCAAAAGCCAGTTAGAAAAGTTGAGAGAAAAGTTTCAAGAGCATGAGGCTGCAAAGAATAAAGTGAAAAAGAGACAAGAAAAGTATATTGGGTTGCATATAATATGTGGGCAACTGAGGCCCTATCAAATCAAACACTCAGTCTTCCGCTCTTCAGGGTTTTAAATCTCTTGTAGGGCCAGACCTGGATGGCTGCCTGCCCAGACCGCCACCTCAGTCTCCCCTGAGATGAACAATAACCAATCACCACCTTTACACTGCTGCAGCTTCTACACCCTGCAAGAAATTACAGAAATTGCACGCAAATTCCACTCCAAGGTACACATCTAAAAGAGCTAATTCCTGAAAAGGTTCAAGTATCTAAGGTAAAACGTTTAGGAATCTAAACATATAAACTTGATTCAATTATAAATATGGGAACAGCAGGAGGACATCAAGGATCACCATGAACAAAAGGTTTACGTGATCGTGATTACCATTTAAAGTGACCACTTGGTTGATAACTGTAACAATACCAAGCCAAGGTCTGCGTGACCGTGGTGACCGCGATTACCATTTAAAGGGACTATTTGATTGATAACAATTGTAACAATAACTAGAATGGTACATTTCCTAAAGAAAATGTGAATGTGCTTGCATGTAACGTCAGTTCCCCTCATCGTGCTGAGTGTTTTGATATATGACATGTCCATGTTGTGCTAAATTTTTGATTTCACTAATTTTTGGGGCGGGGCTACAAATGACGTCAGTTCCCCTCATCTTGCTGAGTGTTTTGATATACGACATGTCCATGTTGTGCTAAATTTTTTTGATAGCACACCTCTCCTAAATGAGCCGGTCGATTTGACACCTCATTTATGGGTCTAGGACAAAAGCTGCGGGACAAGTTTAATTGTATTTAGTAATCTTTGTTAAAATAAAGTTTATTCTTTGTTCATGTTAGTTCACAGTATATTAAGTAATGTTAACACGGTGTTAATAATGTATTAGTAAATGTTGAAATTAACATGAACAAAATGAATAAATGCTGTAGAAGTGTAGAAGTGCCTTTGAGGTTTTATGTATTAATTCACTAATGTGAAGAATGGCGCGTCTAACAATACCCAAGCTTTATTATATTAAAGTCATTCTTATCATTCTTTGTGATATACATGTCATATCATGTCAAAAAATAATTATGTAATGTGAGGAGAAAAAGAAAAAATAAAAGCGCCGTTGCTGTTCTTAAAAGGACGTTAGTTTAAAGTGAAATAAAAAATTATGAAAACTACACTGATAGTTGAAAACAACAAAAAGTTATACAAATGGCAGAAACAACAACATATGTGACCGCCGTGCTGTCCAAGGCACGCAACACTAGTTTTAAGCATTAAATACACAGTTAAATGTTATATTGTTTGAAAGCTTAGACTCTCAGGATTTTATTAAGCCCACACATAAAGCATAATATGATTTATAGCCATCATACTAATTTAATCCAAGTTGATAGTCACCGGAAATAGGCGGCGCTTACCTTTCTTCACGGGGGTAATATTTTCCAAAACAAATGCTTGTAAAAAAGTCCCCAAGAGTCTAAGGAACTGGAATATGTAATCCAAAACGCTTTAATCCAAAACGCGTTCCTGACCGAAAACTGTACTTCCTCCTTGATCTTTTTCTTCCAACGTTGTGTGATCTGATAGATTCACTGGTGTCTGCTGCCCTCTTTTGGATGTTAGCACATTTACAGAGAGATTCCCCATTCAAGTCTATGGGGAAAAAACACCCCTTTGAACTTCCATACTGGGAATTCTGGAATTCTGATCGCTTACAAAATAGAAAGCACACATCTCCTCAATGAGCCGGTCGATTTGACACCTCATTTATGGGTCTAGGACAAAAGCTGCGGGACAAGTTACGCGCCGAAAAAGTGTCCGGAATAATAATAATAATAATAATAATAATAATAATAATGCAAGAGAATAAGAATGTGCTTTAGCAAGCACATTAATAATAAGTATGCAAGAGAATAAGAACGTGCTTTGCAAGCACATTAACAAGACAACGTATACGTGACTGTGATTAACATTTAACATTAGATTTGCTAAAGCTGCGCAAATTTGCGTAAAATCTTTCGACCTCAGACCTACTAGCACCCCTACAGCTCCACTGTTCTCCTGCTTTTGTTGTGCAAACACCCCCATCACCTGTGAGGCCTGGCTCATTTGCATTTGTTCACTCGGAGTAGCTCAGATCCAAGGCAGGCCAAACCTCTGTGTGACATGGAATCCTTCAAGGCCTATCTATACAAAATAGTCTGTTTTATTTATATAAAAAAATTGTGTGCTAAGGTTTGTCATTACCATAGTACATCATATATTTATATAACCCCTGTGCAGACCTGGGGTCTATTGAAATTTACCAGGATTGTTCCAAATTATGAACTTTGCAAGTAAAATTAATTTTGTCTATTTTTGTTGAACTATGTGTTCGTAAAATAAATACATTTCTCCTCAAGTCCTCCCGAGTCAATTTGACCCGGCGAGTGTGAAATATTTACAAATGTGTGGCCTTTATTTTCTGGAGGCCTAATGAAATGCAATGCCCAATTTGTGTGTGTGTGTGTGTGTGTTAGTGGACATTTTATGTGTGCATTTTTGTGTCTGTAAGTATGTTCATTGCTCTGAAAAGGGCAAAAGTGTGACCTATTGCCCCACTAAATGTGGCTGGGTCAAATTGACTCGGGAGGACTTGAGGAGGAATGTATTTATTTTATGAACACATAGTTCAACGAAAATAGACAAAATTAATTTTACTTGCAAAGTTCAAAATTTGGAACAATCCTGGTAAATTTCAGGCAAATATGTGGAAGGAAACCCAAGTTATGACACATTAAACTTTCCAGATGAGTCAAATAGACCCCAGGTCTGCACAAGGGTTATACAAGGGTGTACTATGGCAATGACAAACCTTAGCACACAATTTTTTTATATAAATAAAACAGACTATTTTGTATAGATAGGCCGTGAAGGTTTGGCCTGCCTTGGATCTGAGCTACTCTGAGTAAACAAATGCAAATGAGCCAGGCCTCACAGGTGATGGGGGACTTTGCACAACAAAAGCAGGGCTGAAGAACTGTGAAAATCTCAACGGGGGAAATCACACCTTGGGACCGGCATCAGAAAATAAAAACGTCAGTAAATCTAGAAAGACATCTGGCTAAATAACAAGGTGTGACCCAGCCATTTGGGAGACACTCAGTTCTTATGCTCAATACACATTCCAAGCAGAACCTCATTTAAACTACAAAGAGGAAAATAGTATAAAATGCATGAGCAGGATTTGCTCTGGGTTCTTATTGACTCCGACGAACCCAAAGTACGTCATGTATTTTGTCACTGCTATGCTGGAATAAACTTCTTGTTCTTCATTAAGATCTTCAACATCCTCTTATTTTTACACTACAAATTTTTTATTTCTTACAACCCACCCAACAGGCAGTTTACTCTCCAGTGAAATATTATACACACAGGTGCATAATATCCGATTTTGCGGAGAATTCAGACCCTCGGCTCATGAACTGCAATGCCTCATGATGAGAAAACTCAGCATTGACATATCCCGGCTGAGCTTTAACTGGCCGGATGAAGTACCCAGGTTCATCACATTAACTGGAATAATGCCAAAATTGCTGAATACAGAGACTTATTGGCGTGCCTGGATGATGCTCTTGACCATGCCTTACGGGCCACAACTGAGAAACCATTTCATAAATGGATTGAGAGGACAAAAAGGAAAAGACAAAAGGGTAGAAATGAAATATCAGTCAGTATCTGGCATGACCACCATTTGCCTCACGCAGTGCAACCACATCTCCACTTCACACATGAAGAGAACACCTCTCCAAAGTGACAGATGCCATTGAATGTGAGCATTTGCCCACTCAAGTCGGATATGATGGCAAACTGCAGTCAGACCCCAATGAAGATGAAAAGCATGCAGATGAGCTTCCCTGAGACAGTTTCTGGCAGTTTGTGAAGAAATTCTTTGGTTATGTAAACCAATTGTTGCAGCAGCTGTCCGAGGGGGCTGGTCACAGATGATCATGGAGGTGAATATGCTGGATGTGGAGGTCCTGGGCTGGTGTGGTTACACGTGGTCTGCGGTTGTGAGGCAGGTTGGATATACTGCCAAATTCTCTGAAATGCCTTTGGAGACGGCTTATGGTAGAGAAGTGATCATTCAATTCATGGGCAACAGCTCTGGTGGACATTCCTGCAGTCAACATGCCACTTGCACGCTCACTCAAAACTTGCCACACCTATGCAATAATTATGCTGTCTTATCAGCATCTTGATATGCAACACCTGTGAGGTGGATGGATTATCTCGGCAAAGGAGAAGTGGTCACTAACACAGATTTAGATAGATTTGTGAACAATAGTTGGAATGGTGTGGTGTAACAGAAGACCATTTTTATGGTCAAGAACAATATTGCGATTAGAAATATCAGTGTTATAGATCAAGCTGAATGGAAAGTATTGTAACTGTTGTTAATTATCTGGCTATGAAGAGGCAAATTGATAGGTCTCACTTCAAGGTGATAGGTGTTTCACAACCCTAAAATAATAATTTCAGTCAAATTTTATGACGGGTCTTAAAATCGGTGAAATCAGCAAGAAAGACACAATAAAGAAATTCACAACCAAAAGACAAAGAGGAAAAATATTTCCATATTTATTTGACTTCTGTCAGCAGACAATATGCATATCAAATAATAGTTAATTCTTTGCAAATCCCATTATCATACGCAATAAATTAATAAACAAAATAGAACATGGTGACAAAATATGGCTTAAGTAAATCTAACTACAGTTCACAGCTCACTTAGTTAACTAGCTGCATGGCCTTTTCTTATTATAAAGGACTTAGAAAAGTTACACATTAAAAAATTATTTAATGAGACAAAATGCTTAAAAAACATTTTAAATCATCAGGTGGTTGGTAGCTACATAATAAAAGGTACAGGTTTTGCAATTTTCTACAACATTCTATAATCAATGCACAGCTTTAAAATGCTGGCTATGTAATAATACACCAAGAAATATTTCAGGCCTGGGAGTTTAACAGTTTAAAGACTGAAGGCCAAAAATCTACCTAATTATATCACTGCTAACTATTTAATTGAAGTAAAGTTAGACTAAATATTGAAAGTGTGTGTATGTAACTAGGTAGCTTTTACCTTTTATGCACACACGTGTATACACACAGTGTCACAAGTTTGTTAAGCCCTTCGAAAATTCAACATATCTGCATAAATATGTCCCAAGACATCAACAGATTTTTAGAAGTCCTTAAAGTAAACAAAGTAAACCCAATCAAACAAATATGCCAAAAGTATTATACTACATTTATTTTAAAGAAAATCGATTAAGCATTACTTGACTGTCACTGGCATAAGTATGTGAACCTTTATTTTCAGTATCTATTGTGAACCCTTGTGCAGCAATTACTGCAAATAAAGTTTCCAATAACTTGATCAGTCCTGTACATTGGCTTGGGAGCCTAGAGGTTCACATACTTTTGCCATTCACAGATATACAATATTGGAGCATTTCCTAAATAAAAAAATCAGCTAGTATAATATATTTATCTGATGTGTTTGTTTGCATTCACTTTGCTTTTAGGACTTATGTAAAAATCTGTCTGATGATGTTTTGGGTCATATTTATGCAGAAACATAGACATTTCTACAGGGTTCACAAACTTTCAACAACATTGAACACACACGCACACACACACTGCTAATCTCATGTTCACTCCAAGTAAATTCTTCAAAATGCTGATTTTATTGTTAACCATCAGTTTGTACAGTCTTGATTTTTTTTTTAAATGATGAATATAAATTGGCTTTAAATGAATCCATACTTCATATTCCCAGTGTGTTCAGTGCATATAGTAAATCTAATTTTAATGCAGTGCATTGACATTTGCATAACTACAGGCATTCAGAACAGACAGATATAGACTAAACACATTCACAGGTGGGAAGAGCTGGATTAACCTTCTTGAATATGTGGACATCTTTATCAAATTTAAATGTCACAAAAAAGGCTTTAAGCATTAACTGCTGCCCAAACCATATACAACATTTCCTATGAGAAAAGTGCAATTAATTTGAATGGCTTATACAAGCTTGTAGAAAATTTAGTACAAGGGAGATGCATCCTATTACAGTCTTACAACTAGCTTGAAAGATATCTGTTTGCATGTTGCCCATATAAGCTAATCTGTATGTAAAGGCCCCATTCATTTGTTGTACTTCATATGTAACATCAAGTCAGTACACCTTGCATATCTTAACCAGTCTCTCGCTTCATTTTTTTTTTTACCACACACACAAACCATGCATGGATGATAATTACATCATGACAATTGCTTGAAAAAACCTATCAAATGTCTTTTGCTGCTTTTAAAGCTTTTTAACATCATTACATTGTGTTTTGTTTTTAGCAGGGAAAAAGTCCTATTCTGATTCTTTGTGTGTTCAAATCATATTTATTCCAGAGCTAGCCAAAGTAGTGCACCAAAGAGTAAACAATTTGATAGATGGATCCTGGACTAAAACAAAATGACAAAGAATATAAAACAGAATGAATGATGAAGGGGGACTTTTACAATTTGCTAAGCCAAATCCTTTTTTTAGCCCTCTTCTTGCCTCAACAGAAAAGACAATCAATTTGGATTCAGATGACCTCAAAGATACAACTTGTATATACACACACACACGCACGCATTTTCTGACCGTATAATTTTTAACAACAAAGATATATATATATATATATATATATATATATATATATATATATATATATATATATATATATATATATATATATATAATTGTTTTTTAAAACGATAAAGCAGTAGGTCAGAGTTCAGGAGTGATTAAAAATGTACTCAGTTTCAGAATGTCTGCATTATGTTATCTTTGTTTGCATCCATGCACCTCCCCCCTGTGTTAATCAAGCTTTTTATCTGCTTCACTTTTTTCAACTTGCTCTTTTTCTACCTCATCATCCTCTCCTGGGCCCTTGAGCTGTGCAGCCATGTGCCTCACATCTATTTCCTCCTCATCCTCATCCTCATCTGTTTGTCCTTCTCGCTTTATTAGGTCTGTATCATCGTCTGACTCAGCTGTGCATATGCCATAGCACATCAGGCTAATGACACCTAATGGCAAGCCAAAGAGAAAACAGGCCAGCACTGGAGAACTGCGGAAAACAGACTGAGACAAACACACATACAGACACATTAATGTAATATATTATGAAACATTAATGTTGCATTGTTTAAAACATGGCCACTCATGCATCTACACACACAAGGGTGCACCTTAAAATACAACACCAGAAAATGAGAACAAAAATAGCATCAAACTAAGCTGGTAGTAATTTAAGCTTAAGAAAGTCTCTTAGTACGGTTAGATCAGTGTATTCCTCCACCCTAATTGAAGAAAACAAAAACAATCCCAGAGTTGTATTTAATACTGTAGAAAAATGAATTAACTATGAATACAATCACTATAGAAAAACATACACCATCAATATGCAGCAGCAAAATCTGCATGAATTGTTACAATGGCAAAAAATCAGTAAAGAAATTTGGACCAGACAATTTGATAGCTAACATGGAGACAACAATAATAATACAACAGTTAAGCATTTAGTATGCCTTGCTCCCCTATGTAAGACAAATTGAATTTTGAAAATTGAAAATTCTCTTCTTCACACTTGCACACAATCACTTACCTACACATCACTTACCTTCAGAAGCAATTAAACTTCGTCTAAAAATCACCAATTCTTTCCCTATCACTGGCTATGTAACCAAATATTTTACATAGTTATCATATTTATAAATAAAATGTAAAATTTTTTTCAAGCAAGTCATAATGTCTAATTAAAAACAATAGGGGTTTAGCACTTGACTTGGAAGCCTAATAATAAAAAATACTAGCAAGACAATAGGGTTCCACATGCCCGGGCCCCTAATAATGGGGAATAATGGGTTTCATTTATGTAGTGCCTTTCTAAAACCTCAAGGTAAAAAAAAAAAAAAAATAATAAAAAAAAAAAAAAAAAAAAAAATAAAACAACAATTTAAGAAATATATACCAAATACATTCTTTATTACATCTCCACAAGATTTTGTGTGGCAATGATTTTGAAGGGTCTTCTACATATACCTCATTTGGGTGCATTTCCTTCCCTTCACAAGAAAAATCCAGATGACGATAATTTTGATTATTAAGGAGCCAAACATTGGACGTGCGTAGATATCATATGAACCCTAAGAACTGCAATATTTCATTTATTCCACATAATTTAAAGAATCTTTGCAAAATTACTAGTTTAATATTTTTTCCTATAATTCCATGCAATATTCTGAAGTTAATGCACACCATCAAGTGAAATTTAAATGTACTTCCTGTCAAATCTTGGTTTTTGGCTCAAAGTCATGTCAAAGTACAGGCCATAGCAGTAATACAACTCTGTCCATGGTGAAAACATACACTTCATAAATAAAACTACAGTACAAATCACTCCCGAATCCTTTTGTCTAAATTTATGGCTCTGCTTTCCTTAAGTTTCCTGTGATTGTCTAGGCAACAACTGTATTCATATGTAAGGGTGCTTGGTCCATGAAAATGCTTCTTTAAGATAGCACATTGTTAACAAAACAATTACAATTCAGGAGTTTAATGTAACCACAGTGTTTAACATGCTAAATAACTTGACATAAATTCTGTGAATTTGCAGAATTTATTTCAAACCTCGTTGTTTCCCTTGACAAATCATTACTTGTATGAGAATTTAATATTTATTTTGGTATTTTAGAAGATGCTCTGAGAGCAGCAGTTGTTTCCATCCAAAATTTAGAATATGTTAATCGGAATGTAATAGAATCCACTCATCACAGAGGTCACAGTCTTAATCTCATTCTAAAATTTGGATGAAATATAATCACAATACCACAGACTGAAGCCATCTCAGACCATCACATTGTCTAACTTAAAATGCGTCCTAGACATGATATATGCACTTTGCCACATTACTGTGTTAAATGTACATGCTACTAAAAAGATGTTCATGAATAGACAAAAGAAAAAGATGAGAGAAAAAAACATGCACCCTGGTATAATAGCCACATGTGCACCTATTTGAAAAACTACCAATTTAGTTTGAAGCCATTTTTGTTTTCAGTAGAGTGGAAGAAAAGCCTCCTGAGCTACAGAAAATCTCTTAGCACTGCTAGATCTGCATATCTCTCCAACCTAATTAAATAAAAAAAATTATCTTAATACTACTACAAAATTTACTAGGACTAAAATCACTGTGAAAACACAATATGCAATCTGCAACAGAAATACGTTTATACATTTTTTAATGGTGAAATTGAGAATATCAGGAAAAATTCACTCTATTAATTTAAAACCAGACAATTTGATAGCCAATCCTTTAGATAATAATATTACCCATTGGAAGATGGGTTTTATTAAGTTTGGTTCTTTTCAAAATTTCATCCTCATACACTCTAAACCCAAATTTTGTGTTAATGAAACATTTTAAGTTGTCATTACTTATTCTTTGTCGTTTTTATAAAAAAAAAACATTGTCACTACTAATTCAAATTAGTTGTTTGCACTATTCAGATGAAATATTGACTGTAATGATCATGTTAAGCAGAGACAACTTAGAATGTTATGCTTCTGTAACGGAGGGGAGGGGAAGGGAATGGGAGGGGAAGGGATGGGAATGGAGGGGTGGGGCCTGAAACAGGTCAAAGTGACAATGCACTTTCTGGTCCTTGGCGCACAAACCGTGGATTTTTGAAAGCACTTTGAAACGGTGACTGTAAATAGTTTAGTATATAGAAATCATTCTGACAATAAATGATTACCCTAAAACCGATGTTAATTAAATGTTAAGTTAATTTAGTGTAAATGTGACGACTGATGCTAGTTTTTTTCAAATTTTCTGTCCGTTCACAGTAAAATGAGCTAGTACTGTCAGGTCACATTTAATAATGTTAGCCAGTGTTATATGTTCCCAGTTACAACTTTACAACGACATTTCGCTGGCATAAGTTTTTTTTTCGTTGGTTCATACAAGCGTGTGTAAGTTATGCATGTACGTTACACATGCTTGTCGCTAACGCTAGCATATGTCTCTGGTGTATTAAAACGTAATACACAACTTAAACTGTTTAAAAGATGTAGTCATTAGCAGATGTTCATTAACGTTTTACAGTGAAAGTGATTTGCTAATCTAAACGTTTTCTTATGCTCTGTTTTCACAGGTTCTTTTGAAGATGCAGTGGAAGTGGAAGTTTTGTGAATTTATGTGACAAACGAGGTTACCTATTAAAACATTATAGTTAATTACCATCAGGCTAAGCTAGCATGCCTGTTTTTTGCTCTCAAGATACACAGTGTGAATCTTTGAACAGATTCTTGTTCCGAATGTCCAGTCACTGCACTAAGTGCTCTTAACATTTATCAGTGTTCTGCACTTATGGTGTACTGTATGTTAAAAATGCATATTGTTGCTCTATTGATATAAGTTAACAGTGATCAACTCAAAAGTTGTCACTAGTGCATGCAGGAGTGTGTGCATGCACCCTTTTCCCTTTATTTTTATCCAGTTTAATGCTTTATTGTTGAATAATGTATTTTACTCTAAACAAGATATTGTTAACATTGTGAACTTGAGTACATTGCACTGCTACCTGTTTTTTTGTCAACAATAAAAACTAGATTTGTAAAGTTCGTCACGACAAGCTTTGATGTTGGCTTTGACGGTCGAAGTATTCGCAAAGGCCAGTGCTTTATGAAGGCGAGTGGACATAAGGGTCAGGTGTTACATTTGGAGGCAAGCAGACAGAAAGATTGTGAAAGCTACTGGACCGCTAGGGTGTCAATGCTTTTGGAGGCGAGCAGACATGAGCATGTGACGTGATCCAAATACCCGTGAGGCAGTTCCCTTCATTGTGCTGAGTGTTTAGATATGTCACATGTCCATATTGTGCAAATGTTTGATTTTCACATGATGTCACGTGGCCCGACGTAACATGACCAGAATACACGAGGCACTTCCCCTCATTAGACTGAGTGTTTTGATATGTGACACGTCCATGTTGTGCAAAATTTATGATTTTGCTTATTTTGGGGGCGGGGCTACACGTGATGTCTCAAAACAAAAGTGGACTGGGGGCCAATACTTGTGAAATCATTGGATTGATAGTGTGGAGTTGATAGTTACATGTATTCAGTGTGCTTTACATCTACAGAGAGAACAAAAGAGTTTTAAGAATTCCCCATTCAAGTCTATGGGGGGAAAAAAAACCCTTTGAGCTTCCGTACCAGGAATTCTGGAATTCAGATCGCTTATAAAAGTCATAGTACACCTGTCCTCAATGAGCCGGTCGATTTGACACCTCATTCATGGGTCTACGACAAAAGCTGCGGAACAAGTTAGGCGCCGAAAAGTGTCCGGAAGAAGTATAATAACTAGAACGGTACATTTCCTAAGGAAAATGTGAATGTGCTTGCACCTGGCAAGTTCCCCTCATCATGCTGAGTGTTTTGATATGTCACATGTCCATGTTGTGCTAAATTTTTTTGATTTAGCATGAATTTTAGGAATTTCCCATTCATTTCTATGGGACTTTTTTGGCCGCTTTTTCGTCCGCTGTGCGAACATCGTTGGTCGGATCACTTATAAAATACAGAGCACACCTCTCCTTAATGAGCCGGTCGATTTGACACCTCATTTATGGGTCTAGGACAAAAGCTGCGGGACAAGTTACGTGCCGAAAAAGTGTCCGGAAGAAGAAGAGAAGAAGAATAAGAATAACTAGAACGGTACATTTCCTAAAGAAAATGTGAATGTGCTTGCACGCAACGTCAGTTCCCCTCATCGTGCTGAGTGTTTTGATATATGACATGTCCATATTGTGCTAAATTTTTGATTTTGCTTATTTTGGGGGCGGGGCTACACGTGATGTCAGTTCCCCTCATCGTGCTGAGTGTTTTATGTTGTGTAACTGAGATATGGCTTCTTTATATTGCAATATGGTTCGTAAGGTGCACTACATGGTTGCTAGGGTATGGCTGCACAGTTACTATGGTTATATTTGCAGACTAGTTTCTCACCTGCAACAAAAGTTTTTCCTGAAACAAGCGCCATGAAGATCTTGAACTAAAGCATCAATCAGTGATTTTACTTGGAAAAAATATAATCACGTTACAATAAGGATCATTAGTTCAAACGTAATGTATTAACTAACATTTACTAACCATGAGCAATAAATTATTGTATTTAGTAATCTTTGTTAAAATGAAGTTTATTCTTTGTTCATGTTAGTTCACAGTATATTAAGTAATGTTAACACGGTGTTAATAATGTATTAGTAAATGTTGAAATTAACATGAACAAAATGAATAAATGCTGTAGAAGTGCAGTTCATTATTAGTTCATGTTAAGTAATGTGGTAACTAATGTCAACTAATGAACCTTTATTATAAAGTTTTAGGAAAAAAAAAACTGTCCAAGGGTGGATTCGAACCCCGAATCTCTGCATGCTAAACGGATTCGCTCTCCACTAGGCCATCCAGGAACACGAGAAAGCCTTTGCGGTTTTATGTATTAATTCACCAATGTGAAGAATGGCGCGTCTAACAATACCCAAGCTTTATTATATTAAAGTCATTCTTATCATTCTTTGTGATATACGTGTCATATCATGT